>NW_020953955.1:533326-575607 GCF_900497805.2 Vombatus ursinus | reverse complement strand
GGAGAATATCCAATTGTTCATCGGTGGATACCACCAGCCTGAGGGACAGATTGTTCCCAGTGTGGGGCCATTAGTTTCCCTGGGAAATCCCTCCCTCCAGTTGGAAATAGGTTTAAATCTAAAGGACAAGACCCTCCCCAGAGCTGGTGCAGAGAAGAAAGGACAAGAGTTGATTCCAGGGGTTTTGGGATCCCTCCACCATCTAGGGCCTTATAAGGAGGGCACAGGACCTCCCACTGAATCCCTCAGCAGCAGCCCAAAGGACACCCCGCCCCTCTCCTGTTTGCACACCAGGTTCCACCTCCCAGCTTCGACAGGGCAGTTTGTCCCATCGATCTTTAAACACAGGGGCCCCGTAATGGAAGGAAGTGGAAGCCTGGCTTGTGGTCAGTCACCGGGGGTGGGTCCTGACCTCTGCCCCCAGGGCTAGGCAAGCCAGTCAGAGCTAGCAAATGGGTCACACCAGCAAGGGACAAAGGGGCAAAGAGAGCTGACTGCTCCTCAGTTAGAGGGAGGCAGTCCTTCCCACCACCCATCTACTCAAGCAGGGTAAAGAGAGAAACCTGGGCTTGAGGGAAGCTACGGATACAGGAAAGGGGGAGGGAGACTAACAGCTTCCCCCCCCCCCCCAGCTCTCTCCTGCATTTCATTCCCAAAGAGAAAAACCCTGGGGACTCACCCAGTCTGGAATGGCCCCTCCCCCACCTTGGGCCCAGGAGCCAGGCGTTCCTCGAAGTTCTTCCCAAGACCACGGTGTAGAGATCTCGAAGGAAATGGGGGGAGGGGAGGAATTTGAATCCATCCCATTCACTCTCCGCGATGGCTAGTCTTGGTCTTCCAACCCCAGCCCCAGAGCTGCAGGGGATGTGGAACCAAGCCCTTAGGATCTGAGAGAAAAGGGCAGGTGGAGGGTTAGCTGAGAGCAGCAGGGGCCAGGGGCTCAGGAGAGGGGTGGGCTGGTCGAATTTCCCCTCCCACCCCCTCCTGCAGCCATGGAGACCAAAGGAGGAGACCAGGAGGGACCTGAAAAGCCAAGTTATGTGAATGGGATAGGAGAGAAGAAGGCAGCTGGGAAGGGGGGAGGGGGGGAGAAGTTTCCCCTACCCCCACCGCCAGCACCCAACTGTGCCTCCCACACACCTCCCAGCCACAGACCACACACACACACACACACACACACACACACACACACACACACACTTCACAATCTCCCCTCAAACTGAACTCATGGCTCTCAACATACTCTATTCCCCTCAACACAAATAGGCAGAACCTCGTAGACCCAACACAACTCTGGGCCACACCTCAGGTACAGACAACACAAACACACAGTCCATTCACACATCGCTAGTTACAACTCCTATCAAGATACAAATACTGCCCACGTCTTTAGGAACCCCCAAAGCACCCAGAACACCCTTCCCCCTACCAAGCACCTTTGGGAATCTCCCCCCCAGACACACACACACACTCACACACGCACGCTACAGTTTCACACCACCACCCCCTCCCACTCCACTTCAACCCCATCTCGGTCTTTGCAGACCCCTTCTCTCCTTGCCCCCTCCCAACCAACCAGTTGGAAAACGGCAGTTAAACCAGGCCAGCAAGACATTCCTAGCGCTTTAGAATTGTTAATTGTTGTTTTGGTTGTTTGTGTAGGGGCAAATCAGAGGGAGAGAAGATGCCCACAAGTGAAGTAGGAAAAGGAGGCAGACAAAAAGGAGGGAAAGGAAAGAAGAAAGAAGGGGAGAAACAGAGACCAGAAGACCCCGGCCCTTTAACGAAGAGAAAATAAAAGGAAAAAATCTTTGGCTTTACCCTTCTGGGAGCTGAGGATATCTAAAGTTCTCTTCTTTCTGGTCAATTTCCTGCCACTTCCCTCTGCCTCTGCTCTGGCTCTTCCCTTCCTTTTCCTTTTCCTTTTCCTTCCCTTCCCCTCCCTTCTTTCCCTTCCCTTCTCTCCCCTTCCCTTTCCTCCCTCTCTCTCGCCTTCCCTCTCTCCTGTGTCTGTCCTCAGCTCCCCCTTTCCCACTCCCTCTCTCCTGCCTTTCCCACCTCCTCCTCCTCTTCCTCCCCCTTCCCAAGTCTTGGCTGAGATGAGATTGTGCAGCCTCCTGAGAAGAGCCGGCGGGGAGGAGAGCTGCAGGCAGCCGGCCGGCTGGCCCTCGGTGCCCTCTCTCCTTTTCTTGCTCTTCTCATTCCCCTCTTCCCCCTTTTTCTCTTTCCACACTCCCTGCCGTCCATCTTGAATACTTGGGATTCTTGAATGGAGTGAGCAGGATCGCTCCCCCTGGCTCCCATTGGCTGCAGGTTAACCCTTTTGAAACGAGATCCTCCTTCCCATTGGCTGTCAGGTCCCCTCTTTCTCCCCTCCCCTCCCACCCCCTCCCCTTCCCAATAGACCATGATGTCATGGCGCTCCCCGGGCACCCCCTCCCCTGGCCTCTCGCCCCTCCACCCCCTCCCTCCAGAATTCCCCACTCCCTGCGCTTCCTGTTACACTTCCCAAGAGGATTCAGCGGGGCTGGTTGGAGCCGAAGGCAGATTGAATCCCACCCCCACCCCCACCCCCTCCATGTGGCCCCAGGGTTGGGATAGGAGAAGCCCCAGTTCTCCCAGCTTTGGCTTCTCTCTCATTTCCAACCCTGTGCTTCTTCTCTTGCAAATAAATATCAGAGATGATCCTAGGATTCATCTTGGACTCTGGGACTAACCTTTGGCTTGGAGATATTAGAAGGTCAGAGGAGATGATCACAGAGTTCCACCTGGACTGAGCACCCCCTTAACCCAAAGTTTGGGCCCACAAGGGAGCCCGTGGAGCCCAGAGTCCCTGGGACACACCCACCCCAGGGAACACAGTAGTGTCTGGCCCCTGAGTCCCTTGAGTGAGAAGCAGCGGGCTGGCAGTTCAGCTCATGAAGGTCTGGGGCCTTCCTATTTAGTCCAGGCTGGCTCTAGAAATGAGTCCATTGTGCAGGTCCCTAAAGAGCAAGATTTGATCCAGCCAGATCTGGAACTGTGGAAGAATGAAGATCCATCGGGACATTTTCCCTTCCTGGGATTCAGCTCCCTCCCTCCTTTCTTCAGGCCAGATCTTGCCTTCTGGGACTCTACAGCTTGGGCTCCTGAAGGGACATGAAATCTCAACCAGCAAACACAGAGGGAATGGAGGCGAGAAAGAAGCCTTCCTATTCACTTCCTAATACATGTGCTAACTTACAGGTATGCCTGTGCCCGGACATTTAATGTCTCTTCAAAAGGAGGGAGGAAAGCCTTTTGCCAGGTGAGGTAAAAGTCCTCCCTTTGTCCCTGTGCCTCACAAAAGTGTCCTGGACAGAAAGTAAGAAAATGGAACTCAGGTCTCTTTCTGTCTCTTTCTGTGTTTCTCTTTCTTTCTGTCTCGGTCTGTCTGTTCCTCCCTCCCTTCTCCTAGGATTTTAAAACTAATTAAAAATGAGAGAACAGTCCTCTCATTTCACCAATGAGAAAACGGAAACCCGGCAAGGTGAAGTGGTTCATGTGAGGCAACAGAGTATGTGTGCACACGAACGCAATTTTATCTGCACATGTTCACATAACTATGGATCCACACTTTCATGAATAACACCCAGCTGCTGATTGGCTGATTGATGCATTCATTCAGACCTTACGTGGGTCCAGATCACTGAGTGATGACAGAGTCTGGTTCTAGAAGGATAGATGATAATACTCTGTTTATACTCTGCCCTGGTGAGACTCCATCTGGAGTCTTGGGTTCAGTTCTGGGTGCTGCATTTGAGGAAGGAGATTAATATGCTGGAGTTTGCCCGAAGGAGGGATACAATGATGGCGAGGATATTGGGAACCAAGCTCTAGAAGGATAGACTGGAAGAACTGGAAGTATTTAGTATGCAGAAGAGAAGACTTGAGGAGGGTTGGGTCATATGCAAACTCTCTTCAAGCACAAGAACTGCTATGCTTTGATGGAAGGATTTCTTCAAGAGGGCTTGGGGTGAGGGGACATGAATAATAGCCACCTTCAAAAATCCCAATGGCTGCCATACGGAAGAGGCATCAGACTTGTTCAGCTTGGCCAGAGATGGCAGCAATGAGTGGAAACAGAACCAGAACTTAGCTTGTTACAGTGAAAACTTTCCTACTCACCAGAGCTGTATCAAAACAAAGCAGGCTGCCCCACAAGGTAATGAGTTCCCCATTACTCAAGGGCTTCAAGTGGAAAGGATTTCCTGTTCAGGTACTGGTTGGACCAGATAACTTTTGTGGTTCCTTTTAGAGCAGGATCTATTAGCCTGTGGTTCCATGGTCTCTGTGGTCCTTTCTAAACCAGTACAGATGTTACTAAGGAGTGTTTGGGAGATCAGAAAGGGGACTAGTCTGGGTTGAATGGAGAATTCCCATTGGGGAATATCAGCCAGCCCCAGGAAGGGCAGAGCCCACTGAGTTTACAGGAAGGTGGGATCACCACAGTTCATTATCTGCCTCAGCTAGCCCAGGATTTCAACCATAGGTGGGTCAGGCATACTGCAATCACTGGAGCTGTAGTGGAGACATCAGCAAACTAAGGGGATAGGATGGCAGCCATGCCAAGCTACCTCCTTCCTCCCCTGAGAAGAGGGCAAAGAGAAGAAACATTGGGGAAGGAGAGAAAGCCCAGAACCCATCTGTTGCCTGGCTGAAAAGCAGAAGGAGGCATTGGCAGGGGCAGCTCCAGACCAGCTGGGGTAGGGGCATTGGCCAAGACTTTTGAGTTTGCCAGGCTGGAACCCTCTTTCACGTCCATACGGTGGGCAAGATGGGTCCAGGAGCCCAGCCATGCAGTAGGAAAAACCTCCCTGAAGTAACAGAGGATAGAGGAGAATGGGGAAACCCTGGCTACGGTGCCTGCATCACCCAGAGCTCCAAAGTCCCACATTGGGACGAACCTCTTTTGTTCTGAAGTCCTCTCCCACTAAGTTTCAGAGCCATAGGATGCCTGATAGAATGGCTGATCCAGAAGAAATCTTAGAACCAAAGATGTCAGAGCTGGAGTGGACTTTTTGTTGGGTGATAGATGTCAAAAATGGAAGAGACCTGGGAACAGAGAATATTAGACAGAGAAGAGAACTTTGATACGGTCTTGTTCAGACTAATTTTAGTGTAACTATACTCCCAAGACCCTGTTCCTTTTGGGGGAACTAGTAAATGAGACACCTAAGAGCAGTTAGACATCACCCAATTCATTGTGGAAAATTAAAAAAAAAAACACATGTGCAAGTCAATCAGAGTTCCTATTGGGAAATGTGTCTGGGAATGGTTGGGGAGCACTTGTAAATTTCTGTTTCTTGTCATCTCTGAAGCGTAACTTGGAGAGGTTCCCCTTTTCCTAGAGAGTGGCCCACACTCATTCCTCGGTTTCCTGCTCAAAGAGCAAGGTCAAAGTTGGAGATGAAGATTGGGAGTCATCTACAAGTTGTAAAGATGGATGAGATCTCTCAGGATCCAAGACCTGGAACGGATCTGGAAGCTATTTAGTCCAAAAAGTCCTCTCTGATTGAGAATCTCTTCGAAAGTGTATCCCACATGTATTCACTCAGTATTTGTTGGAAGACTTCTCTTGAGGTAAACCTACTCCCTTCAGAAGTAGCCCATTCTGTATTTGAATAACTCTGAACAGCTAGGAAGTGTTACTTTGTGTCAAGCTTAAAACATTTCTTTGCTACTCCCATCCACTGGTTCTAGTTTGCCCTTCTGAGCCAAGGAAACAAATTCTTATCCCACTTCCACAGAACAGTCTTTCAAATACTTGGAGAGAGCAGGCTTATCTTCTAGATGAATATTCTTTTCTCCAGGCTGAGCATCCTCATTTCCTTCACCTGATCCTCACAGGACATCATGTGGAGATCCTTTACTATCCTGGTCACCTTCTTCAGGACAGTCTCTAGCTTCATGTGTCCAGAACTGAACCAGATACTATAAACGGGGCCCAATCAGGATGTAGTAGAGTGCGACAATGACTGAATGAATGAACGAGTATTTCTTAAGTGCTTACTATATAGAGGCACTGGGTTGTCGGTGGCTAGGAAGCTGAGCTTAGAGTTAGGAAATCTGGAGTTTAAATCCCATATGGCCCACTTGTCAGCTGTATAACTCTAGGCAAATCACTGAGCCTTTCTCAGACTCCATTTCCTTATCCTTAACATAGGAATAATAATAGCACCTACCTTTCAGGGATTTTGCGTGATGAGATGACTTTGCAGACCTTAAAGTGCTATATGAATGCTAGCTGTTATAATCATAATGTGCCAAGAACTGGACTTTGTTGAAAAAATATTCTAATTAATATTTTGCTAGTGATGCCAGGGTCCTCTGATCTGAGGTTTTTTTTTTAAGGAGGAAAGTAGGGAAAAAAGCATTTATTAAGCACCTACTATGTTCCAGGCACTGTGCTAAGCCCTTTATAAACATTATCTCATTTGATCCTCACAACAGCACTGAGAGGTAAATGCAATTATTATCCCCATTTTACAGTTGAGGAAAATGAGACAGAGGTTAAGTGACTTGTCCAGAGTCATACAGCTAAGAAGTGTCTGAGATTAAATTGGAACTCAGATCTTGCTGACTCCAAGCCCAATCCTCTGTCCACTGTACCACCTACTAAAGGTAACTCTCTGGTCAGATATATAAGATAGCCCTGGGTATTAGAATAACTAGGGCTATCACTTCCTTAGACTAGGAGACTATTCTTTCTTAATACACCCCAAGACTGATTCTGCTTTCTCGACCACTCTATCACTGCCTCCTCCTGTTGGGCTTGCAAAGCATGCCCAAACCCCTTTATCTCCAGAGCAGAGAGTGTAGCTGGAGAAAAACAAAGGATTGATGATTGAGCCCTGGGCATGTATTCACATTTTGATGGTCCATGACTCTGTATTAGACCTTCCCAGAAGGTCTTTAATGTAGTTGGGCAGATCTGAGGCCACACAGAGGGGAGGGGAACAAATAGGGGGAGATCAGGCCAGATATGCCATAAACCCCGTTGGAAGATGAGAGGAAGAAATGTCTTGCCCAGGGATGTTTAGTAGGTCAGGGCCAGGAACTGGATATACAACCAAGACCCCCACCCTGGGGTCTGACTCACTGCACTCTATCAGGGAATGGGGTGTACAGGATGGGAGAGGGTAGTGGAGCCAGAACTGAGTGTCTTTCAATGGAAACTCTTTGATCTGCCTATCTAGTGAGAAGAGTCCAGGAAGAAGGGGTTGAAGAGCTGAGGTCCCTCCAGATAGGAGCTTTAGAGTTTATCTAGATAGATTCCAAAGCAAACTCTCCCCACAGAGGAAATTCAAAGAACTAGGCAAGTTTTAGTAAGAGGAGAGGACCCTTGTTCTTCCCAGAGCATAGATGACTCTAGGGGTGTCCTAGGCATGTGTTTCACTTGAGAGTTATTCACCTTTTCCTTCAAGGATAAAGGACTCAGTTATTACCAGCAGAGCTATAACTAGTATTTTTTCCTCTGCTGAGGATACAAGTAGTTGGGGAAAATGGGGCAGTGATAAGGGCAATTTTACATGCATAGATGGGGTTGGACCATATTTCCCTTGTCTTATCAACTATGCCAGTGAAGAACTTTTCTGGGGTCTACCTCCACTCCTTTCCCATCCCTTTTGAAGGTTCAGAACTATGTAAGACCATGAGATTTAAGGATGGTGGAATCTGGACCAATAAAGAGATAAAAGAGCCCCCCATCAAGTTGGTACTCTGGGACAAATCCTTGACTGCCTTACCCTAGTTAGGCTTTGATTATCAGGTATTAGGTTTTTTTTTTTGTCCTCCCTAGAATGATTACAACATGTTCAGCCTGTGTGTGTGCTCCACGTCAAGGGAAGATGATAGAGATCTTATGGAGAAGCCTATGTACATATCCAAGGGCATCTGGCCTCGCACCATGAGCATCAATCTGCTTAGAACCTCAGCGAGAAGAGTTGTTTTCTGTTTGGAGTGTTGCTTCTGTTTTCTCCAGTACTCCAGGCGAACCGTTCATGCTGCTTCTTACACACCTGGCCACTCCTCGAGCCTTCCAGTGACTGAATGGACACTGAACTTCCTCCCATCAGGTAGGATAACCCAACTCATTTTGTCTGAATGGTTGGTCTTTTCCTGGTAGTTAATACCTGTTGCTCTATCACCTTTCCTGACTGAGAACTCAACACGTTGAACTCTGAGACCTGGATTTGAATCCTGTCTGTTGCTTACTGGGTGGGATGATCTTAAGCAATTCACTTACCCCTCTCTAGTCCTCAGTTTCCCCACTTGTAAAATAAGGGAGCTAGACTAGATGGATCTTTTCTCCCCATGGTGTTTTGTATTAGTTTCCCAAACAGGGCTTTTGGAGCCTCTGAGTTTTTCCCGCAGTTCTGATTATTGAAACTAGATATTTTATTTCCAGCTTCTTCCCTTCTCCAGCCTAGGGAGATTTGATATAGGTTCCTTCTAGAAACTCTTGGGCACTGCCAATGGCCTGGGGCCCGCCTTATCATGACTGACAATATGACGCTGATCCTCTAGGAAACAGGCTTGAACATTTCATCTCTGTTTGGAAAAGGATTTTCATCTCCACCAGCCTTAGGAGTTTCTGTTTTTCAAAAGAATAAGATATGCCCGTAGTCTCAACCTTATTCTTGGCACTTCTATGCCAACCCACACATGTCAACCTGGCACTGGCAAGTTCTTGAAGCTTCTCCTCCCATACTCACCCCCCCATTTTGTGTTGGATTCTTGTTGATGAAACACAATATACGTTAAAAAAGCAAAGTTTTTTTCTCTATAGATCTTCAACATAATGGGAATATCACCTTCAAGGTACACAACTCTTTCTATCTTATGACAATGGCCTACCTCCCTCATTGCAGGATCTATTTGTCAGTGGTCTGCACCTTTGAGTGGAGTACAATGGAAAGAAAGCTAAATCTAGCATTGAAAGACCTGGGTTTACTTTGAAAGACTTAAGAACTCTGATCAATGCAATGGCCAGCCATGATTCCAGGGGACCAAGGATGATGAAGGATGCTACTCATCTCTTGATAGAGAGGGGTGGCCTCAGGATTTGGAATGAGGTGTATATATGTATATATATACTAAATATATATATATGTATATGTATTTAGTCATGGCCCATGTAGGGATTTTCTTTGCTTGACTATACATATCTATCACAAGAGTTTTATTTTTCATTATCTTTTTTTTTTCCAGTGGAAGGATAGAGGAGATGGGAGGGAGGGAAAATGAGTTTTTATTTACTGAAAAAAAGTAAAATGAAAACATTTTTAAAGTCTGGGTTGAGGTACCACATCACACCTATCACATTGGCCAACATGAAAAAACAGGAAAATGATAAATGTTGGAGAATATGTGGGAAAATTGGAACACTAATGCATTGTTGGTGGAGTTGTGAAATGATCCAACCATTTTGAAGAGCAATTTGAAACTATGCTAAAAGGGTTATAAAAATATGAATACCCTTTGACTCAGCAATAGCACTTCTAGGGCTGTATCCCAAAGAAATCATAAAAATGGGAAAAGGACCCACATGTACAAAAATATTTATAGCAACTCTTTTTGTGGTGGCAAAGAATTGGAAATTGAGGGGATGCCCATCAATTGGAGAATGGTTGAACAAGTTGTCGTATATGAATGTAATGGAATACTATTGTGCTATAAGAAATGATGAGCAGGTGGATTTCAGAAAAACCTGGAAAGACTTGTATGGATTGATGCTGAGTGAAGTCAGCAGAACCAGGAGAACCTTGTACACAGTAACAGCCACATTGTGCAATGACTAACTTTGATAGACTTAGCCCTTCTCAGCAATGCAAGGATCTGAGACATCTCCAAAAGTCTCATGATGGAAAATGCTATCCACATCCAGAGAAAGAACCATGGAGTATGAATGAAGATCGAAGCATACTATTTGCTCTTTTTTTTTTTCTATTTTGTTTCGTTTCCTCTTTCTTGTGGTTCCTCCTATTGGTTCTAATTCTTTTTTACAACATGACTAATGTGAAAATATGTTTAATAGGAATGTATATGTAGAGCCTATATCAGATTGCATGCTGTTTTGGGGAGGGAGGTGGGGAGGGAAGGGGGAAAAATTTAAAACTCAAAAGCTTATGGATGTGATTGCTGATAAATCAAAATGAACTAATTAATAAAAAAAGAGAGAAAGAAAATTTTTTTTAAAAAGTCTGGGTTGAAATCCTACTTCTGCCTCTTGCTTTGTAGATTGTTTTAGGCCAGTGACTTTCCCTTTCTTTCTCAGTTTGTGTAAAATAACTTTAAGTTGGCTCTAGATTATCTCTGAAATACCTTTCAGCTCTAACTCCATGCACAGATGAACTATCCTAGGGTCCTTGACTAGCAAGAACCTTCTCAGAGACTCAGGTCATCTTTCTTCTTCCTTTTTTGTCCCTTCTCAGCGGCTGGAGATTCCTTTGCACTCTCATACTCAGTTTGGAGCTCATATGCTCTGTCTTACTTTTTTGGGGGGGGGGAGGCTAGGCAATGGGGTTAAGGGACTTGCCCAGGGTCACACAGCTAGTAAGTGTCAAGTGTCTGAGGTCAAATTTGAACTCAAGTCCTCCTGACTCCAGGGCTGGTGCTCTATCCACTGCACCACCTAGCTGCCCCTCTGAATTACTTCTTTATAGAGGCAATGTCACCCAAGGTGACAGAAAGCAGGACTCTGGGTTGAATTCCCAGCTCTTCTGCACCAACGTGATGCTACCACTATGGAAGGACTTAGAAAAACCAGTTCTAACAGGAGGATGAGGAGGCTGTAGTGAAAACAGCGATCTTTTTTGAACCCTCAGAGGCCATCAACTTAGTGGATCACCTTGGTTGGGGGCAGGATGTTGGAGAAACTGGAATCAACCATTCCCTATACTGGTTGGTGGCCATACAACCTTCTTGTTGAGTAGTCATCTCTCAGGGCCCAGGTGTGGCATCTTATGGATTGAGCAAGTAGGAAGATCGATAGGCAAGTGACTTCTTCTTTCTGGCCTGGGCTGACTCTGGTGTTTCATACTGTATGTGCTAAGGCAGCTAGATGGCACAGTGGATAGATCTCTGGGCCTGGAGTCAGGAAGACCTGAGTTCAAATCCTCCACACTTCCTAGCTATGTGACTCTGGGCAAAACCTCTGTCTGATTCAGTTTTCTCCATTGTAAAATGGGGAGATAATGAGATGATATTTGCAAAGTACTTAGCATTGTGCCTGGCACTTAGTAGGTGCTTAATAAATGTTTATTCTCTTTCTTTCCCTCCCCTCCCTCTAGTATTCTGTGCTCTGTGTGTTAACAGTTCCTTCCATTACTGACATTCTATGTTCTACAGCCAGTAACATCCTACCGTGGAAGGAGTTTGCATCTGAAGTCAGATGATCTGGATTTCAATCACAGCTTGGTCGTGTACAACCTGTGTGACTTTGGACAAGTCACATCCTCTCCCTAAGCCTCAGTTTTCTCATCTACCAATCAAAGTCCTTGCTCAAATGATCCCGAGAGTACCGGAAGGGTTTTCGTTGGCCACACTAACCAGCAGGAGTGTGTGTCCCTGAATATGAGCAAGGGAGAATAAGGGTTGGGAGGAGAGGTACCTGGAGAACTATAGCTATGAGAAAGTGATAGTAGGAGCTAAGAGAGAAAGAAATGTTGTACTAAGAGATAAGAGAAAGGCAAACATTGGAGATAAGAGGGATAGATAGTAGGAGATTAGAGACCTGGAGACCTTGAGAAATAAGAGAGTAGAGGAGAACAGAGCAAGGGGGAAATCAGATGGGGGACAAGGGCAGTACCTGGGACATTAGACAGGAGAAAATAGAGTTCCCAGAAGGAAAGAGATAAGTGAGTGTATTAGTCAGCCTGCTGCTTGGGATCACATGTCTCAGGAATCAGCCTAAGAACCTTATTAGTCAGACTACTGATGGATAGGGCCCTGGATTTAGAGTCAGGAAGGCCCAAGTTCAAACTCTTACCCATACATTTATAGGCAAGTTGCTTAACCTGTTTCAGCTTCAGTTTCCTCATCTGTAATATAGAGATAATAGCACCAAACTCATGAGTTTATTGTGATTCTCAACCAAGACTTTGCAAACCTTAAAGGACTACACAAGGCAGCTGTATGGCACAGTGGGTAGAGCATGGGATTTAGGGTCAGGAAGACCAGAGATCAAATCCTGCCTCAGATATGTATTAGATGTGTGTTCCTGGGCAAGAGACCTAGTCCTATGTCCCTCAGTTTCCTCATCTGTAAAATGGAGAACAATAATAGCACTTACCACACGGGGTTGTCATGAAGATCAAATTGCGAAGTGCTTTGCAAACCTTAAAATATTCCATAAGTGTTAGCTACCCTAAGAGGAAGAATAATTGAGCAGAAAAAGTCCTAGACTTGGAGCCAGAGGACCTGGATTTGAATTCTGGCTCTGCTTCTTAATGCTCATATGATTTTGAAAAAAATCACTAAACCCTACGGTTTCCTCATCTGTAAAACCAAGGGTTTGATTAGCTCAGGGTTCTCAACTGGTGTTTTCTATCAAGGGCTGTATTTGACAGACTGGTCTGATCAATAGATCTCTTTTCAGAATTATACACACACACACACATACACACATATTTGATGGAAATGCTCCATTTTCGCTAGAGTTCAATGAAAATAAAAATGTAATTTTTTTTCCTATCCAAGTTCATAAGCCTGTTGAAGTCTATCCACAGACCGCTGGGAGATTCTTAGATCCCAGGTTAAGGCCCTCTGGATGAGAGAATCTCTAAGGTACCTTCCAGCTCTAGAAGTATAATCAGTAGTTCCTGATGAAATCAATGATGCCTGCAGTTCCATATACCAATCCTGCTAGGGATAAATAAGAGTCCAAAAAGTATCTGCCCTGACAATTTTATTAGTAAAAGCTGGGCTTACATGGGCCCTCAAAGGTAGGAAGGAAGGGTAAAGAAGTTGGTGAGGTATAGAGGAGTTACTATATGATAGCCAGGCCTCAAAGTTGGCTGCTTGAGGACCGGAAAGGGGAAAAGGTGGGCTGAGCTGGCCTAGGGCGTTCTGCAGCCTGGGAAAGTGCAAGCAAAGGGTGGGGTGTCAGGGGCTGGTCCTGCCCAGTGGTTCCCCCAAAACTCAGGAGTGGGGGTCATACACACGCCCCATGAAGACAGGGAACTTGTACTTCTGGTGCCACAGCAGGAAGATGAAGGGTTGCTTCACCTCGAAGATGGACATGGTTCGGGCTAGGGAGATGGTGGAGGCTGCTGACGCCTCCACCCCTGCTTCATTCAGCTCTAGCATGGTCTGGTGACGGGCAGCAGACACTTGGACCTCCGGGTCATCAGTCAGCCCGCACAGGTTGAGATCATAGGAGAAGTCAAAAAATTCTGGGCCGAAGATTCCAAGGGAGAGAAAGTCAGCGTCAGTGTGACTGGTGGGAGACCCAGGGGGCATCCCTACCCACAGATGGGGGACAGGCCTTGCCTTGTGCTCTCAGCCCTGAAGAATGAAGTCATTCCTGCATTCTCACCTCCCAACCCCAGGAAATGAGCTCATGAAGTCTGCCTCCAACCTCCCTCTCCAGTCTCATTTACATACCAGTCTAATTGGACTGCTACCTATTTCCAGAACTTGATATTCCACCTCCTTCCATTTGATATTCCCAAAGAGGCGGCTCAATCCCTCTGCCTCGAAGGCACTCCTTGATCAGCTTGATCTGCTTCTCTTTCTTTTTTTATTTTTTTAGGCAATTGGGGTTAAGTGACTTGCCCAGGGTCACACGACTAGTAAGTGTCAAGTGTCTGATCTGAGACCGGATTTGAACTCAAGTCCTCCTGACTCCAGGGCCAATGCTCTATCCATCGCTCCAACTAGCTGCCCCCTTCTCTTCCTTTAAAGACCAACCCAGGTGCTACCATCTCCATGCAGCCTTCCTCAATGGCCATAGCTAGAAGTGTTCTCTCCTTCCTGGAGTGTCCGTGGAACATTTGGTCTAAGCCTCTCCATAGCCCCCATCACACACTACCTCGTATTATACTACTCTGTGAATGTCATACCCCACAGGAAAATGTACACTCATTTAAGGATTGACCCATTTTTTTGTCTTTTTATCACTAGCGCCTTTACCCAGTAGGTGGTTAATCAATGTTTGTTGACTTGAATTGATTTGAAGTTAGATCACAAATGCTAATTCCTTGAGAACCTTCCAAAGAGGTTTTAAGTGATTGCTTCTTCTCCTCTATTGAAATCCTCCTAACCCTTAAAGTCCATCTCAAATCCAGCTACTTCCACTGTGAAGCCTCTCACTGGATCTCACCTAGCACTTTGTTAGATTTTAGACTATATCCTTGAGAGCAGGAATTAGTTTTCTTTCCCTCTTGCTTACTTTATGGAATTTTTCAATTAACAAGCACATATTTCTTTTTCTCTCTGTCCCACCCACCTCAAACAAGATAATGTTTGTAAAAGTACTTAGTACAGCCTGGCAGAGAGTGTCTGGTACTTAAATGCTCATTTCCTTCCTTCCACCCCCCAACTTAAAAGTCAAAAAGAAAAAAAATGTAGAAATTGTTTCATTCTTTTATTTGTATCCCCAGTGCCTAGCACATACAATGTCTGGCATATAGTAAGTGCTTAATAAATGCTCATGATTGATTGATAACTCTATTATGCTTAAGAAATATGATGTTTTCTAGTCAACTCTACATGTGTCATGACTCCTAGACTATAAAGTACTTGAGGACAAAGCCTTTATCTAAATTTTGTGTCTCCCTCACCACATCTGGAATGGGAGGGGTCTGTACACAGTTGGCATTTAATAAATGTCTGTCTGTGGTATATGTTGTGTTCTCCTCTTCCAATACACCGCAGTTCCAGCTTCCTGTGCCTCACTTACTCCTTCACTGTGGCTCCTGTCATTAGTCTACAAACATTCCCATCTCCTTTACCCAGAAAAAAGTCTTTGCTATACCCTCCTATCTCCTCCTCCTTTCTTACCAAACTCCTGGAAAAACAGACGTCTGTATTCCTTGCCTCTCCCCTCACTCACTTCTTAACCCTTTGCAAAAAAGGGTTCCACTGTTGGCACTCTGAGTTTTATTTTGTTTTGTTTTGGTTATTTTTGCAAGACCATGGGGTTAAGTGACTAGCCCAGGGTCACACAGCTAGTGAGTGTTTTGTGTCTGAGGCCAAATTTGAACTCAGGTCCTCCTGACTCCAGGGCTGGTGTTCTATCCACTTTGCCACCTAGTTGCCCCTTTCCCCCTGGTTTTGGTGACACTTCTCCCCCCCCAGGACTCCTGTTTGTCTTTTCTTTTTCAGGCTATTTTGTTGGCTCATGCATACCAAGTGCCTTAAGTGTGGGGGTACCTCAATACTGTTGTAAGACTTACTGTCTTCTCCCTCTACATCTCTCCTGATCACTTTGTCAACTCCCATGGGTTTCATTTTCATTTCCATGCACATGATTCTCTATGTCCTGCTCCAGTATCTTTTTTGGGCTCCACTCATGCATTTCCAATTGCCCAGTGGACATTTCAAACTGAATGGCTTATAGATATCTCAAACCCAGTAAGTTTAAAACTCAACTCATTGCATATTTTCCCCAAACCCACCCCTCTTCCAAAATTGTCTATTTCCGCTAAGGTCTCCCATATCCTCCCATCTTCCAGGTTTGCAACCTTAGTACTCTCTCTCTCTCTCTCTCTCTCTCTCTCTCTCTCTCTCTCTCTCTGTCTCCCCTCTCTCTCTCTGTCTCCCCCCTTTCTCTCTTTCTCTCACCCTTCCAATCAGCTGCCAAATATTGCCATTTCTACGTCCACAATCTTTCATATTAGTCCAGTTTTCACTGATCACACAGCCCCTCATCACTTCTTCGATGGATCATTGGTATGACCTTCTCATTGGTCTCTCTACCTCATGCCTATCCTTTCTTCAATCCATCTGCCAAAGTGATTTTCCCTAAGTATGGATCTGACTATGTTAGCTCTCTTACTCAATGAACAATGGTGGCTCCCTGTTGTTTCTAGGATAAAATACAGACTCCTCTGCTTGGCTTTTGAAGCCTTTATAACCTACCTGGAGCCTAGTAGTTTTCAATTTCATTATAAATGACTCTTCCTTCCCACAATCTGCTGTCTAGGCAGTGCATCTTATTCCTTCGTGCATTGGAGTATAGGCTTTGTGACCTCAGTGTCTAATACAATGTCTGGCTCATAATAGCCTTTTTTTTTTTTTTTAAGGTAATCAGGATTAAGTGACTTGTTCAGGGTCACACAGCTAGTAAGTGTCTGAGGCTGGGTTTGAACTCAGATCCTCCTGATTCCAGGGCCAGCTGCTCTATCCACTGTGCCACTTAGCTGCCCCTCATCATAGACTTTTAATAAGCGCTTGTTGATTGACTGATTGATTCCATAGATTACCAGCATGAAAAGGGATCCTCAGACATCCTTTCCATTCCGCCCCAGGCAAGGCTATACTCTTCCATGGGACTGGACCCAGTCCTGAAAGGCCCTAGGGACAGAGTCTGGAAGGGACTATAGCAATATATTCCTCCCAGTGTGTTCAGCACAGTGAAATGGAAAGAACCCTGGAACTGGGATCTAAGAGTCATAACTTCTAGTCTTGGCTCAGGTACTTACATGCTATGTGATCTTGAATGTGTCACTGAATTCTGAGCTTCAGATTCCTAAGTCCTAAGTCCTTCACACTCCCATTTTACAGATGAGAAAACCTGGGCACCAGGAAGTTACTTGCCCAGGGGCATGCACTTAGTGTCTGAGGCGGCATTTGAATCCAGGTCTGCCTGACTCCAAGTCCAGTGCTCTCTCCACTCTGCCATGTGGTCCATCTGGGGGATTGTTGTGAGGGTCAAATGAGATGGTGGGGGTCAAAGCATTTAGGAGAGCCCCAAGGCCTGTCTGGAAGGACCTTGTTCTTATTCCCTCGTCATCCCCGTTCCTGCTTTACTCTGAGGAAAAACAAGAGGGTCATGGAGCTTACCCAACTTCTCCAGGATCTCGAGCAGGTCCTGGCTGGTGTTCACCTTCAGTCGAGGCATAGTCAGCAGGGTCGACTGAATCTTGCTCTTCCCTAGCTTCTCCAAGATGGCGCTGAAGACTGGACTGCTGAGGCCGTGTTCCACCTCAGCAAGCTGAATGCCCAAGTGCTGAGGCAGCAGGATCACCAGGCTCAAGTCATTGGAGAGCTGCAGACGACCCACCTGAGGACCAAGAGAGGTGGCCCCTCAGCCTTCCTGGCGCTGGCTAGATCTGGGAGCTGTCCCTGCTGAGCCCTAGGGAAGGCTCCCGCTTGCCTTGTGAGCTACGGGGCCCTAGGATGAGAAAGCCAGGCCCGGGAGGGGTCTCCGAGGCCATCTCGGAGTATGATTTCCCCATTTTTCACATATGGAAACTGAGGCTCAGGAATTTGATTTCCCAAAGGTCACACAAATGTCAGAGGGAGGATTCAAACTCAGGTCCTTTGATTCCAAATGGGTAGAAGCTCCTCAGGTGATGGAAAACTTTAACTTTAGTGCTTCTGAGGAATTCTGGAGGAGAACAAGGGGCCCTGCTGTGTGAGCTGTGGCATGTTCACATGGGGGGCTCAGGCAAATATTTGTTGGTCACAAGAATTAGTGTAGTACAGCACTAGGAGTCTGGATATAGGAAGGTCTGGGTTTGAATTCTGGTCCTGGCATTAATTAGCTGTTTGACCCTAGGCAGGCCACTTTATGCCACTGAGCCTTAATTTCCTCATCTGTAAAATGGGGATCACATCCACCTACTTTACTGGGCTGTAGTGAGAAAAGAGCTTTGTAAACCTTAAAATATTTGTATGAAAGACCCCACCTGGAGGTGGAGAAAACCTTGAGATGCTGGATATCTTTTGAAGCTGGTGGACAAGCCAGGACACCAAGCAGCAACTTCTTTCACTCCCCAGGAGGAACAGCCATTTGCCAAGGCTCACTTTCGGGCCTCGTTCCTAGGCATCCTGCAGAACCCAACTATGATGTCCCTTCCTCCACAAGTCACCTTCTATGACTAACTCCCACCTCCCCTTCGCACTGCTCTTTCTCTCTCCACTGAGCCTCTCTCCTGCATTTACAGCCTACTACTTCCTGCCCCAGCCCTTAATCACACCTCAAATGTTTCCCCACTTGTGGGCAGTGGTGGTGGTGGGGAGTGGAAAAACATTGGCCTTGGCATCAGAAAACCTAGATTTGTTCTAAGCTCCAACCCCGACTATCTGCATGACCATGAGCAACTCTCTGAGGCAAAATGGGGGTGATAGCCCTTTCGCTGTCTATTTCAAGCAGTTGTAGTGAAGAAGTGTAATAGAAGTGAAACATTCTGGGCTTAGGAGTCAGAAAACCTGGTTTTGAATCTGAACTCTTGGACTTCCCTAGGCAAGCCTCTTTACTTCCTGGGCCTCAGTTTCCTCGTCTTTTGAATGAAGGATTTGGATGAGATGGCTTTGGGGGTCCCTTCCAGCTCTGGGTTTTCATCATCTACAGGACTTGTTCAGCTGGCCTATAAAATCTCCTTGCTCTCTATCCATGTGTGAACCTCGGACTTCCCCAAGAAGACAGTAAGCTCCTCAAGGGGCTAGGATTGTGTCTCATGCTTTCTTTGTAGCCTGAATAGCACTTAGGACAGTGCTGGGCACACAGGAAGAAATTAAATAGAACTCTCCAGGCTTTGAGGTATGTCTCACCTCACTTCCTCTGGATCTGGGTCAGGGACACATTCACTTTGTCCCTCCCAATCCTTTTGGAGGTTCTGATACTCGCTGTGTGTCTGTGGGCAAGTGGCTTCAGTTTTCCTCATCTGCAAAATGGGGATAATCATCCTTGTATTTCATAAAGAAAGAGTTACTTTGGAAGTGTGAACTGTCCTTGCTAGTCTCATTCTGCTGAGGAATCGAGGGCACCACACATGTACACGTACATGTGTGCACACACATGTATGTACCACACATGCATATGCATATGTATCCCACACATATATACATGCACCACACATGAATATGCGCATGTGTGTCCGCACACATATACATGCACCACACAGTTTTCTCAGCCTTCTGGGTTCCCTTGTAGTTTGGCCAGAAAGGGATACTGAGTCTCAATGGGACTCATGTGAACTCAGTTGCTGCTGGAGGGGTGAAGGAACCCAGGGATCCCTGCCTTCCTCAGGCAACTACTGGAGAGAAGAAAGTTATAAAAAGCAGAGTAGAAAGAAGAGGAGAAGGAGGGAACACAGAGAATGAATGAGATTCTGTAGTCCTACAGGGAGAGTGGTTGGAGCAGAAAGATCCCTCCATGTCTATGAAAACAGGAACTAGAAAAGGGCCCCAGGAGGTGAGTGTAGGGTTGAGATGGCTGGTGGCAAGACTCTTCTTCCTCACCTTGGCTTTCAAATTGGGGTCTGTGAAATGGGTCACCGGATACTTCTCACTCTTCATCATGGGCACCTTCACCTTCACCTTGGAGGATTTGGGGTAAAAGGTCTCCTGGGAAGTTTTTTTGGGGTCAAATGTAATCTTCCATTTGGCTAAAGGAAAGAAAAAAGAGAGTGGGAAGACAGAGGCAGGAAGACATGAGCCTTGTGCCGGAGAAAAGCTTAGTAAAGGCCTGCATCCTCTTCATGACCACAAAAGTGCAAATATTTATTAAATTAATAGTAAATGGAGTATTTACTTAAAATTATTAAGCAACTTTTAAAAGTCAAACTAAATAATTGGCCTATTCAATTATTAGTTAAATGAATTGAATAAATTAATTAAATGATTGGTTTAAATAGGTATCCAGTTGATAGATAACTGGAAGTAATACTCACATCACTGAGTTCACAGCTCTATGGAAGTTTGAACATGGGAAAAGTATGGGAAAAGTAAGGCTCAGAGATAAATAAGTTGCTCATAGTTTCACAGCTCACAAACAAAAGAGTGGGGCCTGTTGAGACCAAGTCATCCCAAATCTCACGCTGTTTGCCCCATCCCCAGCTGCCTCTGGGAGGAGAGGCATCTGTCAGGCTTTCTAGAGGGTTAGCTCTAAGACAAAGTGTGGAAAACCTTGAGGGGAAGACGAACCTGTGGAGAAGGTCTAGGACGGGAAGGGGTTGTCCCTGGGGTCCCAGCTCATTCCAAACTTCCAGAGAGCCAGCAACACAAAGTTATAAAAAGACCCAAAGGTTCTGGAATTTCATCAGCATGGAGAACTCTTGGTGTGGGAACTTTCCCACATATCCAGATTTCCACCCATTTGTAACTAGGGATAAGCAATGTGGAAATGAAGTGACTTGCACAAGGTCACACAACTAGAAAGAGTCAGAGGAGGTATTTGAACCCAGGCCTTCCTGACTCTAAGCCCAGTAACTAACCCAGTGTATCATATGGCCTCTTATGGCAGGCCGCGGCAGAAGCCGGTGCTTAAATCATGCTTTGAAACTGATCATGAGTTTCACACAAGTCGTCACATTTGATCCCTTACCCTTCAGGTAGATAGTATTGACTAGGACAAGCTTGGTCTCTGACGGTAGGCTCTTCAGAAGGCTGACGATCTTGTTCTTGGTCTGGTTGGCCACCCACGAATTGATCAAGGCCAAGTTCGCCTCGCTGTCATTGCTCAGAACCGTGGGCTGGCGGCCGTACAGGGTCTGGGAGGCATTCACAAAGTTCTTCTTTAGAATCAAGTCTGGGAGAATGACAATGGGCAGGCCACGGTGAGAGGAGAAGAGGAAACCTTCTCAGCCCTTTGCCAGGGCAGCCTTTAGCTGAACACATGCGTGGGCCAGTCTTCCTCTTCCTACTCCAGAGAATCATGGAAGCTGCTAAGGGATCTTAGTCTAACTCTTTTATTTCAGCATTGAGGACACTGAGGCCCAAGGGGTTTGCCAGAGTCAATCAGTTAGGAGCAGAGCTGGGATAACATCAGTAATGACAGCAACATGTTATCCTTTTCTTACAGATGAGGGAACTGGGGCCCAGAGACAAGAATCCTGCATGGGCAGGATCTGAATGGAGGTCTGTCTCCACCTCAATCCAACCTTTAATCCTTTCTTTTCCTGTCCCCCATGCCCCCACCCTCCCAGTCTGGGTATTAACTTCATGTTTCACCAAAGCTTCGGGTTTGGATCACAAGGTCTCCTAACTTCCAGTCTAGTGTTCAGCCCAATACACCCTCCTCCTCCCTGCCTGTCCCACTCCCTTGGGCTCACACCCAGTCTTCCTAATGTATGCCACAACACCTTGGCAATCTTCCCGCCTTGCTGTGCTGATGCTTCTGTACCCTCTAAACTGGACCTCTAGAGACTATGCCCTAGAGGACCTAAGCCACTCAGCTCTGGATCTCCCTTCCCGGGGCCACGATTGATGAGAGCCTACTCTATCTAGGTAGCACCCAATCATGCTTCCTCCCATCTATCTTCCTGCTATGCTATGGTCTGTGTCTGGCTCCTGCCCCTTCCTCCTCTTACCGTGAGAATGGTAGTCAAATGAACACTACCAATGCTTCTAGAAAGAGTATGTATGTCACTTGATTGCTCCGTGGCTCTACTCATATCCTTGTGATTTCCCAGGCCAACGTATCTTTTCCTAGCTACCACTCCCCATTATGTGTTATCTTCTACCATTATAATGTATGGTCCTTAAGGGCAGCTCTCTTGTGTATTTCCATTACCAGCCCTTGACACAATGTTTAGAACATAGGAGACAATAAATGCTTTTTCATTCATTCATTCATTCATTCATTCATTCATTCATTCAATGTCATACACAGTTCTACAAAAGTCCTGTACTCTGGTTTAGCAATTCTTATCATATCTACAGCTCCCCATCTTTTCCACTTCTGGGATTTCAGGACCAATGACAGGCAGTTGCCAAGTACAGTTGAGAACCCTTAGAGCTCTCTTCAGCAATGGGGAGCAGCTGACTCCTCTACCCTTGCTGATGGCTTCTCACCAGGACTGTGGAAGATCTGAGAAGCTGAGATGAAACCACTGGATGATAGATTCTTCAGGGCCTGGTGGACACAGTCAGAGTCCCTGGGGTAGGATAGAATGTCTTCCAGATTTCCCTTGGTGGTATTTCCAGCCCCTGGGGTAGATGAAACAGAGTTGAGAGTTAGTAGTTGAGATTGGAGTCAAGGCTGGGACAGGCCACAAAAGAGGGTCTATTTTCATGCTATGGAGGCTTCTTGAGAGGCCCTGGAAAAGGTCAGAAGTTGAGGCTTCTCCCTTCCCAACAAGGCTCTGTCCTAGGACTTCTTCCTTTTACTCTCCCACTTGGTGAACGCCTCCACTCTCATAGCTTCAGCCCTAACCCCTGAGCAGATGAGTTCCCCAATCCATATTTTCACCCTCCATCTCACCCTATGCTCCAATAACACACTTCCAACTAGCAGTGGAAGGTTTCCCGGTGGATGCTCTGCTGAGATTTCAAACTCAGCTTGTCTAGAGCTAAGCTCACCATCTTCTTTCTTGCACTGGCCTCTCCTTCTAACTCCTCCAATCCTGTCGAGGGTACTGCCCATCTTTCCAGTTACCTGGAGTTGCAATCTTGGAATCACCTTTGACTCTTTTTTTCTCCCTCAATCCTTGCATCTAGTTGACTGCTGAGAAGGCTCATTCCTGTCTTGGCAATATCTCCTGTATCCAACCCTTCTCCTTTACTTCCCCTTGCATCCACCCTAGCTCATACATATCCTCATGTTTTCTTGTTTAGACTACCATTTCCCAGATGATATCCCTACCTCCAGCCTCTTTCCTTTGCCCAGATAACCCTTTTCACTTAAGTACTGCTAGGGTTATTTTACTCCTCTACTCAGAAGCCTCCCCATTGCCTAACAAATAAAACAGAAATATTTGATCCTGTCATTTGAGGCTATCTATGAGCTAGCTATAACCTCTAATGCTCCCTTCAAGCCTTAAATCAAGTTCTATTTTCTTATGAGAAGCCTTTCCTAAGGTCCCCAGCTGCTGGTGCCTTTCCTTCAAAAATCACCTTCTATTTTGTATAGGCCTTGATATGAACAAGTTGCTTCCTCAGCTAAAGTGTAAGCTTCTTGAGGTCAGAGACTGCTTTCCATTTTTTTTTATTGTCAGTACCTAGGACAGTGGCTGGCATATAGTCGATATAGTAATAAAGCTGTTGATCTATCTCATATTACTCCCTTTCATGAAATCAAAATTCCAGCCAAACTGGATGGTTTTCTCAGACCCAGCAGGAATCACCTTTGTAACAACAACGACAAAAGAAGACAGTAAAGTAGAACAAAAGAACAAGCCATGTGTGCAAATATGTGTCACTCCACCCCTAGAATCCATGTCCTCTTTGCTAAGAAGCAGGGGATGCAATTCCCCAGCTTTTCTCTGAAGTATACACTGAACTATTCTCCATGCTTCATCCTCATCCTGTGCTCTGTCTACATGGCTTTGCTCACACCAGCCATCTCCCCAGACTAGAATGGACTCCTACCTCTTCACCTCTTTATCTATTAAAGTCTTTCCTTTTCTTTAAAGCCCAATTCAGATACCACCTACTCCATTAAACTTTCGCTGAGACTCACCTCCACCTCATTCTCAAATTTCTGGACTTTGTTTTTTCTGCCCATGGTTTTTCCCTTCATTAGCTTGTAAACTCCTTAAAGTCAGGTTCCCTGTAGTAGCTTACCTTGGTAACCCCAGCATTAAGCACAGGATAATATCTTACAAAGAGTGGGTATTTAACACAAATACTGTATATCTATAGTTACCAAGCCTGGCCTTGAAGAAGAGATATGAGGTGGGGAGCTATGGGTGTGGAATGTCAGGCTTGGTCTATGTGTTGGTTTGTTTTGATGAATCACTCCCCCTCACTTTTTTTTAATTCTTTTTTTTTTTTTTTAATAAGGAATGACTTTCTGGGTGGAGAAGGAGAAGGGATTGGAATATTAAGGTGATGATCTCTCATGAGAAGTTTTTTTAAAAGATTGCTGAATTGAATTGCTTTCTAGCTACTTGGTCCTGGGGAAGGAAGGAAGGGGAGGAGAAAAAGGAGACATGGCATCTGCTGCTTGTGGAAGAATCTCTTCCTTTTGGGGTCTAGGTTTCCCTTTTGATTCGTCCTTTCTCACAATTCATCTCTTCCTCTCTGCTCACACAGTCAAAACCCAAGTTGAAGCCCTCTTCAGCTTTCTCTCTTTTTCATAAAAAAGATCCAATGGATCTAATTTTTCATCTTAATCTCATTGATGGGCAGTGCGGCGTGGACAAAAGCTGGTTTCTGGGTCAAGAAGATCTGAGTTCAGATCCTATCTCTGGACATGTACTGTTTGAGTGACCCTGGGCAAGATACCTAACTTCTCATTGACTAAGGTGACTCTCTAAGGCAATATGTGGTGAATCAAGAGCCAACCTGCATTGGTAAAGGGAATTCCTCACCAAGACCTCCCTGCACCCATGAAATCCTCAGCATGGTAAACATATATATGTATATATGTATGCACACACATCATATATGGGTGAGTGTTTGTGTTTGTATATATAATGTATTTAGTTTTTACATGGCCTTGAATTTCAAGAACATCCCTCCTCTCTGCTCTATCCATTGAGCTCAGCCTACTTGTCACCTTGAACTGAGGCTGTTGAAACAGGCTCCTAACTGTTCTCTTGATCTCTACTCTTTGCCCTCTTTGGCTCATTTTTCCCTGAATCACAGAATCTGATTTGGAACGGACCTTAGAAGCATGTCATCTAAGCCACACATTGAGAAAAAGGCCATCAACGACATTCTCAGCAAGGAAAAGTGGTCATCCAGCCTAATGGTAGGGAATCAATAAATGAATGAATGAAACACTAATTTAGGAGTAGCAGGCTTTACTACACTGTCCACCAGGCGTGGGGAACCTGTGGCCTCGAGGCCACATGTGGCCCTCTAGGTCCTCAAGTGTGGCCCCTAAATCCAAACTTCAGTCAAAGGGTCACCCTTGAGTACTGAGAGTGTGGCCTCGAGGCCCTGGGTCCCCATCCCTGGTCCAGGACACACAAAATATTACAGATCCCTGTTCTAGAAGCTCTGTCCTTCTAGGCTCCAGGCCTGCAATTTGGGTAAGCTGCTGCCAGGTGAGTTGTGGTGCCCTCTTAGATACAGTGGTGAGTATAAAATAATTAGCTTTCCCCCAAGCCTGGAATATCATAGCAACAGTTGTTTCCTAGGATAACCAGAAAGAACTGGAGCAAAGACTTCAGCATGCTGGTTCAATCTCCTGTGCCAAACTGGTGGGAGGACATGGATGAGGGTGGCACAGGATGGGCAGGCATAGATGGGTTGCTATCTACATCACTTGAGTGATTCATCACATTGACGAAATACCATATCTGGTGGGCTGGAGTAATCCTCACCTTTAGGGTTAGCAACTCACCTTTCTGTGAAGGAGATAGTTTAAGTATTATTATCATCTCCATTTTAAAGATGAGGAAATTGAGGCATGAAGTGATTTGCCCACTGCTTATAAGTAGCAAAGCTAGGATTTGAACTCAGATCCAGCACTCTTTCCCTCTTCATGTACTCTTATACTTCTCTGAATGTCCTTCTCTCCCCACCCCACATTTGTCCTTATTTAAATTCTATTCTTCCTTCCAGATCTAGCAATATTACTCCACTTTCCAAGAAGCTGACCTCACCAGCTGTTCATTCCTCTGATCCTCTATAATACTTTGTTTGTCCCACTTGCAGGGTACTCACCACAAACTGCTGCATGCTATAGTTATGTTGTGTACATGGCTTTTCTTCTCTACTAGACGGTGGGCTTCTTAAGGGCAAAAACAACCCCTCGGGCATCTTGGTATCCCTTGAGACACCCTAGCAAAGAACTTCCCACACAGGTGGTGCACAGGGATGAGCAGGAATAGCCCAGTACCTGATGCAATCACCACTGTTTCGAAGACTTCCTCTTGGAGCCATACTGTTATGGCAGTAGTAGGTGTAATCCCATACAGTGTGGTTGTGATTGGGGCAGCCATGAGGATATCAGAGGCAGCTATGGTGGGGAGTGTCCAGGTGGGCCCTTACCTAATAGGATGTTGGTCAGAAGGCTTGCAATGCTGAATGGGGAAAAGACCATATTGGAGTCTATTTTCTTCACTGATGAGAAGGCATGATAAAGCTTCAGGGAGAAATCTGTCAGGGCTTCTCCCAACATCATCTCTGCTTCTTGAGTCTTGATCTCAGAGCAGGAAGTGTCAGGAACCAGGCAGGTAGGCTCAGGAGGGGCCTGAGTGGTTGGCTGGGAAGTTGGTTGGGTGGGGAGCTCTGTAGGGGATGGAGTGGTTGGTTGGGTGGTGGATTCTGTTGGTGGGTGAGTTGAGAAGTTGGTGGAAAGCTTTGTGGGATGTTCGGTGACGGGTTCTGAAGGAGGTGCTGTAGAAGGATCCTCAAATGACTTCTCTTTTGGTCTTATGTGGACTTCTACAATCTCCTCTTCAGTTGCTTCATTTTGTTCCACTTTCTGGGATGTGATGTGGCCGTTGGAGTTATCCGGATCAGCCTCTGATTCATCCTTTCCACTTGGCTGGGTCAATGATGTACCATCCTCACTTGTCTGCACCTCCTCTCTGCTACCATGATCCACCTTCAAATGCCCAGAAGAAAGGGAGAAGTTGAGTCTTAAGGCCACAGTCCTGGAGATCAGGTCACTTAAGAATAACATCTAAAGCCATGAAAGGGCTCATATAATCAGCCTCAGATCAGGAAAGGACCTCAGAGATCATCTAACCCAATTCATATCTAAACAGGAAACTTCATAAGACACAAAACACCTCAAAAGTGGTCAAGTAGCCTTTGTTTGAAGACTTCAAATGAGGGACAACCTGCTTTCTTCAGAGGCAACCCATCCCACTTTGAGATGACTCTCATTGTCAGGAATTTAGACCTACCATCCAACAGCCTATGGTGGCGTAAAAACCACTGGCTGTGGAATCAGATGACATGAATTCAAGTCCCAGCCCTGCCACCTGTGTGACCGAAGCCAAGTCACTAACCTCTCTGGGCCTTGGGGGAAGGGGTTAGACTAGGTGGTTCTATGATCCCCTTCCTCTGTAAGTCCCAATTTGCCTTTTCAAAACTTCCAGTGAGGAGTGATAGACCAGGATAGGTTCTATACTAAGGCTACTCTCTCAGGCTGTGGAGGCCTGAAGGGAGAACTGGGTCCTACTTCAGGTAGGTGACCTGACCCTACAAGAGGTGGGACCTAAAAATGAAAGGCTTTCCCATGCTATCCTGTGAGAGTGAGATGGAAGGGGGCTCAAAAACCCAGAAACCAAATTCAAAGAAATGTTTTGTCCCCTTGCAAGTTAAACTTTCTTCCGGGTCTTTACGATGCAGGGACATATCTCTGATCTGTGGTCCTATTTCAACCCCATCCCCCTTTCACCTTTCACCCCCACCTACACATACACAGTTGGCCAGTAGGTCAGCCACCCACCCACCTTAAGGGGCAAGTAGATTTGCATCAGGAAAGGTCTGAAACCACATGTCCTGGTCCATATTTTAAATGTTTCTTGAGCTCCCTGACGACAGGAGCTAGGGTTTTGTTTGTTTTCGTTTTTTTGCTTTGTCCCACCCCAGCACTACAAGGGACTTGTCCAGGGTCACACAGCTGGTCGTGGCAGAGCCAGGCTTGAACCCAGTGACTTCAAAGGAACGTAGCTTGCAGGGGTGGGGTGGAGTGGAAAGAGTATCAAGTTTGCTGGCCAAAGCGATGGTCCGACTCTTGGCTCTACCGCTAACGAGCTATGTGACCTTGGACAAGTCTCTTCCCCTCTCAGGTCTTCATTTTCTTCCCCTGTGAAACGAGAGGGTTAAATTATATGATCCCTAAGATTCTTTCCACTTCGAACAGTCTAGGATGCCTTATAAATCGGGCGCGTTTTGGACTACGCCACCGTAGCTCTCTTCTCTTCGTCGCAGCACACAAAGAGTTAATGACGGGCCCTTCTTCCCTACCCCGCCTCCCTCCCTCCCCCTCCCCCCGCCCGCCCCCAGAGGAGTGTGTGTTGGGGTGGGGGCACTTACATCAGCCCGGGCCACTAGAAAGAGCAGCAGAAGGGTCAGCAGCGGGGTCAGCCGGGCTGCCATCTGGGCGTCGCTGTCCGCCTTGACCTGCTGAACCAATGCCGGGGTCCTGGGTCAGTCCCCAGCCTGCTGAGACCAAAGGGGCGGGCTCCAGTCCTGGGGCACTGGGGATTGGGGGTGGGGCCCCGGGCAGCCTCAGCCCTCCTTTCTCCTCATTCTTTCGTTCCAGATCCTCTCTTGCCGGGCCTTCCCCTCTTGGGCCCCTCCCCTCGGTTTTGTTTTCCTGTAATCTCTTCCATTTCCCAGCACAGCTGGCCTTCCCTCTCCCCTACCCCCACCTCACCCCACCCCAACCCTGCACCTCCCCTCCTCCTCTCCGCCCAGGCCTGGGTCTCTGTCCATCTGTTCAGCGGAAGGGGTCCAAGCTCTAGCAGAAAACAGAAACAGGGCAGCAGGAGATGGGGCCCCGGATTAGGGGGGTGGAGTGGAGGTGGGGGTGGGGGGAGAGCTGAGGGGCCTGAGGGGCACAGGGGAAGAGGAGAGCAGTGGAGAAAAGTTCCAAAGAAAAGACCCTAGGGACAATAGTGGGGATGAGATAGGTTGGGCTGGGGCCTCTGGCGTGAGAATTAAGAGACAGGAGGCCATCCTCTCCTTAAAACCAGAACAGGTTACCTTTCCCACCTTGCCCAGTGCCAAACCTGCTCCCCAGCTCCTGATCAGTGAGCAGCTTCAGAGAAGAGTGACCCCAGAGTCCAACCCAGACGGGGTGGAGAGGACCAGCCCTAGCCATGGGCTGGCCCTGGACACTGGCCTGGCCTGTTAAAAATTAAGGATGATTGATTCTGCTGTGATTTCCTGTAAATCAGGCCGGTCTGAAGGAGGACTCTGTGAGAAGCCCCAGTTTGTAACCTGCTGGCTGAAGCAGGGATGCAGCTAGGACCCCTTTGGGTTGCACAAGTTCAGACATACCACATGGAAAAATCACCATTCCCACCTTTTGCAGGAAGTTGGTTTTTCTTCACCAGGAATTCGGTTAGTGGAAAGGACACTGGGTTTGAAACTGAGAATTCCGAGTTCAAATCCTAACCTTGCTTCCTACTAGCCGGGTGAAGTTGTTTAACCTCTCTGGCCTTCAGTTTCCAAATGTGGAAAACGAGATAGTTGGACCAAACAATCTCTTGACCCTTTCTCTCTTAATTCTGTGATTTCCTCTCCTTACTGCAAAGGGAAACTGAGGCACAGAACCTTCCTTGTGGTAAACCAGTTAATTAAACGGCTCTCTGTCTACCAGAGGAGATGCAAACAAAATGATTGGTTCCCTAAGATCACCCACAGAGTGTGGCTCAATGTCAGTGAATGAGCCAAGGGGCCAGTTGAGCTCCAGGGAGCTGATCCATGCCTCTGGAAAGACATCTGCTCTGGTGGCCCCTCTGCTTTTCATCTGGTCTTTGGGTATCTCGATATTCACTGCCATTTGAGAAATGGCCTATATGGCCTATTAGGGATCAAGGTCCCCAACAGATTGGCAGGGCCTGCCAGAGGTTGTGCTGATAGCTTTTAATCAGCCAGTATTGATTAAGCACCTTCAAGACTTGTCACACTTGGTGAGCTCTACTCACTCATTCCTAGTGATTCTGGTGGGGACAAATGATGCCATCAGGAGGAACAGAGAAATCATTGCTGACGATTACCATGTTTGGGGCTAAAACCAAAGACCTTAGGGAAAATGGTGGCTTTTTTCATCACTGTTGTTAATTGAAGGATGCTGGTTCAGAACAGGAAGGCCGACTTGGGAAAGAACAGCAAACTAAGAAGATGGTGTCTGAGGATAGGGAATAGATTTCTGGATCACAGTTAGTTTAAAATACAGGAATAATAAGTATTTGACCTAGGATGGAATATACTTAGCAGTGATCTGTAAAAACATTTCTAATCTGATCAAGAGAATTTTTAATGGGAAAGGGGGGAGAGAAGAAGAAAATTTCACACAAATATCTCCCAAGCCTGGTACCAGAGACAGGAGCAGGTATAACATAGGAAGAATTGTAGAAGAAGAGGGCCAGTAATACCTGAGTGGCCTTGGGCAAGTCATGTGTCTTCCCTGGGTTTCAATTTCCTCATCTGTAAAATGAGATGGTTGGCTTAGATGACTCCCGTGGGCTTTCCCAGCTGTAGCTCTAAGATCCTATGATAACACGAGATAGTTTGCCTGACTTATTTCAGGCGCTGACATACAAATGCACGAATGCATAAGGAACTGGGTGAATTAGAGATCCCAATGCAAGCAGGCAAAGTTGCTCATAAGCATCATTGTGCCTTGTTGGAAAGGGTCTCAACTGGAATGTGGCTCTGGAAGGATATGTCTTATCACAAAGAAATAGACTAAAAGGGACAGGGACATAATAGCATTAAATATGAAGATATGAGGAAAATTCAAGAACCATAGCAGAGAATATTTGGAGAGAAATCAACATGGGGGAGAAACAGAAACTATATTGTTAAGGGAATATGCTACAGAATGTTTGAATACAGGAAGAAATTAGAAGAAGAGTTTGGAGAACAGATCGGAAACTGAGAATGGAGGTGTGATATAACAGCAACAGAGGACTTCAATTGCCTAGGTATCCTTTGGAGTGCTCCCCCGATGAAAGCCAAACCAAGGAGCTTAGAAATTTCTGACTTGCCCAGATTTGTCTGTCCTTTTAAAAAATGGAGGAAGTGCCAAAGAGAACTGTTATTCTGAATCTAGTTCTGACCAATAAGGAGGAAGTAGTTCCTGGGGTGGAAATGATGGCTACTTCGGGGGAAAGTGACAATTCCATTATGAGAGAGAAGAAGAAAGCCAGGCACAGTCTGTTATTGGAAGAGCAGATTTCAAAAGGCTCAGGGAAGGAGTAGGTAGGGTCCAATGGTTTTTAATAATCTGCAGAAGTCAGCCAAAAAGGGATAGGAAGCTCTCTTAATTTCTTTCCTCTTTCCTTCTTCCCTCCCTTGGGGAATCTATTAAGCTATACTGACTGGCCCCAGGATTTATGAGGACAAACTGACAAATACCATGAATGAAAGGTAAACTCAGCAACAGGTTAAGAAGGTTGACCTCTGATGATTATCAGAATCATAACTCAAATTTCTTTAAGTGCTTTGAGGTTAATAAAACACCTTTCTCACAACAACACTGTGAGTTGGAGAATGCAAGTATTATTCCCATTTCTTAGGTAAGGAAAATGAGGTTCATAGAGGGGAAGTGACTTGCCTAAAATCACACAACTAATAATTATCTGGGCTGGGATTTGAACCCAGGTGTTCTGACTCCAAGTCCATCACTATTTTCACTATTCCATGTTGATTTCCCCTTATCAATATCCAGACAGCTGCTCATCTTTTTTTTTTTTCTAGGCAATTGGGGTTAAGTGACTCTCCCAAGGTCACACAGCTAGTAAGTGTCAAGTGTCTGATCTGAGACCAGATTTGAACTCAGGTCCTCCTGACTCCAGGGCCAGTGCTCTATCTACTGTACCACCTAGCTGTCCCCAGACAGCTGCTCATCACCACCCAGATTCCAACTCTACCACTCTTCACATCCACATCCATTTTAAAGCAGTTACTACAGTGAGTCCAGCAAATATGGGGACCTCCTAGATGTGTATCCCAACCAAAGTTGAATGGATTACCAGCTCTAGGATTCCTGCTAGCTATCACTCTCCTTAACCTGAAGGAAGTAAGCACATCCTCCTCACATTCTGAGAAAGAGTAAGACTTTCTGTTGGAGTCATGGTCTTTTCAGAAAGTCATTTGCACTGTCTTTTTGAGGGTCTGGCAACTGCGTTCCATTTTTTTTTTCAATTAACAAAAAATTATTGTCTCTTCTTCCTACATTCGCTCTCAACATTGGGGGTGGGGGTGGATAAAAAGCAAAGTCCTTGTAACAAATCTGCATAGTCAAGCAAAACAAATTCTCCCATTTTCTATGTCCAAAAATATGTCTGGTTCTGTGTCTTGAGTTCCTTATTTCCCTCTCAGGAAATAAATAGTATGCCTCATCATCAGTTCTTCTGCAATTTTGACTGACTATTGTACTGATCAGTTTTTAAGTCTTTTAAAGTCATTTGTCTTTAGAATGTTGTTATATAATGTGCTTTCCTGGTTTTGCTCACTCTGCATCAGTTCATATAAGTCTTCTCAGGTTTCTCTGAAATTATCCATTTTATCACTTCTAATGCTATAATAATATTCCATTACATTCATATGCCATAATTTTTTCAGTCATTCCCCAATAAGTTAGTTTCTAGATTTTTGCTATTATAAAAAATAGTTAACTTTTTTTGTGTGCAAATGGGTTCTCTTCTTTCTTTGATTTCCTTGGGGTAGGGTAGTCATGATATCATTGGGTCAAAGGGCGTGCACAGTTTAGTGGCTTTTTGGGGCATAGTTCCAGATTGATTTCCAGAGTAACCAAAGCTCTACCAACAGTGGATTAATGTACTTATTTTCCTGCAATCTCTCCAACATTTGTCATTTTTCATTTTTGTCATCTTTACTAATCTTATAGGTGCAAAGTGGAACTTCAGAATCACTTTAATTTTCACTTCTCTAATTCTTAGTGATTTGGAACAATTTTTAAATATGGCTATTGATAGCATGGATTTCTCCCTCTGAGAACTTGCTGTCCATATCTTTTGACTTTATCAAGTGCGGAATGATTTTATTCTTTTAAATCTGAACCATCCCACTGTTCTTAAATTATAAAACCAAAGAATACAGAAGGATCTCAGAAAGTCTCCCCCTGCTCTCAGAAAGGAAGAATGCTTAACAGGTTAACGTCTAGCTTATTTGAAAAGGTTTCCATGGAAGGAAGGAAGCAAGGAAGTCCAACCACTCTCTTTTCTGTGCCAGTGGTTAGTCATGCTGATAGTCAAAAGTGTTTCCTTATGTTCATTTAAGACTCTCTCAATGTAACTTAAGCTCATTTGTTCCTTTTTAAAAAGCTTTTAAAAAGTGTTTTTATTTTTTAATTTCATCTTTATTTTTATTTTCAGATTCTCTCATTCCCACCTCCCTTTCCCCACTCATTGAGAGGAAGAGAAAAAACAAAACCTGTCACAACAGTGTATAGTGAAGCAAAATAAATTCCTACATTAGCCACATCCAAAAAGAAAGAAAATCTGCACTGAGTCCATCAGCTCTCTATCTGGAGGCACAGTGCCTGTAATACAGTAGGTGCTTACTAAATATTTATTGACTGATTGGCTAGCACATTTTATCATGAATCCTTTGGATTGTGCTTGGTCATTGTATTGATCAGAGTTTCTAAGTCTTTCAACATTATCTTTGCAATATTGTTGTTAATGTATCAACTTTTCTCCTAGGTCTGCTCGCTTCACTTTGCATCTGTTCATACAAGTCTTTCTAAGTTTCCCTAAAACCTTGCCCTTCATCATTTCTTACAGCATAGTAGTATTCCATCACATTCACATATCATAACTTGTTTAGCCATTCCCCAATTGATGAAAGCCCATTTGCTCTTATCCTGGACTCTATGGAGACAGAGAACGGGTGCTGAGGGTTATACCCATCATAGATGCAGTGTGTTGTAGAGGACAGAGGAGCCAGGAAGACTTAGGTTTAAATCTGGCCTAATATACTTACTAGCTAGGCAACTCTGGGTCTCAGTTACAGAATCTGTAAAGTGAAAGAGTTGGAATCAACCTGTGATCAATCAATGAGTATTTATTAAGCACCTACTATGTGCCAAGCACTATGTGAGGTGTTAGGAATACAATTTCAAAGAATGAAACAACCCTTGATCTGAAGGAGCTTTCCTTCTAATGGGGGGAAAAAACCAAATAGATACAAAATATATACACCACAAATATAAAATTTATAATACAAATTATTAAAAGAAAGTTAAGTATAAATTACTTAACTTTATAAGTAGAGAAATTAAGTATTAAGGATTTTGGGAGGGAGGGCATTATCAGTTGGGGGATAAAGAAAATCTTCATGCATAAGATAATAATGACTAAAATTTATATAACACTTTAATGTTTTCAAAGCACTTTACAAATATTTTCTCATTTTATCCTCCCAACCCTAAGAGGCAGGTGCTGCTATTGTTTCTATTTTACAGATTTTACAGATGAGGAATCTGAGGCAGATAGAGGTTAAGTGACTTGCTGAGAGTCACCCAGCTGGTGAGCATCTGAGGCTGTATTTGAACTTGGGTCTTCCTAACTTCAGGTTCAGCCTTCAGCTTAGTCTTAAAGGAAAAGAGGAACTCTATGAAGTGGAGATAGGGAAAGAATCCATTCCAGGCATGTAAAACCTCTAAGATCCATTCCAGTTCTCTTGTAATCCTTCATGTACTTAAAATGGACAATGTTTTCCTTTACCTTTCTCTTCTGCAAATTGAATATTCTCAAATCCTTTCTCCTGTCCATATAGAATCTACTTTTCCTTTCTTATCACTTTGTTCTCTCTTAACCTTCTCCAGTTTATTTATTTAAAAAAACAGTGGCACTCTACATATTTCTGTACACAGTGCTCTAATAAAGTTCTGACCAATGACAAGCATAGTGAAAGGATTAATTCCTCATTCCCGAGTCCTTGGAGAGGGGATCTGGAAGGACAATGATCCAAGAATATTACCCATTTCATTCAGTATTGTCTTTTAAGAACTTCAGTCTTTGTGACTTCTAAGACATTTCAGTTATTTCAAATCATCATCCTTAAAATTGACAGAAGAAAATTCATTTTGCCCATCCCAACATTCAGGAAATGAAACCTGACAATGCTATAGGTTGGGAGATTCTGGAAAGTGGGTCAATGTTGTAAAAGAAGATTGTGTATGGTCACCATGCTGAGCCTCTGTAAGGTGGTTTGTTTGAGATGGAGACTTGCTTTAGTGATGTTTTTCCCTAGGAAAACCATTAAAATCATGTTTATTTTACAGCTAACTTCTTAGTCACATCTGAGAGCCAGAAAGGAATCAATCGCCACTAGAAACACTGGAGACCATGAGGTCGGATATACTTCTGTTGGCACGGACCCATGGACAATTTTTTTTTTCAGTCTGTGTGTCTTGATATGTTCAGCAGCTTCAACTCTCTGTCCAAAGCCATCCTCATATTCAGAACATTTATAAGTTTTCTTAGCTCTTTGAAGTCTCTGGTGCCTTAGGAGCTTGGAGTTGAGGCTGGAGTTTTATTACAGTAGGACACCTATAGGATTTCTTCCCAATGTGGCTTCTCTGGTGTTTGATGAGATCCAACCAATGAATGAAGGTTATCTTTCAGCCAGGGCATGTACAGTCAGTTCTGCTATAATGCAATATGTGTATTCCTAAAAAAAACCACACTATGCAAAATTGTGTAATAAAAGCCACAGGGCTATGGGGGAAATGGGGTTAGGAGTACAACACTAAAAGAAAACCACTTCATCAGTGACACATGTAAAAAGGTAGGAACTTATTTAAAAGATTAGCATGGTTTTTATACATGTCAAGTGGTTAAGAACTATATAAAGACTACAATAGATAATGGTGGGCTCCACAACCTTGGATTACTGCTGATCCCGTACCTCATTTGCCATAGGGGCCAGAGCTAAGGGAGTGCAATGCATGGATTTGAACCAGCCTTTCTCTGCCTACGGTTCTGCATCAAAAGAAATGTGATAAATATGGTACTTTACCTTGACAATGATGTGAAGCTTTCATGCAGAAGTGAGCTTTCAAAGAGTTGCAGCTTGTGAGGTGGTAGAAGGGGTTTTATCTGAAACCGATCTGGAAGTTGTAACACCAGATGTGGATGGGTGTGGCTGGTCCTCTAGATATCTCTTCTGTATTAGCTTAAAGTATATATCCAATTTCTGCTGCTTCGCTAGCCTCCTCCTTTCATACAGAAGCTGCCTGTATGGTTCCAAATTTGTGCGGATGCCATGCACCACTATTCTGCTGCGTTCAGCATTATAGTCGTTATCTTCGAGCCATTGCAACTGTTTCTCAATAACACTTAAAACACCTGATAACTGGGATGTGTCAAGCTGTCGTGGTGTGGCCTTCTGGCTCTCGTTATCGTCATCGTCATCGTCATCTTCCTCATCTTCTGCTTCCACTTGGCCATCAGCAAGTTGTTGTAAGTCTTCTGTGGTCAGATCATTCGAGTGAGGCTCCAGAAACTCTTCTATATCTTCATCTTCCACCTCCTCGAATCCAATTTGTTTCGCCAGATCAACACAGCTTGCTCTGATTTTTTTAAATTGCTCTGAAGGTTCACATTCTTCAAAATTATGAATCAGGTTAGGGAGCATTTTCTTCCACACACGATGCAAACATTCTTTGGTGACATCATTCCAGGCTTCTACAATGATATCAATGGCCATTTTGATATTAACTCTCTTCCAAAATTCTGTAGCAGTTTCTGCATTCTCGCCTCCCGTAGCTGCAATTAACATTTTAAATGTTCTCTTTAGATAGTAAGCCTTAAACAGGGCAATCACACCTTGATCAAGGGGCTGTATCAGAGAGGTGATTTCTTGAGGCAAAAAGACGAATTTGACTTTCGGATTGAGTTCAGCTATTGTCGGGGGATGGCTTGGTGCATTATCAATAATTATCAGAATTTTAAAAGCCAAGTTCTTTTTCTTACAATAATACTCTATAACAGGGAAGAATTCCGCAAAAATATCAATGCAGATTTGGGCAGTCATCCATCCTTTCTTGCTATAGCGGTAATGAACACCGAGGCTGGCTTTAACAATGCCTTTCAAGGCTCGTGGGTTGTCAGAGCGATAAACCACCACCGGCTTTAGCTTCAAGTCTCCACTGGCGTTGGCCCCGAACATCACCGTTAAGCGGTCTTTCGAAGCCTTATATCCTTGGGCGTGTTTTTCCGCCTTTGGGATGTAGGTCCTTCGAGGCATGCGTTTATAATAGATAATCGTTTCGTCAAAATTGAAAATTTGGTCCAATGTATAGCCTTCTTCTTTAATTAATTTCTGTATGACTGCTGGAAATTCTTTGGCGGCTTTCTGCTCTGCTCTAGAGGCTTCCCTGGAGAATTGGAGGTTACAGAAATTGTAGCGATGTTTGAAGCCACTGAACCAACCACAGCTCGCCCTAAAAGGCGCCACTTCTGCAGGATTTGGAGATTTCCTCTTAAGGTCTGCATATATAGAAAGTGCTTTCCCTTTGATGGTGAGGAAGGTGGTTCTCGACTTTTTCCCTTCGATCCATATGCTCAACAATCTTTCCATTTCTGCTATTTCTTTAGGCCTTATTCTTACTGACTTTGCAGAAATCGTAGTTGTTCCGGTCATAGATGTTTCCTTTATTCTCACGGCGTTGTCTCTGATGGCCCTCAACGTAGATTCCTTGATGCCTGTTGCTCTGGCGATATCACATGTTCTTTCATTTCTTTCAAAACGTTTTATTATTTCAAGCTTCTCCTCAATACTGAAAGTTTTTCTTTTGCATCCATGGCTTGATGGTTTTGAACCAGGACGCTTAGACATGTTTGGGATGTGGAATGAGTGTTTTATATATATATGTGTGTGTGTGTGTGTGTGTGTGTGTGTGTGTGAGTGTGTGTGTGTGTGTGTGTATAGAAAAGTTCACAAATAAAAAAATACAGTAAAACACAATCTTATAGGATAACACAAGGTGAACTGAAGTAACTCATAGATATTTAAGGTGAGTGTGTTTTGTTCCTCCACGGCTCAGTTCAGCTGGGTGCAGTTTTCTGCATTCTAGCTGTTTCTTGTGGATGAAATTGCACATAAGCAAACTAAAATTAGCATTATGCTCAAACGGTTGCCTAATACAGCAATCATATTGGAACAAATTCCCATTTTCAAAACAAGAGCTATAGCAGAACTGACTGTATATGGTTTTTCTCCAGTGTGGGTCCTTTGACATTTAATAAGTGTTGTATGGTGAGTAAAGCTTTTCTCACACTGGGGACATTTATAGGATATCTCTCCTGTGTGGATTCTTTGGTGGGTGATGAGGGATGATTTCACATAGAACTGATCTCCACACTTAGTGCAAGATAGAAAGTAGGGTTTCTCTCCCTCTTTGGATTTTTTGATGTTGGAGTTCTCATTAAAGGAGTTCTCACTCTCAGGGCTTTTATAGGTTTTGGGTTATCCACCCCCCCCTTGGCAGGGATTCTAAGATGATGACTGTACAAGTATCTGTAAGTGAGCCCTTTTCCACATTCCACACAATTGTAGCATTCTCCCCTGGATGGATTTTTGGATACTTTTTAGGATTGGAATGCTCCCTTAAGATTTCCCACATTCACTAAAGAGAGAGGCTTTCTCAAAACTTGGTCTAGTTTTAGGGTCATTAAAATGAGGTTCCCCAGATCCCTTATCTTGGGGATGGATTTTTTTCTGCCTGTTCCCTAACACTTTCCCCTGCTGCTTTTCTGAAGTGCACTGACTCACATGGGTTCTTCCAAAAGTCCAGGAACTTTCTTCTCCTCTTAAGACCTTCCCAATCCCTTGAGAGTCCTCATACATGAGACATTTCAGCTGATAACCCTCCTCATTTTTCTCCAGTCTTCAGCTGGAATAAAGAGATGAATGAAATTGAAACATATAAATTCACAAATTCCACCAAATAATTACTGAGGCAGGAAACACACACACACACACACACACACACACACACACACACACACACTCTAGATATATCTAATCCCATCTTTTTTTTTTTTCAGAACCAGGTAAAGTACAGAACCTTCCCAGTATGAATGCCTGGAAAAGGAATGTATTTAGAGTCTGAGGACTGGAGTTTAATTTCCTCTCTACTTTTTACTACTTCTGTGACCTTGGGAAAGTTTCTTAACTTTTCTGAACCTCAGTTTCTTCATCTAAAAATGAAGGAGGGTAGATTAGATGGTTTCTAAAGTCTTTTGCAGCTATAAATCTATGGTCATATGACCAGAAGAGATTTATCAGTTTCCCTAGACCTGCTCAGTCTAGACCTGGAACTCTTAAAGACATTTAAAATGTTTTTAAACTAAATTTTTTTTTCTTAAATAATGCTTTTTTCTCCCCATGTCTATCACTACATACTAATATAACTAGCTCTCTCCCTCACCCAACCTCCTCCCCAGTAGAAATTCTTTCTTGTAACAAATATGTATAGTCAGGCAAAACTAAATCAACATACGGGTCACGTCAGAGAATGTATATCTCCTTCTGTTCACCAACTCTTTGTGCAAAAGTGAGTGATACATTTCTTCCTCAGTCTTTTGAAGTCATGACTGCTCACTTTTTTGGGTAGAGCTCTGATTGCTTTCAAAGTTGTTTTTCTTTACTTCATTTTTATAGTCATTGTATAAATTGTTCTCCTGGTTCTGCTTATTTCACTCAGTATCAAATCATTCATATCTTTCCATGTTTCTCTGAATCTACCATATCCATTATTTCCTATGGCATATTGAAATCCTGTTATGTTCATCTACACCATAATTTGTTCAGTCATTTCTCAATTCATGGACACCTATTTTGTTTCCAGTTTTCTTTCTTTCTTTTTTTTTACCTTTTCTGAAATATTTCTTTATTACTCAACATTATTGAATAGAGCTAGGCACAACGTGATTCTCCAAAATTCTTCTGTGAACTTCAGACTATTGCACCTTCATCCATCTTTTCTTTCTTCTTTCCTGTCTGTATATATGTGTGTGTAACCACTTCTCATGGTTCACCCTTAACAGAAGTTAGTCTCATGTTCTGGACCAGGCTTCATTCAGGCCAGTTGGGAAGCTCTTGACTTAGAACTGTTCAATAAGTATAGTGATGAGGTCTAGAGGTTAGGGGTCCTGGAATCCCAAAATCACAACACCTGGCTCCTGTCTGAAAGAATTCGACCCAAGCCTTCTGGCAGCCAAAAACAAGGTTTATTGATGATTTGCCATATTAGCTAGACTCTTAAGGAATCTGAACATCTATGGGCTATTGGCTAGATTCTACGAATCGGAGCCTCCAGTTTTCTATTACAATGAAAAGTGCTGTGATTAATATTCTTTAAAAAAATTTTTATTTAGCATTTTGTTTTTCTCCATGTAATTAATATTCTTAGATATACCCACCTCTGTCATCAACCTCCTTAGGGTATACAGTTAACAGCATTATTGCAGGACAAAGGGTATAGACAGTTTAGTGGTTTTGGGGTGCAAAGTGTTTTCAAGGATAGCTGAAACAATTCATAGCTCCATTTGTGCCTGGAATTCTTTCCCTCTCTGTCTTCACATCTTCCTTGGATTCCTTCAAATCTCAACTAAAATCCTGCCTTTTGCAAGAATTTTTTCTTAATCATTCCTTAATTCTAATGTCTTCTCCCTGAGATTATATGCAATTTATCCTGTATATATCTTGTTTGTACGGTGGTGGTTTGCATATTGCCTCCTCCATCAGATTATGGGCTCCTTGAGGGCAAGGACTGTCTTTTGTGGGGTTTTTGTTTTGTTTTGTTTTGTTTTTTTGTAATTTAGCACAGGGCCTGGCACACAGTACAAGCTTAATAAATGTTTACTGACTTGTCTTGACAGTACAGTAGTACCTTCCTACAGTCTCTCCAATAATTACCATTTTTCTTCTTTTATCAGCTTTGACAATCTGATAGATGTGAAGTGGAATTTCCTAGTTGCTCTGATGTGCATTTCTCTTATTCTCAGAGATTGAATTGTTTTCATCTGGTTGTTGATAGCTTGGATTTCCTCCTTGAGAATTGCCTGTTCATAGCCTTTGACCATGTTATCTATCAGGAGACAGATCTTTTTCCTTTATATCCTGAGCCTTTTCCCTGGTCTCTATCCAAGGATGAATTCATCCTCCCTATTTCTTACCTCAAATAGACATTCAGCCTTGGATGGTTTACGACCTAAATGCTTCAACACTGAGTTCTTTCTTCCTTTCATGTTTGCGTTCTGTCCATAGCAAGCTTATTTCCCTCAGTTAATAAACCTACAGGGGGCTGGGACTGTCTGTTGGTCTGTCTGTCTATCTGTCTATGTAGCTATTCCCCATGTATGTATGTATCATCTATTCTTTCTCTCATATTTTTTTTAATGTTGTAGGTATTTAGGCAATTGATTATAGAACTGATGACTATTAGCATCAGATCAATAACATATAATCGCAGATCTAGACCTGGAGGGAACTATAGAGGTCGTCTGGTTCAACCCCTTCATTTTACAGATGAGGAAACTGAGGCCCACGGATTTGCTAATGTCATTACAAGTGTGATCTTTGATAATGCTGAGTTTCTCGTGATTGTCTAACTAGAGCATGCATCTAATTTCTTACTGATTGTACAGAAGTGTACATTTGGCTCCTATTAGATTGTAAGCTCCTTGAAGATAGAAACTATCTTTTGCCTCTTTTTGTATCCCCAGTGCTTAGCACAATGCCTGGCACATAGTAGGTACCTAATAAATGCCCTTAAGGAGAGTACGCTCTAACAAGGAGGTTATATGTACATATAAGACATGTATAGAGTCCCTGAAGGCAATCTGAAAAGAGAAGGGATTAGCATCTGGGAGGACCTGGAAAGGCTTCCTGCAGAAGGTGAGCTTTGAACTGAGTCTTGAAGGAATCCAGGGAAACCAAGAGGCAGAGATGATGGGGGAAAGTATTCCAGGCATGAGGGACAGCCGGTGCAAAGGCATTGTGAATGTAGTTGGAATGTCATGTTTGAGAACTCCCAGTAGATCCAAGTAACTGGGTCACAAAATGTGTGGGGAGAAGTAATATGTAAAAAGACTGGAAAGGTAGGAAGGAGTCAACTTATGAAGAGTTTTAAGTGTCAAATAGGTGAGTTTATATTTGATCCTAGAGGTGATATGGAGCCACTGCTGTTCATTGATGAGGGGAATGATATGATTATATTTATACTTTAGAAAAATCATGTTGGCAGCTGAATAAAGGATGGATTGTAGTGGGAAGGACATTTGGTAGGGAGACCAATCAGAAGGCAATTGCAGTAGCTGGTTGAAAAGTAAAGAGGGAAGGGTAGCTAGGTGGCTCAGTGGATAGAGCTCTGGCCTTAGGGTCAAGAGGACCTGAGTTCAAATCTGGTCTCAGACACATAACACTCACTGGCTGTGTGACCCTGGGCAAGTCACTTAACTCTATTACCTAAAAAAAGAAAGAAAGAAAGAAAGAAAGAAAGAAAGAAAGAAAGAAAGAAAGAAAGAAAGAAA
>NW_020953955.1:496401-533316 GCF_900497805.2 Vombatus ursinus | reverse complement strand
AAAGAAAGAAAGAAAGAAAGAAAGAAAGAAAGAAAGAAAGAAAGAAAAATAATGAGGGCCTGAACTAGTGTTGTGGCTCCATGAGGTGAGAGAAGAGGATGTGTAGGAGAGAGATGCTGGGAAGGTGGAAAGGATAAGATTGGCAATGTATTGTATGTGGGGTCAGAGTGAGGGATCAGGAATCATGCCAAAGTTGCAAACCTAGGTAAATGGGAAGATAGTGACACCGTTAACATTAATAATGGAAAAGAGGAGAGTTTGAAGGAAAGAGAATGAGTTCTATTTGCACAAGTTAAGTTTGAGATGATTATTAGACATCCACTTCAAGATATCTAAGAGGCAGTTGGCGATGTATGACTGTAGCTCAGCAGAAAGACTAGGGCTAGATGTATAGACTGGGAATCATTTACATAGAGATGATAATTAAACCCATAGGAGCTGACAAGATCATGTACCAACATAATATAGAGTAAAAAGAGAAGAGGGGCTACAATAGGAACTTGGGTGATGCCCGTGCTTAGCGGATGTGCTTAATGGAGAAACTTGAAGTGATCCTTCTATAGCATGACCTGGAGTCATTGTACCTTCCTAGCTGTCCATCTCAGAAAGTTTTAGTTTATCAGCACCCTTCCTAAAATGTGGTACTGGGGACTGAATGCTGTAGAATTGGATGCTCCCCTGCTCCCTCCTAACCCTCCTGTAGGTCCAAATTATGTCATCCACCCACCATAGGTACAGAAAAGACTAATTTTGCCTGAATTTAATGGGAAAGTTTATGAATGGGAGGATCTTTGCAATGATTGGTCTAGGCCGGGGGTAGGGAACCTTCGGCCTTGAGGGCACATGTGGCCTTTTGGTCCTTGGGTGCAGCCTTTTGACTCAGTCCAAGTTTTACAGAACAAATCCTTTTATTAAGGGGATTTGTTTTGCGACCCTAGGCTCCCACCCTAGGCTCTAGGCTATAGAGAATCTGAGGTGATCATGTATGACAGCAGGTGGAGGCAAGACCCACAAAGGAATACTCAGGGATTTACTAGGACTCACCTGGTCTCCCAAGTTCTGTTCCAGCTGGGGAGTCCCTTGGGATCGTTTGTTTTTTTGACACCTTCCCAATTCCATGTTCTTTTGCCTTTCTCCATCTGAGTGATGAAGTCTGGATTGGAAAGAGAGATATTTACAAATGGGAAGAGAAAACTATTAAAAATAAGAACAACATTATTCTGGAAAGCAATTTGGAATTAGGCAAGTGGCTAAAATGTCCCTGCTCTTTGGCCTAGCGATCCCACTGCTAGGCGAATATACTCCAAGGAGATCAATGACAAAAAGAAATGCTCCATAGACACCAAAATATTTTTAGCAGCACTTTTTTGTGGTAGCAAAGTACTGAAAACAAAGTAGATGCCCATTGATTGTGGAATGACTAAACCAATTGTGGTACATGAATATAATGGAACATTAGTATGCCATAAGAAATGATGAATGTGATGAATGCAGGAAAGAAAAGACTGGCCTGAACTGATAGAAAGTAAGGTAAGCTGACAAAGGAAAACAACAGGAGGATGACAACAATAATGGAAATGGAAAAAACCACAACCACAAAATTGACCTGAATATTAAGATATTCATTTGAAGTTTTAAATGGAAATGAATATTGAAAAATTCATTTGAAATTTTAAATGCCAATGAACATTGAAAAATTCATTTGAATTTTTAATTGAAGATGACATTTTGGTTGAAAGTGAAATTATGAAATTATAAGGAACAATCTTAGCCCCAAAGAAGAGATATGCCAAGAGACCTTCTCCTGCTTCTTTGTAAAGGGGAAGATAGTCCATGGGTGTGGAATGTGTTGTCAGTGATGTAAGTTTGTATTGATATTTGGTGATTTTGCTGAATTTTCTCTTTTCTTCTTCCCATTTTTTTTTAAAGTCTTTGTCATAAAGGGTGCTTCTTTGCTATCACAGGAACTAGCTACCTTTGTCAGGTAAGTCTCCTAGACTTAGGGCTCTGAACCTTTTTTGTATGTGTCATGGACCCCTTTGGCGGTCAAAGTCTATGGAGCCTCAGTCAGTCACTCAATAAGCATTTGTTCTGCAACTACAATGCACCCAGCACTATGATAAATGCTGAGGATGCAAAAAAGGCAAAAGACACTCCCTGCCCTCAGGGGGCTCTGTCTAATGGGAGAGACAACCAGCAGACAATGATGTACAAACAAGCTATACATAGAATAAATAGGAAATAATTACTGGAGGGAAGACACTGGAATTAAAAGGTGTTGGCCAAAGCTTTTTGTGGAAGGTGGGATTTTAGTTGGGACTTGATGGAAACCAGGGAAACCAGGAGGTGGAGATGAGAGTGGAGAACATTCCAGGCATGGAGGACGGTCGGAGAAAATGCCTGGGGAGGAGAGATGGAGTGTCTTATTCCTGAAATAGCAAGGAGGCCAGGGGCACTTGATTGAAAAGAATTGGTGAAGCATATAACGTGTAAGAAGACCAGAAAGGTGATGGTGGTGGTGGTAGGGGGGCAGGGGTGAGATTATGAAGGACTTTGGATGGTGAAAAAATGATTTTGTATGTGATCCTGGAATTTATTGAGTAGGAAGTGGCATCGTCAGATCTGTGCTTTCAGAAAATCACTTTTGGAGAATGGCTTGGAGTAGGAAGAGATGAGCCAGGCAGACTCACTAACATACTATAGCAACTGTCCAGGTATGACTAATGGTTTCAAGTGCAGGGAATAGGACATGTAATATCACAAACAAAATCAATCATACTGAAATACAGTTATCAAAAATTTTTTAGAAAGTAAATTAATTGTTCTGAGGTTTAGAACTCTCACCCTAGAGGCTGGTTATTTTTTCCAAGGAGTCATTTCTGTAATTCTAGTGGTTGTCACTAGGTAGACAGCAAGGTCTCTTAGCTTTCTCCAAAAGCAACAATTAATCAATCAACAAGTATCTATTAAACACCTATTAATGCTATAGGCCAGACACAACATCAGGTGCTGGAGATACAAGAACAAAAACCCCAAAACAATCCCCACTTGCGATAAGCTTGTGTATCTAACAGGAATGAGAGAACATACTAGATGAAACCATTTGACTAGGCTTTTCCTAGAGAAATCCATACTAGTTTTATAAGAATAAAAATGTGAATATTAATTAAATGTTAATTACCTACATTTACATCTAAAGTATAAGATGAAAAAATTTAAAGAAATAAAATATGAAGTCATGGATAGATACCTCCTTTTTAATTACAACAATTCTTTTTAATTCAACCTTTGCTTAACTTAGTCTACTCCCTGGCTTGCTCTTCAAAGCTAAGTAGTAGTTAGCTGCCTTTGAAATCAACTAGAATCATTTCTCATGATCAGACGCTTGTTCAGATAAATAAGTTTCTCCTTGAAGTTCTAGCCATGATTCCAGGCTCTGGACACATTCTGGCAACATTTCATTTCAAAACTTGCCTCTTCATCTTGCTCTGTTCCAGCCTTCAAAACTTTAAAGGAACAAGATTCTTCTTTTGCCTCCCCGTCCCCCAAAAGGCATCTACCTTCTGTTGCTATTTCTAATTATCTGTCCATAAAACTCGGCTATCTGCTCCTTAACTAGGCTTCTAAATTGTTTCTTTAGCTTTTATCTTTCTTCTTTCCATCCAGAACAGAAAATATAGAGGAAAAAAATCTCATTAAGAAAAAGATCTCATTCTCTCTGGTCTGTTATGGTTTCTTACAGTTAGGATGGTAATGGGTAACCATTGTAGAGTCACCCTCTATTGAAGCTTCCTAACAAAGTTAAAGTGCGCACGCATACACACACACACACACACACACACACACACACACACACACACACACACACGCTAACAGATATTAATTACTCATTAACTCATCTTTGCAAATGCTGCAATTTTATAAGTTGTTTGGAACCCACTGCTTAAAGGGGCTTCCTAGGATCCCCCCCCCCCCAGATTTTTCTTCTTTAATGCTTTCAAACATTTGGAGCATAACAGAACAGTTTCTTAAACATAGTTTCACAGCAGTTTTCTCATAGACCATTTTAGGAAATTGCTCCCATAGGAGAAAAGAAAGGCTGATCTATAGGAAATGATCTGGTGGATAAGAAGGTACAGATCCATTGGAGGTCTGGGCTCATCCCTGGGCTAACTTTGGTGTTTTAGTCTGGGAGGGGAATGTAGATCTTATTACCGATCGGGCTGGGGGAATGGAGACCAGAGCTCTTATCTGGCCCCAAATTACATCAGAGGAAAGGTAAAAATTGAGTTCCATTACCAGAGGAAGATACCACCTCACCCAAACACAGCAGGTTTTACTAATTCTCCTGCATAACATCCCTGTAGAATTCTCTTTAAATAGCGATCTATTGTTGCCATAACTCCTTGGAGAGGTACACAGCTACATTCTCAGATATTAGCATCGTCAGGGAGTATGGGCCCCGTACCTAGGGAACGGCAGAGAAAAAGACAGGAGTAAATGAATCAGGGGTCAGGGGAGAGCAGGGGAGGATGGTTGAGCCAGGAAAGAAGAGAGAGAAAAAGCTGAGATGAGAGAGAAGAAAAGAATGATCTACAAGCAGACAACATGGGGAAGGAGAGGTGGATGGCAATGTGTATAGAGAAAACCTACCAGGTTAGGAGTCAAAGGATCTGGCTTCAGCTTCTGACACAATTCGCCTAAGAAACAGTTATTGAGAACCTGCCAAGTGCAAGGCGATAAGACCAGGTGATGTTTCATGACCTTTTAGTTGATATTAGGGTTTTGGTTGCTGTCGTTTTTTTAAGTGTCCAGATAGAAAGGGTGATGTAATCAGTGTCAATCTTTTATATTTACATAGGACTTTTTACATGACAACAAATATGCTGTCATGCTTACATTTTGGTTTTGCCTTTCTAACAACGTAAAAGAACATGGTTCCCATTTTATGGATGGGAACACTGAGGCATAGAGAAATTAAATGGCTTCCTCAAGGTTATGCCTCAAGTTGGAACAGTACCCAGGCATCCTAATCCAGAATCAATAGGAGTCCAGTTCTTTTGAGAGAGAAACTGTGTGGTGTTGTAGAAAGTGTGTTCCATGAAGCTTCGACAATTCATTGTTCATTGTTCAGTTGTATCTAACTCTTCATGACTCCATTTGGGGTTTCCTTGGCAAAAGTAGTTTGCCATTTCCTTCTTCAGCTCATTTGACAGATGAGGAAACTGAGGCAAACAGGGTGAAGTTACTTGTCCAGAGTCACACAGCTAATAAACATCTGAAGCTAGATTTGAACTCAGGTCTTCCTGACTCCAAGCCCAGCGCTCTCTCCACTGCAGCGCCATCTCGAAGCTCTTGCCAGACTATTTGGGTTCAAATCCTAGCTCTGACGCTTATTAGCTGTATGGCCCCAGGCAAACCACTTCTTTCTGACCTCAAGTTTTCTAATTGTAAAATGAGGGGGTTGAACTTGGAATGATTTCTAAGGTTCCTTCCAGTTCTGATCATCTATATTATAAGGTACTTTCCACCTTGGGCGTTCTATTTTCTATGTTTTAAGGCAACAGTTTTTAAACTTTGTGTGTGTGTGTGTGTGTGTGTGTGTGTGTGTGTGTGTGTGTGATAGATTCCTTCAGCAGTCTGTTAAAGCCTGTGGACCCCTTCTAAGAATCATGCTTTTAAATTAAAGGAAATGCCCAATTTCAGTTATAGGTTAGTGAAAATCAAGATGCAATTTTTTCTTAACCACATTCACAGAACCCAGAAACCTATTCACAGGCTCTGTAGAACCCCAGTACTAATGTATCTTCTAACTCTGTTATTCTATGCCCTACAGTTTCTTCTGGTTCTAACGTTTTGTTTTTTAAAGTCTCACCTGGCTCTGATATTCTATGGTCAAAATATTTCCTAAGGTCCCTCCCCAGCTCTGACATTCTGTGTTTCATGTTCTAAGGTCCTTCCCAGTTCCGACATTCCATGATCCAGGCCCCTTTTCATAAGAATTTATAAATAGGATCTATTCTTGCATGTTTTGGTCCAAGGAGCAAAGCACGGCCCTGGGAGTCCAGATGCCTGGGTTCTACTCTGGCATGAATTAGTTGTGTGAATTTAGGCAAATCCCTGAACAATGAGGAGGTTATAGTGGATGACCGGCCAGGGCCCCTCTGATATATGATCCGAATGGCACGCCCACCTTTGCCTTCTGCGGTCCTCTTACACAAGGACTCGACTATAACACTGTTTTCTGCACAGCCTTCCTCCACCGCCCCTTGTCTCCAGCTGCCTCAGTTCCTTATCTTTCTGCCATAGTCTCTACCTGCCCAGCTCAGAAGGCATTGCTTACCGCAAGAGGGTAATGTATAAAGAGGTAGAAGGAAGGGAGTCCTCTGATTCTGAGCCCCAGGAAGGTGATGGAGTGGATACAAAAACTGAAGCAAGACGCGCTGGCTGATGCTGCTATCGGGATCAGGAGCTGGAAACAGGAAATGCTCTTCTGCATCCGGTTGCCTGGGGTGGCCTCTCTGGGATCTGGGGAGCAGGAGGGGGGTGGGATGGCTGAGAGATTAACTCTGCAACTCCCAGCATCAAGGCCAGGGACTGCAAACTCCTTCTGACAAACCCATGTTGTGCTTCCACTGATGCTGCCCTTCCTTGAGAGAAGCTACGGAAGGCGAGGAGGAGAGGAGGCAGGATCTGGTGCCAGGGGACCTGGGTTCTTAATCTCTTGAGCAAATTATTTCCCCCTTCCTTGGTATAAGGACCCTCTCCTGTGAAAAGAAGGGGTTAGACAAAATGTTCACCCTGGTTTCCCTGGCTTCCTTTCTGCAAAACTGAGCAATATATCAACTGAGTTTGACAGCACATACAATATCCCATGGTTATTGTCCTCTGTGTCTGTAATGAAGGGAACTTCGTGCATTTTCTTATCCCTTCTTTAGGGGAAAAAAACAGGCCTCTACAAGTATTTGTTAACTGCCTGATATATGCCAGATACAGTGCTTGCTTGTTGACTGACTGACTGACTGACTGACTGACTTATAAGTGCTAGGAATAGAGACAAAAAAACTGTCCCTGCCCTCTAGGAGTTTACATTCTATTGAGGTGGGGGTGGGGGTGGGGGTGGGGAGGAAGTGCAGAGCAGTTCTTAAGGGAAGAAATCCAAGTTATCAATAACCATATTAAAAAACACTCTGAATCACCAATAAAGTAGAGAAATGCAGATTAAAACATTTCTGGAGTTCTTCCTTCTACCCATCAGTTTGGTGAAGTTGACGAAACAGGAAAATGACAAATGCTGGCTGGGCTGTGGGGAAACTGACACATTAACGCTAGTTGGCGAAGCTGTGACGGGTCTAGCCCTTCTGGAAAGCAATGTGGAATGGTATTCAAAGATTAGTGATCGGTGCATGTACTTTGACCCAGTAATACTACTACTAGCACGATAACCCAGAGAGATCAAAGAAATAGAAAGAGGCCCTATATATTAAAAAAAATTTATAATAGCTCAATTATGGTGGCAAAAACTAGGAATTGATAGTGTCTATCAATTGTGAAATGGATTGAACAAATTATGTTACATGCATGTAATGGAATATTATTGCAGCATAAGAAATGATGAAGGGGATAGTTTCAGAGAAACCTGGGAAGATTTATGTGAGCCAATTTATACTATAACAACAACAACAAAAGATCTCAGAACTCTGAATCACAATGGTTCCAGAGTGAAGCCCGCTAACTAAGCCGTGACAGAAAGGTAAAGGACTAGTATACAGAATGGCACACACATTTCGAGCATGGCCAACGTAGGGATTTGTTTTATTTGACTATGCATATTTGGAACAAAGATATCTTTCCTTTTCCTTTTCAGTTGGAGGAAGGAGAGAAAAGAAATGATTTTTAATTTGAAAAACAAAACAAAACTAGAACTGATTAAAAAAAAAGCAACACTCCTTTTCTTACTCTACTTACTACTTACTTACTTCTTACTTACTTTTCTACTTACTTCTTACTTACTCTACTCCTTACTACCTATACTACTTACCTTGGAGGTCCATTGGGAGAATAGTACCTTGTGAAGAGATAAAGAGTACTTACTACTTACTCTTCTTACTACTTACTTCTTCTTACTTAAGTTCCAAGTACACAGGAAGACAGGTCTTAAGTCATTTTTCTCTGGTCCCTCAATTTCCTCAAAGAATGAGGACATTGGACTAGACTACTTCTGAGGTCCTTTCCATTCTGAGATATGGAGTATATTATTTAGTATTCCTATTTTACAGATGAGAAAACTGAGACTCAGAGATCTAAGTAACTTGCCCACAGTCATACAATTAAGTGTCAGAAGTGGGTTTTATAAAAGTCTCATTTTAACCTTTTAGATGGTGATGACTTCTTTCCAAAGCACTTTCACATCCATTATCTTTTTTTATTTTTATTTTTAGGCAGTTGGGGTTAAGTGACTTGCCCAGGGTCACACAGCTAGTAAGTGTCAAGTGTTTGGTCTGAGGCCAGATTTGAACTCAGGTCCTCCTAACTCCAGGGCCGGTGATCTATCCACTGTGACACCTAGCTGCCCCTCACATATATTACTTTGCAGAGAGCACACGTCCTGGGCTAGAGACCTTGCTTCTTGTCCTCTGTTAACAGGTTCTAGCTGGATGTTTTCAGGAGACTTACTCAACTCTTAGTCTTAGAGTTAAGGCCGGATTCCTGACCCGGAAGAGATGGTGTGCTTTCCCACCCTGCAATATTAGCAAAGGTTCCCAACTTGGGGTGCGTGGAATATTTGGCAGATAAAGACTTTGGGATAAGGATATACACTGGACCAGAGATTTCATTGGTCTGGGGAACTCCCTAATAAGGAACTTCCCTCTACAAATCCCAAGCATCACAGTCTCTCCGGTTTCTCTTAGAGAGTGGAGCACTAGGAAGTTAGGGGGGTCACTCATCCAGGGTCACATGGATAACGTGTATCTGAGTAAGGACTTGAACCCAATGCTCCCTGGCTCTGACAATAGCTCCCCATCCACTGTACCACCCTGCCTCTCAAGAACTATAATATACTATTGAAATATTCCAAAAGTAGGAGTTAGTGGGAGAACTTTGTGGATAGCATAAATTGATAAACACTTAACTTTACGACACTAAACATTGTTACATACCTAATAAAATCCATTTTAATTTCTATTTTATTTTCCATATGTGTGTACATGGTAAACAGTAAAGTTATTTTTTTTTAAGAAAACCTCACAGTTGATGTCCATGATATCACATAGAGTTGGACACAACTGAATAACAACAAAAACTCCGAATGTAATTGTTGCCTTGCTGCTGTGAAATTCAAGACATTGACATTTAAATTCTTATTAATTTAGTCTTTAACTGTCAGGGCAGGGACCTTTTATTTAAAATAAATACTTATTAAAAATAGCTTTTTTTTCATGTTGAATAGGAAGTACAGGAAGGTTTTGCTGAAATTCAAAGGGGACAGGGGCCCAAAAAATGTGAGGAACCCTCAGAAAAGAATTCTAAACATGGAGTCCAGTTTGGGATCAGAGCTGGAGGGGGCTGAAAGGGTCCTCAGAGGTCATCTGCTCCAACCTCCTCACATTGCAGATGAGAAAACAGTCCCACAGAGCTGAAGTGACTTGTGCAAGGTTATACCAGGTAAGTAGCAGAGCCAGAATTTGAACTCAGTTTCTCTGACACCTGATCCAGTATTCCTGCTACTCTATCACAATGAGCTTGGGTGACCCTGAGTTAGTTACTTTCATCTTTCAACCTCAGTTTCCTCACCCGCAAAATGAGACTAATAATAGCACCTATCTCACATGTCAGGTGGGAGGATCAAATGAAATGATGTTGGATATCTGGCAACCCACTAAGTGCCACAGCTGTCTGAAGCATCACAGTGTTATACCCATACTACTTACCTTGAAGGTCCATTGGGAGAATAGTGCATTGTGAAGAGATAAAGAAATTAAAGTTATTAAAACCTCATTATTACAAGGCCCTTATGAGGTGTTAGTCAGAACTTATTGTCCATATTCTGCAGATGGGGAAACTGAGTCCTGGAGAGCTTAAATGATTTGCACATGGCTACCAAGTGGCAGAACCAGAATGATTGCAGAGGAGCCTGGGAAGACTTATGTGAACTGATACAGAGTGAAATGAGCAGAACCAAGAGAACGATTTATACAATAACAACAATACAAAGAAAAATAAATTTGAAAGACTTAAGAACTCTGATGTAGTAAGCAACCATAATTCCAAAGTACTAGTGATGAAATATGCTAACCGCCTCCTGACAGAGAGCTGATGGATTGAAGATGCAAAAGAAGATATACATTTTTGGACATAGCCAATGGGGGAATTTGCTTTGCTTGGCTATGAATATTTGGCACAAGGGGTTTGCCTTCCTTTCCCCACCATGGGGGTGGGAAGAGGAGGGCTAGGGATAGTAGCATTTCCAACCCACTACTCCAAATGAGAAGAGTATAGAAGACCAGAAATAATCAAAGACAAGTAGGACTGCCTTGAAAGTTATTTGTTGAATGTATTATGTATTTAAAAAGAAAAGCAAGTTGTATATAACCCTGCATAATAGAGAACTGAAGTTTCATGTACAGTCTTTACTGTCTACTCCAAAATGTATATGGAAATGCTAGTTTTATTATAAAAATGAGAATAAAAATTAAAAAAGGGGGAAAACATCTATGAGTGCTGGGTATACAAATATAAAATTGAGACAATCTCTACCTTCAAGGAGCTTACATTCTATTAGGGGAATAGTGACCGGAGAAAAGTGTCTTTTTGAAGCTAATCCATCTTTCACAACAGAATTCTGGAGAGAGGCACAGAAGCAAAGGAAGAGAACTCTAAAAGATTATAATAGATCTTAGAGCTGGAAGAAATTGACAGCAGAGTAGGCTAGTGACTTGCCCAAGAACACATCATTATTAATAGCAAACTCCTGGTGTAAATCTGAAACAAACCATTTCCTGATTCTGGGCCTCATTTTCCCCATTTATAAAAATGAAAGCCTTGGAACAGATGATCTCTGAGGGCCCCCTCCTACTCTGTATTTCTGAGTGGCATGACTCAAGGTCACATATCAAGTTAAAGGGGCTGAGTAAAGCTCCCAGCCCAGGTCTCCCTATTTGAAGGTCAGTGATCTTTCCTGTATTTTATTGCTTTCTTGTGTATTTTATAAAAGCCAACATTTGGCATAGCACTTTAAGGTTTTCTTTTTCTTTCTTTTTAGAAGCAATCGGGTTTAAGTGACTGGCCCAGGATCACACTGCTAGTAAGTATCTGAGGCCTGATTTGAGCCCAGGGCTGGTGCTCTACCCACTTTGCCACCTAGCTGCTCCCCTTCCCCCCCCCCCCCGCCCCAATCGAGACATTCCTTGTAACAGAGTTTGAAAAGTAAAAAGAAATGTTTGTCAAAATCAATGAACTTATCTACAGTATGACAGTATTGCAATAATCCATGCCCGTAGACCCCCACCTCTTGAATAAAGGGGGAGTACTATATTCTAGATTATTTCTCAGCGCTGCTCATATTTGTATGCCAAGGTAAGTGAGGCCCTTGTCAGACTCTGCTTGGCCGCTGTCTCCAGGTCTGGGAGCTAGAAGCTCCGCTAAAGTGCTCAGCATCTTCTCAGCCCTACTGGGTCTGGAGAGTGGCCCTGCCGCCGGGACTGGGGGAGGCGGTGCCGAGGAGAGAAGGGGCGGGGGCGGGGCGGGGGCGGGGTATCACCAAAACCTCAAAGGGAGGAGAGACCTCAAAGATAACGCCAGTCAATTCCTTCGTTTTACAAGTAGGGAAACAGAAACTCAGAAGAGAGGAAGGGCCTAGCCCAAGATCACCCAGAAAATTGGCCGGAGGCAGAATCTGAACGCAGCGCTCGACTTCTGCTCCAGGGCAAGACCTCGAGACCACTTGCAGGGTGACCCCGCCCCCAACCTCCGGCTCCAGCCCATCCCCCTCGCCTCTCTGTCAGCCAGGGGTTCCCGCCGCCTCCAGCCCCCACATCCCCAGAGATGACCGCCAGCAAGCGCGCTGCGAAGGTAAACGCTCTTGGCCGGGGTGAGCTGGGGAGGGGGGAACGCGCCCCCCACCCCGGGGTTCCAGGGGTTGCCTCGAGAGCCCTCTTCCTCTGGCCCGGCACTGTCTACTCTCTTACACCCCCTCTTCCCAGGCTCCTGGCCCCCGTTTTACCCCATTCCCAGGACTCCCACCACCCCCACATCCAACCACTGCTCGCTCTTTCTGTCCTCCTTCTGGGCTTCCTCATCTGCCCGTGCACCGGGAGAGGCGCAACATTCCCTGGGCTGGCCCTAGATTTCCAACGCTAGGATCCTCTGTCCCTTCCCTCCTGAATCCATCCCTTCATCAGAGAAGTGGCATGTGAGGGGGGCAGCGGAGAGGCGACGGGAGCTCGATCGGAGGGGCGGACGCAGAGGGCTTCCGGGGGTCTTCCTGAGGTGCACCAGCCCTGGGCTCCCCATCAGCCTGTTTTTGAATCTCTTTCAGTTTCATTTCCCGGCTAGAAATGACCACGCTCCCCAAACGGAGATAATCAGTCAACGAGCTTTTATTAAGGGTTTCCTATGTGCCAGGCATCTCAAGGCAAAAACAGGGTTGCTGTGTTTAAGGATCTCACGTTCCAATTATATAGAATGTCGTTGTCGTCGTTGTTGTTTGTCCTTCGTTCCCGAAGAGGACCTTGACGTCAGGGAGATCATGCCATGACGTGCAAGTGAATGGGATTTAAGTGAGGGAGGGCTGTGCAAAGTCACCAGCCTCGCTTTCTCATAGATGGGGGCGAGGTGAAGGGCACTGGATTCCGAACTTGCTACCTGTGAGGTTGGGGCAAAAAGACATCCTTGCCCTCCCTTAGCTTCACTTTACTGCACAGATGGAGAGAGCTGGTCTGGACGCTCTCCAAAGATCTTTGTAAAGCCTAATCCTACGACTCTGTGATTTAAAGTGAGTTGGCTGGGAGTGGGTCGGACTTTGGGGCAGAATCTCCCTTGGCAGACTCCTAGAGCCCTGGTCTGTGTGGCATTGTCCATCTTGGGACCAGGCCTGCTGGGATACGGGCAGGCACAGTGGCATCCTCGAAACAGCACTGTATTTAGCTGTGAAAAGATGAAGATCCCATCTCAGCTTTGATATTTACTACAAAGGAGATAATATATGTGCAGCTCTTTGTGAACCTTAAAGGGCTGCAGAATTGTTGTTGTTAAGCAGTGTGGTAGACAGCTGACCTCTCAGTCAGAAACACCTGGGTTCACGTCCTGCCTCAGCCACACACTGTATGATCCTGGACAAGTTTCTTAACCTTTCAGACCATGAGTTTTCAGAGTGTGGTCCAAGGACTTCTGAGGGTCCCCAAGACCCTTTCAGGAGAACTGAAAGGTCAGAAATTTTTTTTCACAATAATGCTAAGATGTTCTTTGACTATTTAAATACTTCTCTCTTTTTTAGCTATGTATCTGTCCATGTGCTTCAAGATGGATTTTCTCATATATTTTAACTGAAACACCAGATCACAACAGATTGAATACAGAAGCAGATGTGAGAATACAGCCGTCTTCTATTAAGCAAAATATATAAAACCATGCTAGTCCTCGTTAAAATGTTTTTGTTTGGAAAATTAGTTATTTTTCATAAAAGCATGCTATCTGTTAACATATTATAGGATTATTGTTATTTTATTTGAATAAATATTTTAAAATGATTAGTTTTAGTTTTAATATAGTTTTTATGAATAGCTAGAGCCCAATAAATATCTTCTCCTCCTTCTTCTCCTTCTCCTCCTTCTCCTTCTCCTTCTTCTCTTCCTCCTTCTCCTCCTCTTCCTCCTGTTCCTCCTTCTGCTCTTCCTCCTCCTTCTTTTTCCAGCTTGGAAGGTGGGTTTAAGGGTGAAGGAATGAGGTGTTCAGGATACAAGGCCAAGATGATCTGGTCAGTTTCACTTTCTATTCTTCTGAATCAGCTTATTTCCCTGACAATGAAAGGCTTCAGGAAAGAACAGGAGTGCAAGGTTTTGGTTTGGGGTTTGGGTTTGAATTTGTTTCCTACAAAGAAACTCTCAAACTTGTGGCAAAATAGGGACAAATTTTCTTCCTATCAGGACTGCCGGTAGGTTCCTCAGTGTTCATGCTTGAAGTCAAAAGTAGAGCCAGAGAATGTCTGAGCTAGAGGGGATGTACAGATGGTCTAGCCAAGTTCTCTTTTTTCACTTGAGAAAATTAAGGACTTTCCTGATGCCGAGCAGTGAGTTAGGACTGTGGATTTCATTGGATTTAGAGCTGGAAGATGAGGCAACTGAGGCAAACAGGGTTAAGAGACTTGCCCAGAGTCACACAGACAGTAAGTGTCTGAGGCTAGATTTGAACTCAGGAAGATGAGTGTTTTTGCCTCCGGGCCCAGCACTCTGTCCATGTCACCACCTAGCTGCCCTCACTTGGTACATGGTGGGCATTTAATAAATGCTTGTTCCTTCAAGACAGTTCAGGTGCCACTTTCTACATGAAGCTTGTCCTGATCTCTCAACTGTTAAAGCCCTCTCTCCCTCAATTACCTGGTATTTATTTTCTATATACTCACTGTGTATATGTACAAATTATCTCCCCAATGGAATGTTAGCTTCTTGAGGGCAGGGAATATGTTGGGTTTTTCCTTTATGTCCCAGTGCCTAGATATGCACATTCACACATATGTATAAAAGCATTTATTAAGGACTTATGATATGTCAGGCAGTATGCTAAGTGCAGGGGATACGAAGAAAGGCAAAAAACAGTCCTTGCCCTCATGGAGCTCACATTCCAATGGAGGAGACAATATACAAAAACAATATATTAAAAAAAAAGAATCTCTCTCTCTCTCTCTCACACAGACGTATATACACACACGTTTATAAACTTTGTACTTACTATACGCATATTCTAGATATTAGACAGAAGACATTAGGGGGAGGGGTAGAAGGAGAAATGAAAGGATCAGGGAAGCCCTCCTGCAGAAGGGGATTTGAACCAGGCCCTAGAGGAAGGGAGGGAAGCTAAGTGGCCAAGATGAAGAGGGTGAGTATTTCAGGAATGCCCAGGGTCAAACAGCCAGTATTTATCAATGGTAGGATTTGAATTCAGGTCTCTATCCACTAGGCCATGATACCTTTTGTACCTGGCACATAATAGATGCATAATAACTGCTTGTTGACTGATTTTATGCTTGCTTGAATTGAATTCGCTGTGGAGAAGAAAAAAGCTGGGCATTGTCTAAGAATCATCCTAGATTTTTAGAGAGAATATTTCATATGGTGCCGAGGAAGGAAAAGCTGGAAAAAAAAGAAAAAGCCATATTCCTTGGCCTAAATTTCTACAGGGCACTAGAGCTCAGGAAGGATAGGAAGCTCTCAATACAGAAATTGTGAGAATTTCACAGATAGAAAGGGGTCTTATGATACAGAAAACAAGGAACTGTCCAAGGAGACTATCATGGTTACAAAGCTCAACTCGTCAACCTACTTAGATTTTAAAACTCATGAAGTATAGCGTAGTGAATATAGATAGTGGCTTTGGAGGCAGGAAGACTCGAGCTCAAGTTTCACCTCTGACCATACTGTCTAGGTGTCCCTGGTCAAGTCCCTTAGCCTCTCTGGTGATCAGTTTCATCAACTGGAAAATGAGGGGGGTTGGATATGATGACCTCTAGGGTCCTTTGTAGTTCTAAATCTAAGATGCTATGATCTGGCCCAGAAATTTTAAGAGGCATGTATTGAAGATGGAGGCAGTGACAGGTGGTGAAGGGTGAATATACAAGCCTTAAACTGTCTTGTGAGAAAAATATCACAAACATTAAAACTCAGAATGAGTTGATTGGGTGAGGAAATGGAAAAATAACCTTAAAAAAAGTTTAAAAAAAATAGCTGTGTTCCAGACAGAGGAATTCAAAGAAGGAATAGGACCCCTGCTCATGTTGATGGAAAAATGATGGCTGCTAAGGAGGGAGACAAGGCAGAACTGCTTAGTGGTTTTTTTTCCTTTGTCTAGAAGAATGATCTTTGAGTTAGAAAAGAGAGGATAAAAATGGCTTAAAGGGAGTGGAAATAAACAATCAGTAGGGAGATGGTAAGAGAGCATTAATTACCCTGAATGAGTTCAAATCTCCAGGCCCAAGGTATATCACAGGGTATGAAAAAGATGGCAGATGTAATTGAAGAGCCATTGTCTATGGTTCTCAAAAGGCTGTGGAGAATGATTGAGGTCTCAGAGGAATGGACACCATTCTATGGGATAAAGTTCCTGGTAAAAATCTAGAACATGCTATGGAAGGAATGTTTAGTGAATATTGAGAAAAGGAGGCAGTGATCATATCAAGAAGAAGCTATGTCACACTAACCTCATTTTCTCTTTTGACAGGGTTACCCGACTGGTAGAAGAGGGACCTGTCTCAGACATAGTTACTTAGATTTTGTGACAGAGAAGAGGAAAGTGCTTGACTTGGAGTCAGGAAGACTTGGGTTCATATCCCGCCTCTAATATGCTCGGTTTCCTGAGCTTTAGTTGGCCTGGATGGCCTCCGAGGTCTCATCTAGCCAAATCTACACTCCTCTATAATGTGGACACACATACCTGGACACAAACTCTAAATTTTAGCTAAGCACTTAATAAAGTGTCCCAGGATATTTTTGTAGACCAGATGGAGAGATGTGGTCAAATCTACAGTGAAGTTAGGTAGAATCTGACCTAGGTGAATAGCTAGAGTCAGAGTCATCTTTACCAGTCACATTGAAGTGACATCTTTAGTGCTGTGACAGAGGGATCTATACTGTTGAATACTTTTATCAATGGCTTGGATAAAACCATAAATAACTGTGGCTATCAGATCTGAAGACATAAAACTGAAGCTGGAGACAGAGTGAGTGAGAAGAGTGGAGGTAAATAGCTGACATGTTAAAGGACAAAGTCGGGATCCCAAAAGTTCTCAATAAGCTAGAATGTTGGACTAATTAAAACATGATGAAAACTATAGGAAAAAATGAAATCTTGGGCTTGGTTTTGAAACATCAATTTTACAAATATAAGATGGGTGTGGTTGAGGGGAGCCATGGCTAGATCCTCAAGATCTTTTTTTTTAAACTACAAGCTCAATAGGATATATGTTCTATATAACTATTTATAATATTATATCATTTATAATTATAATTATTTATAATCATAATCATTTATTTAATTATAATTTAATTATATTAATTTGTGTATTGTATTTTATATTAATTAATTATAATTATTATATTTGTTTATAATTATATATAAAACTACAAGCTCAATAGGAATTAACACTGTGATATGGCAAATGTGATAAAGCCAATTTTATCTGGGGCTGCTTTAAGACAGGGCAGCTAGGTGACTCAGTAAAAAGAGTGCTGGCCCTGGAGTCAGGAGGACCTGAGTTCAAATGTGACCTTAGACACTAGCTGTATGACCATGGGCAAGTCGCTTAACCCTGTTTGCCTCAGTTTCCTCATCTGTCAAATGATCTGGAGAAGGAATTGGCAAACCACTCCAGTATCTTTGCCAAGAAAACCCCATATGGGGTCATGGAGAGTTGGACACAACTGAAATGACTCAAAAACAGTACTTAAGACAGACCTAGTGCTCAGAACCAGGGAGGTGATAATGCTCACTTGCTTCGTCCTGGTCAGACCACACCTGGAGTTCAGTTTGAGCGGCATGTTTTTTGAAGAACATTGATAAGATGTCGAGTATCCAGAAATTGTTGACTACTCTGGTGAAAGGTATAGAATTCATAGCACACTGTAGGTAGATTGGTTAAAGGAACTGAGGATCTTTAACTAGGGAAGAGAAAACTTGGGGTGGGAGGTAAGGGTGGAGGGGTGGGGAATGAGATATGATTGCTGTCTTCAAGTCTATGAAGGTTTGTCATGTGGAAGATTACTTTTGTTCTGTTTGCAACCAGGAACAATGGATAAAAGTTACAAAGAGGTGAAATAAGACTTGATATAAGGGAAAGCTTCCTAACATAAAGCCATCTCAAAATGGAATGGGTTGCCTTGGGAGATAATGGGCTCCTCTCCAGTGAGTCTTCAATTAAAGGATGGATCACTCAGGAAGAGAGGGAGAGGCAGCTAACTTTGCCTCATTTAAATCCATTTCATCTGAGAAATCACTGGTCCTCTTCAAAAACGCAGCAGCAGCAGCAGCCTAGCACAGCTGACCAGGGCAACTAGGTAACACTATAAGTAGAATGTAGGGCTTGAAATTAGCAAGGCCTGGCTTCAAATCCTGCTTCAGAAATTAGCTATGTGACCCTGGGCAGGTCTTTTAACCCTTACTTGTTATAGTTTCCTCATCTGTAAAATGGGGATGATAATAGCAGTACCTACTCCCCAGAGTTGTGAAAAATCAAACGGGCTAACCCATGTTGCAACCCTTAAGACTCTATATGAATATTAATTATTATTTTTATAGGAGATCCTTATTAGAGTATGGCTTAAACCAGATAGACTCTGAGGTCTGTGCTAAGATCCTATGAGTTTTAGCAATTAATAATAATAGGCACATGTATATCACCCTTCAAAATTTCCAGTCCTTTATATACGTGATTTCATGTGAACTTCACAACAACCCTGTGAGATAGATATCGCAAACATCATTATCCTCCATTTGACAGATAAGGAAACAGGCTTCAAGATGTATAGTGACTTGTCCATGGTCACACAGCTAGGAAGTGATGAGGCTGGATTTGAACCTAGTTTTCCAGACTACAGTTCTAACTCTACCCATTACCCCACACTGCCTTTAATAAGGATAGGAACACTGAGCTGGGTCATATCCATAGGCTGTCTAGCTGGACAGGGCCTTAGAGATCTTCTTGGTCTACTCCCTTTACTTTGGTTCTTTTCCTTCTCCCCAAGAGGGTTGATCCTGAGCCTCTCCTGTCCCTGTCCCAGGCACAAGAAAGCTGGCTGCTGAAGATGGAGGGGTTTGAAAAGAGAGGGGTGGGGTTGGTGAGAAGAGTGGCTCTCTTGGTATTTGTCTGGCAGGAGTTGGAGGCCATGCAGGAAAACCTACCAAGTTACCTTCGGGACCTGTGCAGTGAAAATTCCAATGTGCTTATATGGAATGCGGTGCTCCTCCCGGTGAGTCCCAGACGTGGCACTTTCCAGGTGTGTGATCTCGACCAAGTGGCTCTATCTCCCTCAGCCTCAGTTTCCTTATCTGTAAGGTGGAGATACGCATGCTTGGACAACCTGCCTCACAGGCTTACTATGAGGAATGTAGTCAGTAAAACTTCAAGTGTGTGGTACCAACTTCAGCTACTATCCTTATTCCTACAAACCGCTATTATAGTGTATTACCCAGTAATCATTTCCTGAATTCAAATGGGCCTGAGATTGGGTATCCCAGATGTACAAGGTGGTGCTGTGGGTTTGGGTTTCAATTCCTCCCTGTCCCCCCCCAGCCTGGTGTGGTGGAAAGATCACTGAATTTGGGAACCTAGGTTTCAATCTTGGCTGTGCTACTTACCACCTATTTGACTTAGGACCAATCATTCTATGTTCCTTGGCCTCAGTTTCCTCATCTGTAAGATGAGGAGGACTTCTAAACTCTAATTCTCTAATCCTGAACACAATCAGTTGCATAGCATTAAGTCCCCAGGAGAGCTATGACCTCTCTCTTCTCTTTTCTCTCAGGACCAAGAGCCCTATAACCTTAGGGCTTTCAAGTTCAGAATCACCTTTCCACATAACTACCCTTTCAGCCCTCCCCAGCTGAATTTCATAACCAAGATATATCACCCCAATGTGTCTGAGAATGGAGAGGTGTGCCTGCCCATCCTCAATAGGAACTGGACTGCTTGTACCAAAATCTACCAAGGTGGGCTCCAGGGCTTGTTCCAACCACCAAGGACTGGGCTTCTTTGGGGAGTGACTCACAGGGTAGGATGGGCTTATGGACCATAGATAAGAGAGTCATGCTAGATTGTGTTAGAACTGGTGGAGCCTGAGAGGGCGAGGATCAAACCAGGTGTGTCCTAGGGGAAGCCACATTTAGGTTAAAAAAGGATCACAAGGTATGGGTCCTGAACTGGTCTAAACTGACCAGTCCACAAGGATTCCTGGTTGATTCTGGGTTAGTTTTCTTTTTATTTAAAAAAATGTTTCATTGATTTTTTGTTTGTTTTTTATACTACTACCCTTTCCCAATACTGTCCCACCTGCCACAGTACCCTCTACTATGAGAAGGAAAAACAGTTAACCAAAACAGGCCAATATAGTGGCTGTGCCTGACAACACATGCAAGATTCTGTAACAGTAGTCCACCACCTTTTTTTTTTTTTTTTTTAGGCAATTGGGGTTAAGTGACTTGCCCAGAGTCACACTGCTAGTAAGTGTCAAGTGTTTGGTCTGAGGCCAGATTTGAACTCAGGTCCTCCTGACTCTATCCACTGTGCCACCTAGCTGCCCCCGAGTCCACCACCTCTTGATGAAAAGGAGGGAAGTGCGTTTCATTATCAAGCATTTGGAACCAAATGAGCTGTCATATACGATCTTAACTCAGCTCCCTTTTTGAGTTGTTTTCAGCACCATTATTGTCATCACTGTGTGAATTGTTCTCATGGTTCGGCTTTCTTGACTTGGAATTAGCAGATAAAGTTTTCCCGTGTTTCCCCAAGTCTCTCATACTCATTGTTTCTTATGGCACCATAATATGCCATCACACTCATATACCACAGTCTGTTCAACCATCTCTGCCAGTTGGTGGGTAGCTCTTTGCAACTACAGAGAGTTAATTTTTAGTGGGAGGTGTTATGGGCAAGAGTGGCAAGGGAAGTAATTAGGACTTTGGGCATCGTGATCAAAGGAGCTAGTCGGTGCTGGGATTCAGTGGGTTTGGAGGCACCATCTAAGACTGGACTTCTTGGGAGGCACCATTAACTCTACAGCTGGGAGGATGCTCTGGATTTAGAGAGTGTAGTATGGTAGGCTGGTTGCCCCAAGGACTGGGTGGCCAGTGGCTATCCCTTTGCCAGTGTCTCTTTCCTCAACTTTGACTCCTGGCTCTTTCTCAGAGCAAAATATTTCCTTTACCCTCACTTCCCCACATGTATGTCTCCTCCATTAGAACAAAAACTCCTTGAGGGCAGGAACTGTGGAGCTTTTGTATTTGTATCCCCAAGACTTAGCACAGTTAGCACATGGTAAGCATTAACAACCATTTTTTCATTCATTCATTCATTTCTCTCCCCAGTGCTGGAGGCGCTCGCGTTACAGTTGAACATACCTAACCAAGATCTACCACTCCGGGCAGAGCTTGCTGACATGTACGTTCAGAACCCAGCACAGTTCATGAAGAATGCCAAGGAATTCACTCTCCAGTTTGGGGAAGATCGGTTTACTAGCCAGTGATCCCGGCTGTCTCCTCGCCTTTTCTCTACTTGACTTTTCCACAAAGAACCACTTGTCTGATGAATGGACATGTCCTCCTGGGTAGGGATGGGTCCCTTGATTCTAGTTTCAAGGTCTGGGCCAGCTTAGAAAAATGGCCTACGGGGACCAGAAAGAAGATCTTAAAGGGCAGGCCTGGGTATAATGGGAATGGGGATATATGTGTAGATGGTATATGGGGAAAAGTTTAAAACACTAAGCTGAATTCAGTTACTCTGCTGTTAGAGAAGGCACATTTTGGATGCTTCATTTTCTCCTTTTTTTTTTTTTTTTAACCATTGGGCTAATCAATTCTATAGCTCCAGAAGATTGGCTGATAGTTGAGTTTTACAGTACCACTGCTGCCATCTTGCCTCAGCTCATCCCCCATCTGTAGAGAGGATTCTTCCTATCTCTCTCTTCTTCATCTCTTAAAGTTCTTCCCTTCCTTTAAGGCCCAGCGCAGATGCTCTCCAGGAAGCCTGCCCTGACTCCTCAGGTGAAGTGAGCTCTCCTTCCTCCCATTTCTGACAATGTTTTGTCCAGATCTCTGTTCGACTGTCTGTCTGTCTCTCCCTTCTATCACAGTGCTTGCTGAACTTGCCCCTTCTTCCTCCCCCGGCAGCAGGCTTCAAGAGAACCAGGTACTCCCAGGGTTACATATTTAGAGATGAAATCAACCTTAGAGGCCATCTTCTTCAAGGCTATCACTTTACAGATACAGAAATGAAGGCCCAGACAATGTGAAGTGAGCTGCCCGCTGTCTCACAGGTAGGAAGGAAGTAGGAGGAACACCATTATCTTTGGCAGATTTCTGGAAAGACATGGGCAAGAATCACAGTGGATCAGAGGGTAGATATAGAGTGGTTGTGAACTCTGGTGGTGAAGGGAGAAGGCAGAAGGTTCATGAAGCATTAGTCCCACCCCAAACCCCACATCATATGTATCTTTGTATCACCAGTCTTGCAACTTTCAGGTGATTAAAAAACATTTTTGGGGGAATAAATGACTTCTCTTTGTGTTACAAGCTCCCTGAGGGCAGGGATGGAAACCTGACCTTCACCCTGCAAAGTCAGTCTGCTTTAAACTCCCATGGTTCTATGCTCCTTCTAGGTATAAGGTCTGTAGAAGGAAGCATTTTGAGCAGACAGGGACCCCAAAGGTAGATCTACAGCTGAGGGAATTAGGATGACCATCTAGGGAAGAGAAGGCTGAAGTTTGAAATATTTATCTTCAAAAATACTTATATTCCCACATCACACCTATCAGATTGGCCAACATGACAAAACAGGAAAATGATAAATGTTGGAGAAGATGTGGGAAAATTGGAACACTAATGCATTGTTGGTGGAGTTGTGAAATGATCCAACCATTTTGGAGAGTAATTTGGAACTATACCCAAAGGGCTATAAAAATGTGCATACCCTTTGACCCAGCAATAGTACTTCTAGGGCTATATCCCAAAGAGATCATAAAAATGGGAAAAGGACCCACATGTACAAAACTATTTATAGCAACTCTTTTTGTGGGGCAAAGAATTGGAAATTGAGGGGATGCCCATCAACTGGAGAATGGTTGAACAAGTTGTGGTATATGAATGTAATGGAATACTATTGTGCTATAAGAAATGATGAGCAGGTGGACTTCAGAAATACCTGGAAAGATTTGTATGGTCTGATGCTGAGTGAAGTGAGCAGAACCAAGAGAACATTGTACACAATAACAGCCACATTGTATAATGACTAATATTGATAAATTTAACCTTTCTCAGCAATACAAGGATCTAAGACATCTCCAAGGGCCTTGTGATGGAAAATGCTATCCATAAAGAAAAAAGAACTATGGAGTTTGAATGCAGATAGAAGCATATTATTTGCTATTTTTTTTCTTCTGTTGTGTTTTGTTTCCTCTTTCTGGTGGTTCCTCCTATTAGTTCTAATTCTTACTTACAACATGATTAATGTGAAAATATGTTTAATAGGAATGTATATGTATAGCCTATATCAGATTGTGAGCCGTCTTGGGGAGAGGGGTGGGAGGGAGGGGGAGAAAAATTTAAAACTCAAAAGCTTATGGAAGTGATTGTTGATAAATCAAAATAAATTAATTTAAAAGAAAAGAAAAGAAAATACTAATATTCCTTGAGTTATTTTTTCTAGCAGGGCTGAGGGGTTAGGTTGAACCAGTTTTGCTTTCCCTCATTCTCCTAACCTAAGTAGGAAGAGAATTCTCACTTAGACTTTATTTACATGGTATAAGATGCTCTACAATATACAAGGTATTATCTGTACAATGTCTTATGAGGGTCATCTTTCAAGACTCAATTCAAATAAGTGTTATCTTTTCCTCTTCTCATTTTACAAATAGGGAAACTGAGGCTTAGAGGGGCAAAGTGACTTTTCTAGCTCAATCAGCTAGCATCCAATGCTGAGAGAGAACTTAAGTCTCCTTACTCCAAAGTCAGAGCCCTTTTGACCATACCACTTGACCCCTCTTAATGGGGTAGGTGGGGCATCCTCTGATGAGAGCTGTAGTGACTTTGGCAGTGCATTTCTTCTAGAACCCAGATCTTAGAGCCGAGAGAGGTTGCAAGAAGTCATCTGACCCAGCTTCTTGCCTTGAAACAAATAAAAGATTATTCTCCCTGTTTTACAGAGGAGGAAACTGAGGCTCTAAGTGGTTAAATGACTTGGGGTCAGATAGGGAGGAACCTGCAGGTTATCTTTCTCTCTTCCTTTTCTCTCAGGTTCACCCATGACACCCACCTAGACCCTCAACTCTAGTGCCTCTCTATCATCTCTGGGACCAAATACAAATCTTCTGTTTGGCATTCTAAGCCTTTCATAACTTAGATATAACCTTTCATAACCCTCACATCCCCTCAAGCTTTCTGACACTCTTCAATCCAGTGACACTGGCTTCCTGGCTGTTCTGTCTCTCTGCTCTGGGCATCTTTTTTTTTTTTTCTTTTTTCTTTTGGCTATCCTCCATGCTTGTAATGCATCCATTCCTTCCTCCTGGCCTCTTGTCTTTCCTGGCTTCCTTCAAGTCCCAACTAAAACGTCACCTTATCCAGGAAGCCTTTCCAAACCCGTCTCAATTCTAGTACCTTCCCTCTGTTAATTATTTCCTATTTATCTTGAATAGAGCTTGATTTGTAGTATTTGTTTGCTTCTTGTCTTCCCCATTAGACTGTGATCACCATGAAGGCAGGGACTGTCTTTTGCCTCTTTTTGTATCCCCAGCACTAAGCACAGTGCCTGACACATAGTAAGTGTATAGTAAATGCTTGCTGGTGGACTGACTAGATCTGGTTACACCACTCCTTTGCTCAGTAATTTTCAGTGGCTTGCTATTGCCCTCCTGGTGAAATCCGAGCTCCTCTGAACGGTATTTGCAAATTACCCTCCATAAGCAGCTGCCTCTCCTGCCTTCTCTTCCTCTCGTGTTACTACCTCTTATAGACTCAATGCACCAAGCTAAACAACTCTGGCTCCTGGAAGCATACTGTACAGTCCCACTTCTATGGCCCTGCCTGTGGTCCTTTTCCTTGTGCCTGAAATCCCCTCCCCTTTTCTCTTCTGTTGCCATCTGCCTTTAAAAGCCCTGCTCTGATTGTACCACCTCTGGGGAGCCTTCTGTCTATAAGACCTTGCCTGCCTCAGACCTCACATGGCGCTGCCCTGCATCTCTCTAATACACTAATCTCTATAATCTGGGTTATTGTCTTGTCCCTCTCTTTGGCTGGAAAGGGCTGTGGCTGTGTCCCTCAGCTTTTTACGTCCTCTAGCTCTTAGCATGATATTGGGCACACAATATCACTTAACACATTTTTGGTTGTATTAAGTGACAGAGTCAAATTGACAAAAAGAACTGGATCTCTAAAGAGCCTCTGAACCTAGTGTCAGAGAATCATGGCTTTGGAGCTGTCCAGGGCCTTAGAAGACATCTGATCTTATACCTTCATTTTAACTAGGCCATGCTGCTAGGCGGTGGGTGCTGCATGGCAGCTTGGTGGTGTAGTGCATAGAGTGCTGGACTTGGAGTCAGGAACTTCCTGAGTTCAAATCTGGCCTCAGACACTTACTAGTTGTGTGATCCTGGGCAAGTCACTTTACTCTGTTTGCCTCAGTTTCCTCATCTGTAAAATGAGCTGGAGAAGGAAATGGCAAACCACTCCAGCAACTTTGCCAAGAAAACCTCAAAAGAAATCAGAGAGAGAGAACTGGAGAAGGAAATGGCAAACCGTTTCAGTATCTTTTCTAAGAAAACCCCAGGTGGGGTCATGGAGAGTCAGACATGACTGAAGCAGGACTTAATAACAACAAGCTATAGCGGTAAGTCATTCCACCCTGTGGGATCATAGATTTAGAACTAGAAAAGGCCTTCGGGGCTGTTGAGTACAATTCTCTTATTTTACAGATAAGGAAACTGAGGGACAGAGAGGTTAAGAGGCACGAGTTAAGAACTCCTCAGTAAGTGGCTGAGGTAGGATTTGCATTCAGGTTCCCCTGACTCAAACTCCATCGTGCTCTCACTATACTATCTTCTCTGCCTCAGTTTCCTGATCTCTAAAATGGGGATACCTAATAGCATTGCAAGGTGGTTTAGAAGAAGCATGCTGGGTCCATAACTCAGAGGGTGATGGAGGGAAACCATCTCGGGCTAGTTAATTATTGAAGGCAGCTGGTGAGGTGACAGGAGTCTTGCATTTAGAGTCAGTGGAGCTGGCTTCTAACGTGGGTTTTTTCTGCTTCACTACCTGTATCACTTTGGGCAAGTAACTTAGCCTGTCTAGGCCTCAGTCTCCTCATCTGTTAGATGAGGGGTTTAGATGACTTCCAGCTCTTGCTTTTTTATTCTCCTACACAAAGTTGTTTTGATGAAAGTTGTTTTTTTTTTTTTTTGGTAACCCTTTGGGTGCTACATTAAAGCGTGAGCTAGTATTAGGATTTTGAGTGCCCTGATTGGCAGGCTGAGTGAGAGACCAAAATCCCCTTGGGCACAGCAACACAGACAGGGGCCATTGGGTGCTCTAAGTTCGGAGGACTCTGCCAGTAGGATATAGAGAATTTGTACCATGCTTGGAATTAAGAATCTGGTTTCTAGCCCTGAGACCTCCGGCTAGTTGTTACCTCTCCCTGGGCCTCAGTTTCACCTTCTGGAAAAGGAGGGGGTTGCATCAGATGATCACCAAGGTCCTTTCTACTTCTCAGTCCTATGTTCACTCTGGCTCTGTCCTGTAATTGCCCCTTTTCCGGGCCCCTGGACAAAGATAGGGACAACAGCTGTTCTTGCCCTCTGCCTTCCCGGGGCCTTAGTGAATTCCCCCTCCCAGTCCTGAGCTTTTCCTGGAAGAGCCTTTCCCCACCCCTCCCTACCCAGGCCTCCCTTTCACAAAGGTAGGGGGGTAGGGGAACTACACTTGCTGTTGACACTCAGACCTTGGCATTTTCCCCTAGCTACTCCCAGGCTGCTCTCATCGCTCTGGACATATCCCCCAGGGCTCCAAGCACACCCCACCCTAGTATGATGGAGAATCACTGCTGCACTCCCTCCCCTCCCCCAAGGAATCTCTCCTTGGGTGGAGGCTGCTCAAAGTCACTCCTAATCCCCTCCAAGGAAGGCCTGGGGATCTGTTTTCTCAGCCCCATCCTGTCCCCTTATGGCTACGGAGGAGGCTAAATGTTGACATCTCCCATCGGCATGCCTCTGCCCTTGGGCCCTCTAGAGGCAGCATGATAGAACCAAGGAAAGATGGCTGACTTTGAAGTCAGACAACCGACAATAGAATCCTGGCCCTACCACCTACCACCCCCAGGACCTCTGTCAGTCATTTCACATCTCTGGGTCTTAGGTTCCTCATCTCTAAAATGAGAGGGCTTCACTTGATGACCTCTAAGGTCCAGCTTGAAATCTTTAAGGCTATGATCTACCTGAGACTCACCTTCCTGAGTTCAAATTCGGCCTCAGACACTTAGTAGCTAGATGACCCTGGGCAAGTCACTTCACCCTGTTTGCCTCAGTTTCCTCATCTGTCAAATGAGCTGGAGAAAAAAATGGCAAACCACTCTAGTATCTTTGCCAAGAAAACCCCAGATGGAGTCATGAAGAGTTGGACATGACTGAAAAATGACTAAAGAATAAAAAAAAAATCTCCCTACCACCAAAGGCTGGTGAAAGAGATACCAAAGACTATGTCTTAAGATTTCCTCTGATCTCCACAGCACTTGGCACTGTACTCCATTGTACCCCACACTTATCAGGCATTCAACGAGGTGCTTGGTTTGATCAGCAAATCCCCCAGGATTAAACACTCTTCAATAAAATTAGCTAGGCCTCTGAGAGAGCGGAAGAAGGGCCCTGTCTTCTTAACAACCCAGCTAAAGAGGAAATAGTGGCTCCAGTCTAGGTATAGGACCCTGACAAGGGAGGCAAGCTTTAAGAGTAGCCTAGGGAAGCACCAAGATGCACAGAATTGAATGGTTCAGTCCTCTGGGAGGAAGGGAGGGCTTCTTGGGTGACAACTCAGGGGGGTCATATCAGAGTGAAGAACAATGAAATGATACCTGGAGACTTGGACTTGAATCCTGCTCCAGCTGCTTAGCAGCTGTGTGAAACTGGCCAAGTCACTGAACATCTCTGGGCTTCCTATTCCTCATCTAGAAAATGAAGGGGTTGCAATAGATTACCTTGAGGGTCACTGGATCTGGAACCAGGAACACTTAAGTCTAATCAGGCCTCAGACACTTACTAGCTGTGTTTGCCTGAGCAGATGGCTTAACTGCTGTCTGCCTCAGTTTCCTTGCCAGTAAAATGGAGAAAATAATAACACATGCCACTTAGGGTTGTTGTGAGGATACATGTTTGAGGATTGTAAATCACTTTGCAAACCTTCAAAGAAAAGTGATTTCACAAGTGGTAGCTATTATTATTATCTCAGGTTCTTTGCAATTCTAAATCCTTACAACTGCTAGGTTTGGGATGGTCCCCAGAGAGACAGGGCTGACTGGGTGAGGAAGGAAGATTTTCTCACCAGGAGAACCGAAACAAAGAAGTTTCTGCCAAGGACGAGCAGAGAGGAGTCTAGAACCTGGAATGTATCTCTCAGACTCCTGCATTCTTTCTACCTTGGGAAATGCAGTTTCTGACAACCAAGCGTTGCTGTTGGATACACTCTTTTCCCTAATAAATATATAACTTCAAAATTTGAAAGAATGAATGATATTCTTAGATTTGGAAGGAACCTCATAGGCCATGTAGCCCAGCCCACATCAAAACAGAAATTTCCTTTACAGTCTCTCTCCCTGCCCCAACAAATGGTCATCTGGTCTCTCCTTGAAAACCTTCAGGGTGATAACTACTTCTTCCCAAAAGAGTTCCCAACTTTGGGATAGTTCTAGTCATGAGAAAGTTATTTTTTTCTTACATCCAGTGAAATTCTGCCCCTTTTGCCACATCCACCCATTACTCCTGATTCTGCCCTCTGAGGCCAAGCAGAAAAAGTCTAAACCTTTTCCTACATATGTGTATGTTTAGCTGCTTTTCAGTCATGCCTGACTCTTCATGACCCCATTTGTGGTTTTCTTGGCAAAGATACTAGAGTGATTTGCCATTTTCTTCTCCAGCTCTTTTGGTAGATGAGGAAACTGAGGCAAACAGAGTTAAGTGACTTGCCCAGGATCACACAGCTAGTAATGTCTGAGGCCAGATTTGAGTTCAGGTCCTCCTGACCCCAGGCTCAGTGCTCTATCCACTGCATCACTTAGCTGCCCCTTTTCCTTCGTAAGAGCCCTTTGAATACTTGAAGAGAGATATTAGGTCCCTTATAACTCTTCTCCACATTAACCACCCCTGTTTCCTTCAGCAGATCCTTTCATAAAATGGTCTTATCCCTATCCTGATGCCCTCTTCTGGATCCAAGCCAGCTCGTCAATGGCCTTCCTCCAATATGGCGGCTAGAACTGAGCACAATAGTCCAGCTGTAGTCCGACTAGGGTAGAATACAGAGAGACTGCTGTCTCCCACATTCAGGACCATGTGCTCCCATCAGTCCAACATCACATTAGTCTTCTTGGCTACCAAAAAACCGTGGTTTCATATTGAGTTTGCATTCAATGGGAACCCTCCATCTTTTTCAGATGACTAGTGAATGAATGGATGATTGGTTGAATGAATGATGAATGAATGAATGGCCAAACTGCCCCAGAAGACACTTGTCAGTGGCCAGAGATGTAGCACAAGTTTCAGCATGATGGAAAAGCAGTCATTTTACATCCCACTTCTTTTGAAGGAGTGTGGGGAGGCAATCGGGGTTAAGTGACTTGCCCAGGGTCACACAGCTAGTAAGCGTCTGAGGCTGGAGTTGAACTCAGGTCCTCCTGACTCCAGGGCCAGTGCTCTATCCATTGCACCCCCACCCCACTTCTAACCCCTGATCCTCTTGTAAGCATGTGTGGTTTGTCCCCATTGCCCAGAAGTTTAGCCCCAGCCTGGTTTGTAATGAACATACTGGTCTCTTGTGGCCAAAGCATTGAATATAGAATGTCAGGCAATGGGTTCAAATTTCAGCTTTGCTGCTTACTACTCTTGGGCATTATTTGGCCTCTCTGGGGTTCCTCACCTGGAAAACAGATACTACATAATACTAAATAAGTTTTCTATGCGCCTATCAGGTATGGACCCTACAAGTTCTAACCTCTACGATCTAGGATTCTGTGAAAGAGCAGAAGAGCTGGGTTCTTGTTCCAGCCCTGCCCCCAATGTGAGTTGTGTGATCTTGGTCAAGTCATTTGCCCCTTAGTGATGTCTGGTTCCTCATCTGTAAATTGGGGATAACGATATCTGTCCCACAGACCTCCCACGATTTGTGCAGGATGGGCTAGGCTAGAGAGGTGATTTAAGCAGTTAAGAAGCAGACAGGAAGAAGTGTTCTTAGGAAAGTTTGTTTGGCCTGTTCTGTGGAGGCTGTTCCTTATCTTGGGGTGGGGGTGGGGTGTGATCGGAGGCTGGGGCGTGGACCCTGAGAGGCCCAGCCTGTGGCTCTGCTGCCCCTTCTGCCTCTCTCCTCCCCATGACTTCAGTTATCTCCTAAATAGCTCAGGGATGCCGAAGAGCCAGAAGAAGCCCTCAGCATCAACCAGATGTCCTTCTGGGCTGCTCTTGCTGGGGGCGCTCGTGCTCCTTATTTCTTCTTGGTTTTCACCAGTCCCTTTTGCACAAGGCTGCGGTACAGCTCCTGGATGTAGGTGTAGACACATTTGGAGTCAGGGACGCTCAGCCGGACCATGTCATCTACGTCCAGCAGTTGGGCACAGTCAGCCAGATTCCTGAGGACGGGAAGGGGGTGAGGATCAATGGGACGGCAGGCGATAGCTGCCGCACAGACTGCGCCGGTCACCAGAGGACTCAGGCTCAAATGGCAGTGCCCCTCCTCTTGTGCTGTGTGACCTTGGGGCTCCTTCTCTGGACCTTAGTCGTCTCCACTGGAAAATGAGGAGGTTGCACTGAATGATCTCCAGGGTCCTTTCTAGGGCTAAGCCCTACGATAAGCCATTATGCGCCATTCAGATTACCTACAGAGTATGTGTGAGGAAGGGAGAGAGAAAAAGAGAGAGAGACAGAGAAAAAGAGAGAGAGACAGCAAGACAGAGAGACAGAGACAGAGAGAGACACACGGAGACACAGAGACAGATAGAGATGACATAGAGACACAGAGAGAGAGAGAGAGACAGACAGACACACACACACACACACACACACACACACACACACACGCAGAAGCTCCAAGTATGTTTCCTGTCTTTAGGAGAGTTCAGTTCCTCAGGATTGTAACATAAGGCTTGTAGACTTTATTGAATCTCTGGGATATACATGGGACTTACCAGATGTCAGAGGTAGGAGAGTTGTTCATCCAGCAATTTTAATTGTGTTTGCCTTCTGGGCAAAATCTAATCAACAAAGTAGTGCTACAAGTCTAAGGGGTTATGTAGGACCTTAGGGAAGGTAGTACTCATAGGAGAGGGAGGAGAATTGTATTGCTTTTTCATGGGCTGCTGTGAATCCTTCATATGTTTTCTGTGGGGCAGAATAAAGGCTGTCCTGTACTACATATACACATTGTTGCCTTGAATGCTTGCACAGGAGCTTTTACCTACATCTATAGAGAGATAGACAAAAGTTATATTTGAGATTTATATTCTGAGATTTCCCAGAGGCAACTGAATTAAGATAATATATTCTGAAGAAAATTTGACTTGGGGGAGGCAGGTAGCCTCCAAATCCATGAAAGCCCCCATTTTGATGTCCTGCTGTCTCTTTCATACCTGTTACTCTCAGCAAGTTCTCTCCTTGACTTTCATGCAAACCCCTCTGGTTACTATTCTAGAACATTTTGCCCCTGTGACCCCATTTGGTGATGAAGCAGCACAGTGGGGCGGCCAATTTGGAGCCGGAAGATCACAATTCAAGTCACAGCTTTGATACTTCTGAGCTGTATGACTTTTCACAAGCATTGTACCTCTCTTATCCTCAGCTTTCCCGTATGGACAATAACTATGACAAAGCGTGTACTATTAATCTTAAGTGGGTGTTGAGCAGATTAAACAAGACATTGTGTGTAAGAGGCTTTGTAAAATGGAATGTTTATAGGTATATTTAATCAAATATATGTACATACACATATATGATACTATTGTTTTCCCCTCTAAGGAAACTCACATCTAAGGTGTAAGGGTGTACCTAGGATGGGACCCAGGGATTCTGAATCAGGATCCCATGTGCCCCAGTACAGAAGTGAAGAGGAGCACAGCTCAGACATCCTGCCCAGTGGTGCCTAGAAACAGCTGACAGTAATAATGCTAGCTAGTATTTATACTCTGCTTAGGCTTTAAAGTTTGCAAAGTGCTTTGCATGCATTTTCTCATTTGATCCTTACAACAACCCTGTGAAGTAACTGCTGTTATAACTGCTCTTAAACAGAGGAAGTCTCAGAAGCTGAGACTGAAAAGTAAAGTGACTTGTTCAGGGTCTCCTAAATATCTGAGGAAGGATCTGAATTCAGACAATTCCTTATCTCTTGGGAGCAGAGATTTCCCAAAGAATCCATCACGCTGTGGAGGCCATTGGACATCTCAGTCTTGCCCAAGTGTGGGCATGGATAGGGCTGATGCTGGGGAGGCAGTGCCTGAACCTTTGTGATTCTTCTAAGGTCATTAGACCTAGCTTGGGAAATTTTCACATACTTGGGTCGGGACTAGCCCTCTGGCCTTGGTGGAAACATATACTGTTAGAACTGGAAGGGATCTGAGCACATGAATGTTAGAGGTGGAAAGGACCCTGGAACATAGAACACAGAACGTTAGAACTGGAAGAGACATTAAAATATGGGGGTGAGCCCTGGAAGGGCCATCATTACACAGAATACCAGAGCTGCAAGGGACCTTAGAACCCAGAATGCAGAATGTTAGAGGTGGAAAGGACCCTGGAATGTAGAACACAGAATGTTTGAGTTAGAAGCGACCTTGGCACACAATGTTACAGCTGGCTAAGTCCTTACATATCACAGTATGGTGACCTCATTGCACAGGTCCCTTCGATAACTGATATTTATAGAGTACTTTCCATAGTACACACACTTCTCATCTGAGCCTCACAGTAAGCCTGCTGCATGGGCATCACAGATATTGTTAACCCCATTTTACAAAAAAAAGGAAACTCAGCTTCAGAAAGGTTAACTCACTTACCCAAGGTCACCCAGCTAGTAACTCTCAGAGGTGGGATTTGAAGTCGGTTCTTTCTGGGTCCAAATCCTACACTCTGTCCATTGATGAGGAAACTGAAGCCCAGGGATGCCCATCACTCGTTGCCTTAGCATTCCCCCCATCCTGAGCGAAGGAGCACCCTCCCTTTGAAGTTCTCTGACTTACTCAGCCGTAGAGAAAGCCAGGGTGAAGTTCTCCCGGCGCTTCTTGGGATCAAGCGTGGTGTAGTCAAAGGCATCGGGGAAGAATTTGTGGATGAGAGCACAGAAGGCCATTCCACTGCTCCAGCTGGAGGAGAAGTTCTGAATGTCCACATGCTAAGGAATCGAAAAGTTGGCTCAAGGTGAATCTCTTGTTCCAGGCCCTTCGACCTGCTCAGAGGGGAAGGGCTGGACAGCGCTCCCCAGCCCTCCTGTCTGCTAGGGCCTTCTCCCAGCCTTTGGCTCTCAACGGCACGTGCAGAAGCCATCCTGGAGAAGGGGCTCCCTGGCCTTCCCCCCAGGAGCCGCAGGCCCCAACCTCTCCCCTGTACCTATTGCAGCTCCCACCTCATACTTCCGGGTCATGGCTCGACACCACTCAAGCAACATGTTCCTGACGCTGCCCACAGCTGCCCCTGCTGCCTTTGCGTTCCGGAAGAGGGGGGCAGGGCCAGTCGCTGCCCTGTTTGGAAGAGAGGAGAACTGAGGGCAAAGAAGGGATTAAAGACCAGAGAGCAGTTGAACTGGCAGGGACCTTAGACACCATCCTAGGCACATAGGGCAGCAGGATTTAGAACTGCCCCTAGGGAGGCGCTAGGTGGTGCTGCAGCGCACAGAGTGCCAGGCCTGGAGTCAGGAAGACTCATCTCCTTGAGCTCGAAGCTGGCCTCAGATACAAATATGGTGCTGATACCTAAACTGGGAGGAGTCAAAACAGAGAAAGAAAATTATAGACCAATTTCCCTAATGAATTAGATGCAAAAATTTTAAATAAACAAAGCCGACCTTGGACACTTCCTAGATGTGTGACTCTAGGCAAGTCACTTAACCCAATTTGCCTCATTTTCTCATTGGTAAAATGTATTTTTGCAAAGAAAACCCCAAAATGGGGTCGTGAAGAGTTGGACACAACTGAACAACAGTAACTAGGGAGGCCACCCACTCGTTCCCATTTTACAGACGAACAAAAAGAGGTCCAGAGAAGTGATATGATTTTCCCAAGATTACACAGAGAGTAATAATAATACTTATATAAGTACTTTGAGGTTTGCAAAAGGACTTTACATGTGTTATCTCATTTGAGCTTCACCATAACCCTATCTCCATTTTACATCTGAAGAAACTGAGGCTAAGAGGTTAAGGGACTTTCCCATGGTCACACAGCTACCAAATAGCTGAGGCAAGATTTGAACTCAGATCCTGACTCCAACCTCAACATTCTTTTCACTGTGTTAGCAACACAGCTGCCTGAGCAGGCGTGGAGCTGGGATTCTAGCGCACGGTTTCTGATTCCAAATCAGGGCTATTTTTCTTTTACCACATTGCCCCCTGCCCTTTGTTTTACAGAGGAGGAAACTGAGGCATAGGGAAGGGAGATAGCTTGCCCCAGGTCTCACAGTGGTGGAGTGGGGACCAGAACCCATCTTTCCCGATTATTTGTATCAGGGAGCTTCCAGCTGTCAGTCTTTCAGCCTGGACCCCACTTTCTCTTTCATCACTCCAATCTGGCCCAGCGCCTGGAGGCCCCCAAAAGGAGATGTTCTGGAAGGCTCACTCTTTACCTTGGGCTCACCCAGCCTCAATGCTTCCTGTGAGCCAGTTTCTTACCCCCCAAACTTGTCCATGATGGCTTTTCGGTTCTGAGCCCTGGGACCTCGGGGTCGGGTTGGAGCAGAGACTCTGTATTCTGACGGCTTCTCAGTCTTCTCCTCTGAGGGAGCGAGGCCTGTGGGACTCTGGGGCACATCACTGGGGGAGGAGTCACTACAGACAGAAAGAAGTCAAGGGAGAGGTCCAGAGGGACTGGACCCTGCAAGCTGGAGGTATGCAACAAGTCCCTGAGGTTAGAACATAGGCTCTGGGTGGGTTTGGAGGGAGAGGTGCCTTAAAAATCAATCAACAAATATCTATTAAGCACCTCCTATGTGCCAGGCATGGTGCTTGGTCGTGGGGATACAAAGACAGATGTGAAACAGTACCTGGACTCAGGGAGCTTGGATTCTAGGCGAACACCCTCGACACTCTATCAAACTGTCCCTGCTGTTCCCTAAACTCAACATTGCATACTCTGCCTCATCGAGAAGGACTATCTTTGCCTCCTTTTGTATCCCCAGCACTTAGAACATGCCTGCTGCATACTAGGTGCCTAATAAATGCTGATTGAATAATTGATTGCTGCCTTCCATTCTTCTGCAGTGGGAATGCTCTCCCTTCTAATCTTTGTCTCTTAGAATCCCTGCTTCCCTTCCAGACTCAACTCAAAGTTCAGATGCTCAAAGCCTTTTGCTCTCTCAACTGCTCCTCCTTAAACCATCTTATCTTAGTATATCTTAGCATAAACTTATCTGTTTGCACTGTTTTATCCTGTACCCCGATAGATTATAAGCTCATTGAAGGCAGGGACTAGCTTGGGTTTGTCTTTGTATCCTCAAGAACCCAGAAAAAAATACTTGACAAACAATGGGTACTAAATAAATGGTTGTTGGATTTGATTGGGACTTCTGAGCCCTCATTTAAAAGATGCCTTCACATCTAAGCGAAATATAGTCTAAGTTGCACTCTAAACAAGGGCAGAATGGTTATGCGTCACCAGGGATTTAGGAATATTGTATGATTGTCAGTGGAGGAATACAGAGACACTCAGCCTTGGCCTGGAGGATGCATGACTGAAGAGGCCCGATGGTCTTAGATGGTAGGAGATGGAAGGCCGATGTATAAAGGGTGAAAGCGAGAGAATGGGCTGGGGCTTGGGGGTTGGAGCCCCAAGACCCAATCTTACCTGGCTGTTGGGCTCTCTGGACCAGTGGTATCTGAAGAGAAATGAAAGGAGGCATCTGCGGCTGTTGGAAACGTGCTTTCTTTCCCTCTTCTTTCTATCATTACATCTCCCCCCCACACTCCCCCCCAACTTTGCCCTCCTCTACTCTACAGCTGCATTTACCTGGGCTGAGGTGCTGTCCTTCTCCTGTGGGGCTCTCTGGCCATTCCTCTGGTGAGCTAGGAGTTGCTGCTGAGCTTTCTCCTTGCTCCTTCTCAGTTCCATTGCTTGGCTCTCCATCTGTACCACCTACCTCCTGAGAGGACACAGGCTCCTGTGGGTCCTGGGCATGCACATGCATGGGTGTAGCCAATTCCCAGGAGCCCACCTACTGCAAGTTGTTTGGTGGGGGGAGAAGTGTCCTCACTCCGCCATTGTCCTGTAGCCCCTTGGACCAGATCAGACCTCTCTCTTTGCTGCTATGGGTAAGTGTGGAGGGAGGAGATACTCAGAGACCCCCAACAGGTAAAAACTGGGCTCCCCTACCTGGATGACTTGAGTGTCAGAAATGGTCTCTGCCTCCAATTCTGAGCAGGAAGTCTCCTTATTTTCTTTCTCTGACTCCTTTGTTGCCTCCTCTGCTGAGTCACATTTGATTTCTTCTCTATTATCCCCTTTTTTGGGTTCAGACTTGGCCTCCTCTTTCCCATCAGCCTCTTCTTTGGCTTCAG
>NW_020953955.1:474466-496391 GCF_900497805.2 Vombatus ursinus | reverse complement strand
ATCAGCCTCTTCTTTGGCTTCAGACTTGGCCTCCTCTTTCCCATCAGACTTTTTTCTGGGTTCAGACTTGGCCTCCTCTTTCCCCTTAGCTTCTTTTTTCAATTCAGACCCAGCCTCTTTTTCCCTCTCTGCCTCTCCTTGGGGTACAGGTTTGCTCTCCTCTTTCTCATCAACCTCCTTCTTGGGATCAGATTTGGCTTCCTCATCATTCTCTGTCTTGGCCTCAGACTGGGCCTCCTCTACTCTATTTTCGTTGTCAGCCCCTCCCACTTCTTCAGATTGCTTGTCAGACATCTTCTGGGCCATGTCTTTGGCTAACTCTTCCTCGTTGGCACACCCATTCCCCACAGTCCCAGAAGTATCTGCTGTCTCGGTTGGGATAGAGGGAGTGGTCCCCTCCTGAAGGGGCTTCCCATTTTCCTGTTCCATCTCTAGAAGGAAACAACACACACCAGGACTTGGCTACTTGCCAAGGCCTGCCACAGAGCAAGGAGAACAAATATCTATTAAGCCCCTACTGTGTGTAAGGCCCAGTGCAAGATGTTGGCAAAGACACAAAGTTTAAATAATAATAGCTAACATTTATGTAGCCCCTTAAGGTTTCCCAAAGTTCTTCACATGTACTTATCTATTATCTCATTTGATCTTTACAACAACCCTGTGAGAGGGGGTGCTATTATTTATCCCTTTTTACAGATAAGGAAACTGAGGCTGGGGGAGGTTAAGTGACTTGCCCATGGTCACACAGCTGCTAAGTTTCTGAGGCTGGATTTGAACTCAGGGTTTCTTCATTCTAAGTCTCAAACTTCAGCACCTGCACCATCTAGTTGCCTCAGAGGGATGAAGAAACAGTCCTTGCTTTTTCAGAGCTTACAACTTTGTAAGGGGATATGATATATACAGAAATAACTATAATTAACAATAACATATGATTGGTGCACAAAAGAGGACATGTGGGGGGCTGGGGAGTGGTGGGAAGGTCCTTGGTAGCCATGGGGCTACCAAGTCACCCAACCCCTATGGGGCTCAGTTTTCTCTTCTATAAAAAGAACTGATTGAATTAGGGGGTTGACCTCTGAGGTCCCTTTCAGTATCAGATCTGTGATTCTATGAAGACATTCCAGCCATAGAGAACAGTTTGAGCAGAGGCCCTGGGAGAGGCAGGAAAGCACAGAGTGTAGTTGGGAGACAGCAGATAGTCAGGGGATCAAAGAATTTGGAGCTGGAAGGGATGTCCAAGATCATCTAATCCAAGCCTCCAAATTTTGTAGATGAGGAAATGCTGTGTGCAGCTTGGTGTATTGGGAGGAAGGAGGACACGAGATCCAACTGGAAAGGCAGGTTAGTGCCTAGGCTAATGCCTAGGTGTTTGTACAGGTCACATTGGCCAGGCGTGACTGGGGCTTGGAATTGAAGCCCATGATGTGTTCTTTCAGTGTGAACCTACGGCCCACTGTATCATGCATCTATATTAGAGTTAAGTTTAGTTAAAAGGTTTCATTTCTTTAGTTTCTTTGTGGAGTAAAAAATAATATCCTTTAAAGAGGGGTTTCCAGTAAATGGCCCCCTTGAATTTGAAGGTTGCCAAGAGCTTTACATGATAATTTGTGTTGTTCTGTTGTTTCATTCATGTCTGACTCTTTGTGACCCTGTTTGGGGTTTTCTTGGCAAAGATACTGGAGTGGTTTGCCATTTTCTTCTCCAGCTCATTTTACAGATGTGGAAACTGAGGCAAATAGGGTTAAATGACTTTGCCCAGGTTCACAGTTAGTAAGTGTCTGAGGTGGGATTTGAACATAGATCTTCCTGATTCTAGGCCTGGTGTTCTATCCATACAGTAAACTCTATATAACTGTTTATTCCCTCCCCTTGTGAGAATCAAGTGGCATAATATATATAAAGTATTGGATAAGCCTTAAAGTTATATACAATTATCCCCTCTATATCTTGACTTTCTTCATAGAGGTTTCAATATATCAAGGGCTGGCAAAAGAAATTAAATGGGAATTTTGGGGGAGTTTTGTGATAGCTGCAGGTGACACAGAGAAATAGAAACTCAGAAATGCGTAAAACATATGTATAGTATCATATAATATCAACATGTTTTATCTTTTAAGAACTAATAATTCAGACTTCTCCTCTGGTATGAATGGAAGACCAAAAAATTTTACAAGGATTTTCTAGATAGATGGGATGCCACACCCTAACTCCCTCGATGTGAAAGGGATAACTGCATAATAATAATAATAATAATTAACATTTACATGGCACTTACTATGTGCCAGGCACTGCGCTAAGCACCTTACAATAATTATCTCATTTGATTCTCACAATGACCCTGGGAGGTAGGAGCAACTATTATCCCCATTTTACAGTTGAGGAAACTGAGACAAATGGGTTAAGTGACTTGCCCAGAGTCATGGAGCTAGTGTTAGAGGCCAGATTTGAACTCAAAATACACATACATATATATACACACACACACATGTATATATGTGTATGTGTGTATATGTATATACATGTGTATGCACATATACATGCACACACATATACACATGTACATATATACATGTGTGTATATGTATATACACGTGTACATATATATGTACATATGTATATACACATGTACACATATACACACATATACATGCATACATACCTATTATTCTAGCTCTGTCCAGCTTCCTGTGTGCTGACCAGTGCTAATGAAAATCTCTTAATTAGACTTGCCAGATGCAGTGGGTTGGGGGAATTGGATTTCCTGTGAGAAAGGCATAAGTTTTCTTCCCTCAAGTTCTCCAGGCCTCACCCTAGCTGTGGGGTTAGGACAGAACATGACAAGGTAAGGAATGCATACAATTAAGCTCTATCCTATTTACTCACGATGCCCTAAACATATATTTACTGTGGTATCTATGCCTGGACAGATGCCAGGGACAGTCTCTCCATTCCCTTGCCTCTCTCGGGGGTCATGTTTCAAAGAAAACAACTCTCAAATAGGGTCCCTAGTGGTGACTCAGGCAGGAGGAGGGGCAGGCAATCCTGTCACTGTTTAAAAATACTCCCTGACCTTTGCAAAGCTATCTTCTGAGCTGACAGCATGCTGGGCACCTGGATGTATGTATGGGTATGGGGAGGAAAACAGGAGGGAGGCAGACAGGAAAACAAGGAATAGTCTTCACTGACCACTCTGGTCCTCGTTGCATGGAGAATCATAGGATCAAAGATGTAAGGCTGGAAGGGACTTTAGAGGTCAGCTAGTTGAACCCTCTAATTTTACAGATGAGAAAACAGGCTCAGGAAGATGAATGAATGAATGAATGAATGAATGAATGATTATTTTTTTTTTTTTTGCATTTTGGTGAGGCAATTGGGGTTAAGTGACCTACCCAGGGTCACACAGCTAGTAAGTGTCAAGTGTCTGAGGCTGGATTTGAACTTAGGTCTTCCTGACTTCAAGGCCGGAGCTCTATCCACTGCACCACCTAGCCGCCCCAAGATGAATTAATTTGCCAAGGGCATCTAATGGGAGAACTGGGATTTGAAACCAGGTCTTCTCTTCTGAATCCAGCCCTGTTCCTGCTTACCTCTCTCCCACATAAGGATGAGGCCCATTAATTTTTAGTACCTTAGTAGCCAAAGGCGTTTCCAATTTTCTTGAAGGAGGCTCTGTGGGCCAGGTTGTGTTCTGTCTCTCTAGGTGATATACCTTGTCCCTCTGCTCTCTAGCCCGCTATGGTTTACCCCACACTCCTTGCTCATGGCCTACTGCCTGCTTCTTCCTCTCTGTTCTGTGATGGGGGTTGCCCAATCTAGAAAGAGCACTGAATGACAGTCAAGAAATCTGAACACCAGATCCAGCATTGGCGCTAATTAGTGATGAGGCATTGGCCAGCTTATTTCCCCTATTTGAGCCTCTTTTTTCTCATCTGTAAAATGACAAGTTGGACTTGATTACTTCTAACCCCGGATTTTTTAACCTGGGATTCATGGTCCCTCATCTCCCAAAGGGAACCATGGATAGATTTCACGGATCTGTGAAATTGAATGGGAAAAAAATTACATCTTTACTTTCACTAATCCTTGAACCAAAACAAGCATTTCGTTGAATTGTAAATGTAATCAAGAAATCATTATCCTGAGAAAGGGTCCCTAGGCTTCTCCAGACTGACAAAAGGGTCCATGATACAAAAAATGTAGTTAGGAATTCCTGCTCTAACCCTTTATCCAGGGATAGTATGTTATGTTCTCATGGCTTGTCTAGCTCTGATATTCTGTACTCTAAAGTTCCCTCCAGCTCTGCCATTCTATGTTCTCAACTCTCTCAAGGCTCAGCCATTCTCTCTTCTTAGGGTTCTCCTAGCTCTGACATTCTATGTTCTAAGGTTCCTTCCAGATATGGAATTCTAAGCTTTTACTTAGGGAGACGCTACTATGTTCTAGGCATCACAGGGGCATATAGAAAAGTGCATGACAGGTTCTGCCCTCAAGCAGCTTACCGTCCAGGTAGAAGATAAGACATATATATGAAGCATTAAAGACAATATTCATTGATAAGAATAATTGCATGCCATCAGTAAGAAATCCATGACTGGCATTTTTCCAGGGTACACCTGTTGGGTGCATTTGCTCTTTTCTAATCCGTCCATCTGTTCAACCCAGCCACACTTGCCCCTCCAATCACTACATGCACATCTACATATACATTGCATCCTCACACATACTCATCCATTTCCACCAATGATCTTCTGGAATGTCTCTGATGGAGGATACCCTGGGTTCTCTAAGCCTCTGCCAGCAGACCTCTCAAGCTCTAGTAGGTTCATAGAACTATAGGATCTAAGTGTTAGAAAGGAGCAGCCCATACCTGGTCAGGAATCCCCTTCTGTAATATCCCCAAAGTTTTCTTGAAGACCTCCAGTGGTAGGGAACTCACCACATCCCTTTTGCTTTGAGACAGCTCTAAGTGGTAGGAGGTTTTTCTGTACATGAAGCCAAAGTCTGCTTTTCCATGATTTCTACCCACTGCATTATTTCTGCTCTACCAGGACCGAGCAGAACAAGCTGAATCCTTCTTCCATGGGACAGCCCTTCCAATACTTAAAGATGGCAATTATGTCCCTATTGAACCGTCTCTTCTCTTAGCTAAACCTGCCCGTCCTTGCTGATATGTTGTAATCTTCAAATGGCCAGATCTCCATTCCCCTCACCATCCTGGTTGCCTTCCTCTGGAGGCACTCCAGCTGGTCAATTACTTCTTAAAATGTGGTGCCCACAATTGAACACACCATTCTATATGTGGTTGAACTAGGACAGATGACGACAGAGGATGTTAGGTCTCTCTTAATGTAGCCTAAGATTTCATTAGCTATTCTTGGCCGCCATATTGCAGTCTTGACTCATATTGAGTCTGAGTGTATGGTCTATTTTGTATCAACCCCTGGCCAGCCACATCTCCCCCATCTTCAACAGATAGAGTTAATTTTTAAAATCCAAGTGTAGAACTTTGTACTTATCTCAATCAAATTTTATCTTATTAAATTCAGCTCATGATTCTAGTTCATCAAGATTTTTTTTATCTTGACCCATATCATCCAATATAGTGGTTTGGACCTGGTAATCAATTGGTCAATCCAGAAATATTAAGCACTTACTACATGCTAGGCATTTTACTAGGCACTGGAGATATAAGTTCAAAGAACAAAGTAATCTTGACTTGCAAAAGGCTTACATTCTGATGAAGGAGACAAAAAGTCCATATATAAATATATATGGCATAAATATAAAGTTAATAAATACAAATATCTACAAGGTAATTAGAGAGGGGCAGCTGGGCAGTACAATGGGTAGAGTGCTGAGCCTAGACTTATTTTCATGAATTCAAATCTAGCCTCACTTAACTCTGTTTGTCTCAGTTTCCTTATCTGCCAAAAGAGTTGGAGAAAGAAATGACAAATCACTCTAGTGCCTTTGCCAAGAAAACCCCAAACGGGGTCACAAAGAGTCAGACACAACTGAAACACCTCAACAACAACAAAATCATCCATTAGAGAGGGAGAGGCTCTGTATGTCTGCTCTCTGGGGACCAGCCTAGCTAAGAACAAAGGATCATCACCAGATTGGCTATAGGTTAATTGATTTTTGACTACCAAAATTCTCAAAGATCATCTTGCCAGTCATGGAAGGCCACGAGCTAAGCTCCTCCACAGAAGGGAGTATTCACAGGGATGAAACTGGAAATCCTTGGAGGTGCTGAAGTGGTATACACACACAAAGAGATACAGGACACCAACACCCATGCATCCTTCTCCGTGCCCATTCACGGGCCCACACTGTGAACTTCCTTTCTCTTCCTCCCCAGCTCTGCCCACAGACTGACAACAGATCACGAGGTGGCCCAAGGCTGCACGATGCATTGAGGATACCCGGACAAAGCAGTGACAGGCAATGGTGAGGATCCAGTGCCCCCGTGTGCTCCCCCCTTCCCTGTAACTTCAACCCCCTGAACCGCTTCCATCTCCCCAGCCCAGGATAAGATGTGGGGTTGGCAGCTGGGCCTAGATTTAGGAATAAAGGGCTAGAGATGACTTCCTATCTTCTTTCCTGCCCTGGGTCCTTTGTACTCCAGCTAAACACATCCTTTCATTCCATCTTAGCTTCCTTGGTAGAACCCAAGAGGAATGAAAGAACTGCAAGAATCTCTGGATTTCCCAACTCAAAGTAGCACAGGCCATCCCTAAGCATGCCAAACGTTTGGTTGGGGTGCAAACACTCTGTTCAACTGGTGAAGCCTCCCAGCTGGAAGCTATCTTGGCCATAGATACTCCTCTTGACTGACCCACAGGTGAGTTCTCCTCATGGATTTTCAATGGGGCAGTCCAGTGGAACTTCGGGGCTCTCTGCTTAACTGCTCGGTCCTCTAGATGGCTAGGAACATCACTGTCTCTAGACCACTGAATCTAGAGCCTGACAGAAGGGGTACTGATAGTCCCAGCCTTGTCAATGATTGGGCACATGACTTTGGGACATTCACTTCCCCTCCATAGGCCTCAGTTTCCCCTGCTGTACAATGGGAGACTTGGACTAGATGATCTCTGAGATCCCTTCCATGTATCTATGACCCTATGACCAAGCCCGCTCCGTTCCCAGATTGAACCTCTGGACCTTGGAAGAGGACAAGAGATTGGAGTTGAGGAAGTGGGAAGAGGAGGATAGAGTTGGGGCGTGGGGTGCCTCCTACCTGCTGCTGCCCCAGTATGTGCCTCTGTCTGCTTCTTCCTTCCTCCCGATGTACTGCCTCATTCCCTTCTCTTTAAGCCCATGCTGTCTCCTGCTCTTAACTGTGGCTGAGAAGCCCCCTCCTTACTCCTCCGTCATCCTCCCCCCAGGACTCCAGCCAGCCAGCGCTCATTGTTTATGGCTCGGTTGGTACAACACCCGTCTGGGCTTAGAGGCTCATATTTCCAACAAGAGACTGACAGGTGGCACCTCTCAATCTCCCCTCCCCCTCCCTCAGGCAGCCCCTGTCCTCCACTCACCTTTCTACTAGTTCTTCTAGCCTGGAGCCTCTTACTCCACTCCACCCCCTGGGATGTCAAGCCTGACCCATCCCTCCAGTAGGTAAACAGAACCGGAGAGGCAGCTGCTTTGGATTCTGCAGGGAAGCCCTTCTGTAGGATCCTGCCTATCCCGAGAGACTCCTGGTTTCTCTTTCCTTCCCAGACACTTTCCAAGTTTCCCCAATCTATCCCTTTCTCCTCCCCAGAGAGAGGCAGCTGCACGAGGGTAGATTAGGGAAGGGAGTGAGAAGCAGGAACATTGCTGCCAGCTTCAGGGATCACATCCTGGGAAATGATGGATGATATTAATAATAGTAACTGACATTTACGTAGTGTTTGTGGTTTATGAAATTAAATACATATAAAATTATATATTATACGTATATTTTATATATATTCCCTCCCAAATTATCTTTAGGTTATATCTTATAATTTAGAGGAATCTAGGTGGTGCAATGGATGAAGTTTTGGACCTCACAATCATCCTGTTAGGTAGGTAGAACAGGGATTGGTATCCTCACTTTACAGATGGGGAAACTGAGGTTCAGTAAGGTATAAATAACTTCATAAAACCACAGAAGCTCAAAACTGAAAGGGACATTAGAAGGCCTTCTTGTCTAATCCATACCTGGTCCCATTGCCATTAGGGTTATGGTTCCTAATTGTCAGATTCCTAATAATTCTTTTGTTTGGCATGTAAAGTCCTTTACAATCTGGGTCCAGTCTATCCAGAATTATTACATATTACTCTCCCTCATATACTCCACACTCCAGCCAGACTGGCCTGCTTTAATGTTCATCTCTTACCTCTGTGCCTTTGTATAGGCTGTTGCGCCTGCCTGGAATGCCCTTCCCTTTTATTTTTTCCTCTTAGAGCTCGAGCTCCCTACAAGGCTTAGATCAAGTGCCACCTCCATCAGGAGACCCTTCCAGACTCCCCCAAGTGTTATCATCATTTATTTTTAATATGTCCTGTATTTACTTATCAGTGAAACTGTAATCTCCTTAACGTCAGGGACTATCTTGATTTTGTCTTCGTATTCTCAATGCCTCTCACAGTGCCTGTCTGGCATGTAGTAGGTGCTGAAGAAATTGTTGATTGATTGCCTGTATGAAAGTCCTTTCTAAAACATCCCTAATAATTGTTCTTCCAGTCTCTTCTTGACTATCTCCAGGGATGAGGAACTCGCTATTTCATGGGGCTTCCCAATCCACTTCTGGACAAATCTTTTCTTAGAAAGTCTTTCCTTATTTTGAGCTGAAACTTCTCTTTCACCTTCAACTCCTCTTCCTGGCTCTCCTCTCTGTGGGTTAATCAGCAGAAATCTAACCTCTATATTAGCCATTCAATACACTTGAAGAAAGCTCTCATGTCCCTCCCAAGTCTTTTCTTCTTTGAGTTGTTGTTAAGTTTGTTTTTCAGTCATGCCCTACTCTTCAAGATCCCATTTCGGGTTTTCTTGGCAAAGATACTGGAGTGATTTGCCATTTCCTTCTCCAGTTCATTGTACAGAAGAGGAACTGAGGCTAACAGGGCTAAATGACTTGCCCAGGGTCACACAGCTAGTAAGTGTCTGAGGCAGGATTTGAACTCAGAAAGCAGAGTCTTCTTGACTCCAAGCCCCACCTTCTATCCACTTTACCACCTACCTGCCCTAACTAACCTAGCTTTTTCAGGTTAAATCTCCCCAATCCTTTTAATGGACATGCTTTATGCCTCCAGTAGAAAGTTATCTCTTTGAGGGCAGATTCTGCTTTTTGTTTATGTTGTTGTATCTGCATTGCCTAACACAATGCCTTGCACACAGTAGGTACTTTAAAATTCCTGTGAAATTTCAATTGAATTGTTTTTTTATTAATTTATTTTGATTTATCAACAATCATGTCCATATGCTTTTGAATTTAAAATTTTTCTCCCCCTTCCTCCCTACCACCCTCCCCAAGACAGGGCACAATCTGATATAGGCTATATATATATACATTCTTATTAAACATATTTTTACATTAGTGATGTTGTAAGTAAAAATTAGAACCAATAGGAGGAACCATCAGAAAGAGGAAACACAACTCAACAGAAGGGAAAAAAAAATAGCAAATAGTATGCTTCTATCTGCATTCAAATTCCTTAGTTCTTTCTTTGGATGTGGATAGCATTTTCCATCACGAGGCTTTTGGAGATGTCTTAGGTCCTTGCATTGCTGGGAAGGGTTAAGTTTATCAATATTAGTCATCGCACAATGTGGCTGTTATTGTGTACAATGTTGTCTTGGTTCTGTTCACTTTCCTTAGCATCAGACCATGCAAGTCTTTCCAGGTTTTTCTGAAGTCAGCCTGCTCATCATTTCTTATAGCACAAACTTGCTCAGCCATTCCCCAATTGATGGGCATCCTCTCAATTTCCAATTCTTTGCCACCACAGAAAGAGCCGCTATAAATATTTTTGTACATGTGGGTACTTTTCCCATTTGTATGATCTCTTTGGGATATAGCTCTAGAAGTGCTATTGCTGGGTCAAAGAGTATGTACATTTTTATAGCCCTTTGGGCATAGTTCTAAATTGCTCCCCAAAATGGTTGGATCATTTCACAACTCCACCAACAATGCATTAGTGTTCCAATTTTCCCACATCTTCTCCAACATTTATCTTTTTCCTGTTTTGTCATGTTGGCCAATCTGATAGGTGTGATGTGGTACCTCAGAGTTGTTTTGATCTGCATTTCTCTAATCAATAGTGGTTTAGAGCATTTTTTCATATGGCTATAGATGGCTTTAATTTCTTCATCTGAGAACTGCCTGTTCATATCTTTTGACCATTTATCAATTGGGGAATGACTTGTATTCCTATAAATTTGACTTAATTCTCTAAAAATTTCAATTGAATTGTTGAAAGCCATCTTAGCATCCTGGTCGTCCTCCAACTTGGAAAAAATCCTTCCTAAAATGGGACTACATAGCGAGGAAATGGCGGAGCCAAGATCCAAGTTCAGGTCTTCTTTGTGAAGAAATACAGTAGGCTCCCTCCTGCTGCATCAGAGAGGGGGAAAAAAAATGGGGGAGGAAGAGAAGGCAAGTTGTTGACTTGTAAGTTGACTTCCCCTTGCCAGCTCAGCTGATGTCCAGCTCCACTGAACAGAAGACCAACATCTGCTTCAAGAAGACTAGATATTTATCCACGCATGCCCTTGTCCCCAGTTCAAAGATCGTCACTTGCATTTTATAGAGGAGGCAGAGAGGTGTCATGGCAGAGTATGTAACGTGTTGGACTAGGAGTCAAAAGCCCTGGTTCAAACCCTGCTTCTGACATTCATCAGTGGGATGACCAGGTAAATGTCATTCCACCTCTCAACCTCGTTAACTCTCCAAAACAGTGAATTACAGATGAGTTGTAATCTGGGTAGGTGGAGGGCATTCCCACAGGTCTGTGGTATATTGACAATTGAGGAAACTGAGGCTCTGAGAGGTTAAGCAATTTGCCTGGGGTCACACAACTGGTAAATGCCTGAGTTGGTGTTTGAACTGAAGCCTCCTGCTCCTGAGTCCTTGTTCTCTCGATTCTGCCTCGCTCCCAGATAGAAAGCTCTTCCATATGTCCCAAACTCGCCTGCTGTCATTTAATCCCATTCCCTCTTGTTCTGTCCTCATTGGAGAGGGAAAGCAGCTGGTCACCATCTTCCCTTCTAAAAACTAATGATATCCACTTATTAAATCTACCATGTGTGTTCTCATCCTCTGGCTAAATACAATAGTTCCTTTTGAGTCTGATTCCTCAAGCTTTTCACCACCTTAGTGGAGCTTTTTCTAGATCTTCTTCAATTTCTCCCTGTGCTCTATAAAATCCAGGGAGTCTGTGGGGGCTGGATAAATGTCTGGGGAAGGGCGCTTAACGGCGTTCCTTTGATCGTGGATGGTTGTGTCCAGGCTCCTTTTCTATCTCGTGCCTGGGTTTTCTCCATCTAGGAGAGAACAATACTGACCCCTGGTGAAATACAATGATAAAACTCTCTTCCATGAAGGAAGGAGAGAAGATGGGAGAAACTTTGGCATGGCCAGGTTGGTTAAATGGGGTGGGCAGAATCTGGACAAAGCACAGGAGCAAATGACTGCCTAGAGAGAGCGTCTGGGGTTGGACACTAGAGGAGGATGAGGCGGGAAGAGCATTGGGTTCATAACCGGAGGACATTAGTTTTTCGACCTCTGTCTGGCAAGTCTCCTACTCTCTCTGAATATTGATTTCCTCCTCTGTAAAATTAGGGGATTGGGCTAACTCATTTCCGAGGTCGTCCCCTCCTCCTCCTCCTCCTCCTCCTCCTCTATGAATTTCATCACTGAAATAAGAGCTGCTGGGGGACAATATGTTCCTACTTTAAAAAGACTAGAGAGAGATGGAAGGAGGACGTTTGGGAAAAACATATTTCCTCTGTGAACCTTTCAGCAGCAGGAGAGGGTCAGTAAGCCTAGCCTGATTCTATGAATTCACAGTCTTCGAAGACATCCAAACTGGCTATTAGCCTACTGGAACTGTGGGATTTTAAACTTGAAGGGACCTGAAATGATTGTCTGGTCCAACCTATTGGTTTTACATATGATGAAACTGAGGCTTAAAGAGGTAAAATGATTTGTCCATGATCATACTACAGATTGATGGCAGAACCAGAACAAGAACTCAGGTGCAACCTTGTGGCTGACAGTCAACAAGGAAGCCATGGTGGGGAGGAAGTAATGGCCTAAAAATAGCTTCCCTATGTACTGGGAGAAGGAGAAAGGGGGCAAATTATCTCACATAAAAGGCAAGAAAAAGCATCCACAGGGGAGGGGAAGAGGGGAAGGTGAAGGGGAGTGAGTGAACCTTACTCTCATCAGAATTGGCTCAAAGTTGGAATAACCTGCACACCCAATTGGATACAGAAAGCTATCTTACCCTATAGGAGGGGAAGGAGATAAGAGGCGGGGGGGGGGGGGGGGGGGATAGAAAGGGGGGCAGACTGGGGAAGAGGTTAATCAGAAGCATAACACTTTTGAGGAGGGACAGGGTAAAAGGAGAGAGAAAATAAACAAGGGGTAATAGGATGGAGGGAAATATAGTTAGTCTTACACAACATGACTATTATGGAAGTGTTTTGCATGACTACACCTCTATAACCTATATCGAATTGCTCTCCTTCTCAATGAGGGGGGCGGGGTGGGGAGGGAGGAAGGGAGAGAATTTGGAACTCAAAGTTTTAAAAATAAATGTTAAAATTGTTTTTACATGTAACTGGGAAAACTAAAATACTAAATAAAAAAATGCTCTAAAAAAATAGCTTCCCTTCCCTCACCTCCCCTCTCCTAACCTCCCCTTCCCTTCCTTTCCCTTGCCTTTTCTTCCCTTTCCTTCTCCCATTTATCCATACACCAACAAGCATTTATAAAGGATCTACTATGTACCAAGAACTGTGCTAGGTCCTAGGAAGACAAAGAAAAAAGTTCCTGTGCTCAAGGAGCTTACATTGTATCAGGGAAAACATTTTCCACATGTACACATATAAGTTTAGAATTCTAGCCCTCCACCTCCTCTTTAGAGAAACTACCTGAACTGCCTTCTTTATTAGATAGTTGTAAGTAAGGCACATTCAGTGCTATGGCTATCAGCTCATAATGTCCAAGATCTCACAGTTGGTTTAGTAAGTCAGTTTCCCCCAAATGGTTAAGTCTTATGTAGGGGCAGTAAAATGGCCCTGGTGATAAGGTAGTGTGGCCTAATGGACAGAGCAATGGCTTTTGTCAGAGGATCTGGGTTTGAACCCTAGCTGAAAAGTAACACAATTACAGAAACTCAGAGCTGGAGGCCATGTAATCCAACAGGAACCAGATCCTTTTGACAACCTCTCTGAAAAGTGGTCCAGCCTTTGTTTTGTCTGAAGACCTCCTGTGAGGGGAAGCCTCCTATCACCCCAGCCAGTCAGTCAATAAGCATTTATTAAGTACCTACTGTGTGCCAGATTAGATGACTCAGTGGATAGAGTCCTGGAACTGGAGTCAGGAAGACGATTTCAAATCTGACCTCAAACACTCACTAGCTGTGTGACCCTGGGCGAGTCATTTAACCTCTTGTTTGCCTTAATGCACTGAAGAAGGAAATGGCAAACCACTCCAGTATCTTTGCCAAGAAAACCCCAAGAGTCGTGAAGAATCAGACAGGACTAAACAAACAAACAAACAAAAATGTGCCAGGTGCTGCAATCTCTTCCTCAGCTGGTCAGTTGGAATTGATACTAAATGTTTATTTACATTAAGTCTAAATCTGCTTCTGCAACGTGCGTCTTTGGCTGCCAGGTTTGCGTTCTGGGGACAAACAGAATAAGCCCAATTCCTTCTCTGCTTTGTGACCTCCGGACCTGCTTCCTCATGGCTAAAGTGAGGCAGGTGGGTAAGATGCTGGGGGGGGGGGGCATTTTTTCTCCGCTTTTCCGGAGCTTCAAGGTAGGCCCCAAGTGGTCTGCTTTTGTCAATAGCCCAGTCCGCTCCTGCTTGACTGGATCTTATATTTAGAGCTGGAAGGGACCTTGGAGAACACCCGGTCTAAGGCCGCCCCTCCCCCATTTTAGAGTTGAGGAAATCGAGATCCAGAGAGAAGTGACCTGTCCAAAGTGACCCAGGGGAGTAAACAACAGGGCTAGGATTTGAACCTGGGTCCGCCGACTCCGCCTCTTCAGTAAAAGACAGTGCAGCTCACGCGGCTGACCCTCAATTATACAAAAATGATGGCCAAATCTGGGCACATACCCTCCCTTGCCCTGGTGGGCTTGTCCACGGTGCCGTTTCACGGGGAAGGGAGTGCCTGGTGGGGCGGGGGTGGGGGGCTTGGCCTTTTCTTTTGGGGTGATCTGTAATGTCTGGACACCATCCTGGATGATGTCTGCGTGAGGAGGCGGAGAGGGGCTCTGTATTTGGAGTCAGGAGATGGGAAGCCTCTTCACCCCCTCGAGTTTCTGCATCTGTGAAATGGGTATCTGGATGTTGCGCTTCCCAGCGGACAGTAGCTCTTCAAGGGCTGAGGATGTCTTTTGCCCTTCCTTGTATCCCCAGTGCTTAGCCTGATACCCAGTAGGAGATTAATAAATGCTTGTGTGGCAGAGGTAAGGGGGCGACCGCAACGGCGGTGGGTTCTCCTCCATCCTGTGCCGGCCTCCGAGCACGGTCGGTTTCTGGGCCCGTGCCCTCCCGCCCACGTGGAGCAGCAGCCGGGAGCCCCGCCCCCGTCAGGCCCTCCGTGACGTCACAAAGGGCTCTGCACTAAGGCTCTCCCGCCTCTGGCCCCCTATCTCCTCTCCTTCCGCTCGCCTTCCGTCTCTATGGTCACGGCCCCTGTCTTCCTAGAGCGGACGCGGGCCCCGCCCGCCCCTGCCCGGGGCAGGACTTCCTGTTTCCCCGGAAGTGGCCCAGGACTTTGACCGCCGCGGTCCCACGCTTCACCTAGGTGAGTCCGTGTTATTACCGGGGCGCCTGTGGATGCCGGGCCGGGAGTCTATGGGGGAACCCCAAAAGTTCGGGTCTCCTGCGTGTGCCCTTCGTCCCCAAACGGCCCCTTCGCTTGGGGGGCGGGGCGGGTACGGGAGGAGGCAGCAATGTCATGACACCGGCCGTGACCCCTGACCGGCTGCTACCGTAATGTCTGACCCTTGACCCTCATTCCTTGACCAACCGACTGGTCAGGTCGGTGAACCTCATGGTGAGCCTCCACTCCGTAACTAACTCCTGATTGTAACCCTTGACCTCCGTTCACCTCCGACCCTGTCCCCGACGCAAAGATCCAAGCGAGGCCCCCTTTAGAAGTTGTTTGACCTCCCTGTTTGTTCTTAGGATCGTGAGTCAGCGGCCGGAAGGGACCTCAGAGGCCATCGGGTACAGATGAGGAAACTGAGGCCCGCCGAGGCCAAGTGACGTGCCCAGGAACGCTCCGAATTTGAACCCAGGACTTTGGCTTGGAGATCCATTCCTTTGTCCAGGGAACCTCGATAACTGGAGCGGGTCAGAGCTGGTAGGGACTTCAGAAACCGGCCAGTCCAACCCTTTCCTTTTACAGATGAGCAAAACGGAGGCCCAAAGAGTGGAAATGCCTCTACACTTACCAGCTGAGGCAAATCATTTCTGCTCTGGGCCTCAGTTTCCAGATCTGTCAGTGCTTGTATTGACAGGTGTTCTTTATCGGGGTATATGAATTTGTTTTTCGAAAATGTTTTGATAACTGTACATTATAATGATTTCTTTGGTAATCCTGTGTGTTTTATTTTATGCATTTGCAAACATTCTGAGCATCAGCTTCACCAAACTGACCCCCCCCTTCTCCCCCAAGGAGTCCATGATACCAAACAGGTATGGTGAATCCAAGGCTGGGTGTGGTGACCGAGAAGTCCTGCCTCAGACAAATACTGCCTTTGAGATCCTGGGCAACTCACTTAATTTTTTAGTGCTCTAGGCTAGTGGTGTCGAACTCAAATAGGGATTGTGACTTTGCAATGATTGATTTAGAAAACCGCAAATTAACATTGTCTGTGTTGTATTTTTATTTATTTTGTTAAACATTTCCCCAGTTACCTTTTAATCTGGTTCAGGGCATAAGTTTGACACCTAAGCTCTAGAAAGTTCTCTAAGATTATAAATTATAAAGAAAATGCTGAGGACTGGTGGGGGGGTGGGGGTCCCTGATGCAGGAATTCCATATCACAGCAGTAAAATCACTGTTCTTTAACCTGACACTACCTCTGTACCCCACAGGGTGGTGATGCGGTTCCAATGAGATAATGGTTGTGAAGTGCATTAGAAATGGAACCCAGTAAGCATTTATTAAGTTCCAGCCCCTGGAAAGCAAGCTTCACAAATGTCAGCTCTTACTGTGGCTGCCTAATGTCACACAGCCCTTTAATGGGGAAGTCTGTGTTCCTTGAATTTTAAAGGCTCGAAAGGATGGGGTCATGTAAGGAAGGAGCTCAGGGCCGTTATGCTGGAGTTCTTCAGGTTTGCTGGGCAGTCTTGGTCAGAAATGCTAGCACTAAATCATCAAACAGAAAATGACCGGGTCGCAGTCAGTCAGTCAAGTATTAGGAATACAAGGCACCAGCACGTTTAGACCAGCCCCTTCATTTTATAGATGAAAAGCTGAGACCTGGAGAGAAGTGAGATTGACTGTTCCATCTAATCCCCAGGATACTTAACGACAACTGCAACCCGCATTTGTACCCAGTGGCGCTTGTTCACAATTCTCCATCACCTCCCATTTCTGTGCCTTTTGTCTGTAATGCTTCCTCCCCCACCCCCATCCCCACCTCCATATCTCCATCCTTTGGTTTCTCTGGCTTCCTTCAAGACTCAGAATCCTGCTTTTTATAGGAGACCTGTCATGGTTCCCCTCACCCCTCTAGCTGCTTCGCTCTGAGATTATCCCCAATTTACCCCGTATATACCTTGTCTTCACATAATTGTTTGCATATTGCCTCCCTCATTAGATCGTAAGGTCCTCAAGAGCCAGAACCGTTCTTTTGTTTTTCTCAGTGCACGTAGCTTCATGCCTGGCAGGTAGTAACTGCTTAATAAATGTTTTGTGACTTAACTTGATAGCACCTATTAGAGCTTGTGCTCTACTGGTATACCTTTGAGAACTCGAGGGTCTCAGTGCCCAGAGGCATCGAAGGAAGACTTAAGGTCTCCACGAAATCATTCACCAAGTAGTAGTAGGAACCCAGTGACAGACTGCCTGGGGAGGAAAAGGCCCGTCCTGCTCAATGAGAATGGCTTATATTCCTTTGTTGACCATGGAATAATGACCTTTTCAGCTGTATCTGAAGATTATCTCCTGTGGCATGAAGGGATTGAATAGAGTTGGTGGAGGGAATTCATCAATGAAATACCAAATTTCCTTCTGCTGGTGTGTGGCAGTGGTGTCAATTACATTGTAATCTGGTTCCTGGGGGATTTTGACCCTTGTTTCTCACAGACCGTGCTAGAAAATTATAGGCTCTGGTAAGTCCCTCGGGTTTGGAAAGATGGGCTTATGTCACATGTCTCCTTGTTGATTAACTTGTCAGAAGGCAGCCCAGTTAGGTTGATGGTGAGTCATCACTGAAGGTTGGCCAGAAGTTTTCTAGATGTGGCAACTTGTGCAGCCATCTACTTAAGGCAAGAAGTTAATGAGATCTGCCTGGTTAGGGTAGTAGTACCCATATTGATGAAATTATGGCTCTGTTCACTAATAATAGTAATAATTACACAGTAGCTCCCCTTTTTTGTAGTGTTTGACCACTCATAAAGACGTTCCACTTTTAGAACCTGGTTACAAGCATGACCTGAAGAGGTTAAATTATATGCCAGGAAGGGCCAAGGTTGTGATTAGAACCCAGGACCTCGGACTCTGAGTGAACCATATTCTTCATGTTGCATCAATTTCTAGCTGGCTTTAAACTGGGGTAGAAGATGGAGGGAAATGGGTCATTAAAGATGGGGAACAAAGAAGACCACCATCAGATCTTGGGGTGAGATCCCCTAAAGGGTGAATGGGTGCTGACAAGTTCTATCTGCCTTCCTCCCACCACCCCAGGACCAAGGAAGCCAGGAACCATTGTGGTGTGAGGGACTGTGATGGATCCAGTTAGGGCCCAACAGCTGGCAGCTGAGCTGGAGGTAGAGATGATGGCCGACATGTACAACAGGTACTGAGAGAGATCTCTTCCCCAACACAAATCAGGCTCACCTGGCTCATATGAGTATTTGCTAGATTGCAGGAACAAACCATGGTATTCCCTTGTGTGCTCCCATAAGAAGAAAGAAATCTGTCTGATGCATGGTGCAATGAGAGGCAGATTGTTCGTTGCTTCTCAGTGACCCAGTCTGTAGGGAGGGTATACCCTTTTATACCCTTCTCCCTTCCATCTCTGTATCTGGTCACGGGCTTGTTTTAGCTTCAATGTGAATAAATCCTAGTTGGAATAAACACACAAAACATGAGTCACATCCCCCCAGATACAATTGGAAATATGTTCAGAATAAAAGCTTTGCAAATCAGCAGAAGCATATACAATTGGGTATATATGCAGATGTGTTAACTCTTTTTAAAGTCCCAGTTGGTTGAAAACATCATAGACTATAAGCGTTTCTTAGAGTCTAAGGTAGTGCCACAATGTTGGGTTTGGGCGAAAGGGAAGGAAAGAATGAGATAGAAATCAGGGTGTGTGTGGCCAGGGGTGGGGTGGGGTTGGTCGAGTGAGGGGGTATGACTGTTGGTTTTTGGTTGGGTGAGAGTTCAGGGTTGAAACTTTGCCCCATTGAGTGGGCTCTACTTACTGTGTGCTCAGTTCTGTGTCCCTGCCAGAGGCTAAATGGAATTGTTGATGGGGCCTCCACCAAGTGGAGTGGGGGCTCTCGAGGTGTTGCAGGTTGTTGAATGGACTGTGACTTTTCCCAGGATGACCAGTGCATGCCACCGGAAGTGTGTCCCTCCCCATTACAAGGAAGCTGAGCTTTCCAAAGGTGAATCCGTGTGTCTGGATCGATGTGTCTCCAAGTACTTGGACATCCATGAGCGAATGGGCAAAAAGCTGACAGAGCTGTCCATGCAGGATGAAGAGTTGATGAAGAGGATGCAGCAGGGCTCAGGGCCAGTATGAAGGCCCTCAGAGACAGTGAGCACCCAGCCCTGGTCTGCAACCCTAACTCTTTTGCACTTGTCAATAAAAGTATTGGTGACTATATGTTCTGTTTGTGAGGAATGAGTTATTTCTACTATCCTTATCCTACTGTATCCTACTATCCTGGAGCCCGGGGTTCGTTGGGAATGTGGTGTTGATCGGTCGGACTGTGACATAGTCTCTTATAGGATATTGACCAGGGACTGAATATGTTTGAGAGCGTGGTGGGGCCTCAGCAGCCGCCTTTGTACCATTGTCTTGAGGCATCTAGGAACAGTGAAATGTTTCTGGAATGTGATCACCAGGTAATTGTGGGGTCAATAAAATGGAAGAGCTGATTTGGAGAGAAGAATGTATAGAGTTTGGATTGCAAGGGTTTCCTATGCATTCCATTTCTTTTTCCACTGTAATGGATGGGAGGAGGCACTGGGGTACAGGTTTCTGTCAGCAGATGGCGCTATCAGCTCATCCAGAGCTTGGGCTTATTTAGGTCTGGGAGAATCTGGGAGAAGTGGGAGAATGGATATATTTCTCCCAGGATCGTTGAGGTTTTAAAGATCTGACTAGCTTCTCTGCTTAGCATAGGATGGTGACATGATATGTCTTTCCACTGGGTTGCTTCTTTATGTGATATCTCTCGGGCAATTAATACATTTAAAGATTCTGATTACTTATTCTGGAGTAGATACAAAAATAAGTAAGATTCATAGGATTAGGACTGCCAGAGACTTACTCTATTCAAACCTGCCCATTATAGAGATATAGTTTAGGTCTACAAAGGGGAAATGACTTGCCCCAGGTTACACTGGAAGTAAGTGTCGAGAACCAAGATGAAAACCTGTAAATCTCTAACATCAAACGGACAGCACCAGTTATCCCTGAGACCACAGCTCTCGTGCTCAGGGAGCTTAGACTCTGCTAGAGGAGAAAAAACTAAGAAGCAATTGTACTGAAATAGTCCGTGGATACTGCCCTGAGTGATGGAAACAAAATGCGATTGCAATGTGGAAGAGTGAGCCACCGCAAATGTTACATGGTTCTCCCTGATGGGGGTCCAGGTTGGCCCTCAGTACTGTTATTGCTGGGGTGCTTTGGAATATGACCCACCTGGAAGAGCAGAAGAGTAATAATAATAGCCCATGGGTCATACACATACATATCTCTTCTGGCATAGCCAGCTTCTGGGCTGACTCCAGGGAAATTCCTGTTTTAGAAAGGTGGGTTAGGTTGCTACTTTCTCTGGTTGATGGTGTGAGAAAAGATCTGTTTGCTTTGCACCAGTAACCCTAACCTAGCACCTAGCACTGGCAGGCACCCTGTGATACTTCCAATATTAATTATATTGAAAAGTTTAAAGGATGATGGGAAGGAAAGAGATTCAAGGGCTGAAAATGATATTTCCTTGGTTCACGGGAGAAGAGTATCCCCTCACCCCGTAACAATTCCTGCATGAAGGCCACCTTCCCCATCTGAGACCACTTTATTTTGCAAATGGGTGGAGCAGACTGTTGGCTTTTTTCTTGGGGGCCCAGAACTTAGACTCATTCTGGGGTGTGCTCTGAATGGGTGAACGGTTTGGAACTAGAGGGAAGGTCACATGGCAGTGAAAGGGGAACTAAGAGGGCAGAGAAGCATCTGAATGGCTAATGAGCTCCAGGTCTCCTGGGGTAGGCTGGGAGGGCTGTGTGTATTCAGTATCAATTCTCTAAGGTCCGATTGGTCAAATGTGGGGGATTGGGGCCGGTCCGGGCTCCCTGACATCATTTTCAGAGGTGGGCTGAGGCAAGGGTTAGTACTCCCATCGACATGTTGACTACCGCTTCGCCCGGCTTGGACAGGATCTCTAAAAAGGCAAGGTAGTTCTGCTGGCCTCTTCAGGGAGGGACAGCCTGGCTGGAGGACCGAGGCAGAGCGCAGGGAGACGGCCAAGGGGGCGTTGGAGGCGAGCCTCCAACTTTGGAACGACCCGACTGAAAAGAAGTGACGCGAAGGTGAGTGCTGGGGTGGGCTGCTGGCGCTGAGAGGTAGGTGCATAGGCGGCTCCGATGTGTACCCCCCCCTCCCCGCCCACCAGGCGGCAGGACGACCCCGCCTTCTTTGCCCTAGTGGTCGGTCTCACCTCCTCCTTTTGTCCTGTCTTTTCCGTCTCGCACTGGCAAGTCAGGAGATCTGGGTTCGAATTTTGTCTGCTGCTTGCCTGAGCTGTGTGACTTTGGGCAAGTCCCGGACCCTCTCTGGGTTTGGTTGCTCCAGGTGACATGAGGGTGGGGGAAGGGAGGTGGTAGGGTGGGGGGGGGAGTGGGCCCCTTCCACCATCGGCGGCTGCCTCTTTTCTCCCATTTCTCCACCTTCCCTCTCCTCTCCCACCTCTGCCCTTTTAGCCCTCCCTGGGCTGCTGTGTCCTCTCACCAGGACCTGTCCTGCCTGGTCAGCTCTGTCCCAGGCCAGCCTTCTGCTGCTCCCCCACCCCCACCCCTGTCCCCGCCCCGCCCCGCCCCATACTGTCCTGTCCCTCCCGGCCCCGCACTGGTGGCCCCGACTGGGGGAGTTTTCCTTTTCTGCTCGATTTCTCCGCCTTGCAAACACACAGAGACACACAGACACACAGACACACAGACACAGACACACACAGACACACAGACACACAGACACACAGACACAGACACACACACACACACACACACACACACACACACACACACACACACA
>NW_020953955.1:421918-474456 GCF_900497805.2 Vombatus ursinus | reverse complement strand
CACACACACACACACACACACACACACACACACACACACACACACACGGGTCTTGTCTTTCTCTCACTGGTCCAACCGCCCTTATAAAGTCAGCGGCTGACAGACTTCTGCCCTAGCCCCAAGCCCCCTCCCCGGCACAGCGGCGTGGGGTGCCGGACCACGCAGGGGAGTCACAGAGGGGTGAGTGGGGTTGAGGGGGGTGAGGAGAGCTGGGATGGGGGGAGGAGGAGGCAAGGAACTCAAGTCAGGTCCCCATCCACGTGGCAGCTGCAGACTCAGCCGGGGAAGCCTAACAGTTGGGACACGGGTCTCTGAGGAGAGAGCAAAGGAGGCCCGTTCCCTGGGTGGAGTGGGGGCAGTGGGGGGAGGGAGGCGCTTGTAGTGGGGGAGGGGCACACGGGTGGGGAGAGCTGACCTGGGCAGCAGGGAACAAACACACTTGGAGGAAGGTGCTGTAGCCAAGAGACAACAGGAAGAGGGGGCTGGGACTCGTCCACACTTTCCTTTCCTCTTCGTTAGTGCCTTTTAGGGGTGCTTCTGGGCGAGGCAGTTGGAAGGCAGGGATGTGGGTGGCCCCAGCCCTCTCTCTGGCCCCCGTTGACCCTTGTGGACACTAGGCTGTTCTTCCCACAAGGAGGGGTCAGCTGGTTTTCAAGGATTTGGGGAGATCTTACCATTCCTAGGGGGAGGAGGGTGGCAAGTTTCCAGAGACCTGGGGAGATCCCATCATTCCTGAGGGGTAGGGAATGGCCGAGGGCCAGAACAGGCACACAGGACTGCCTTTATCTCAGAAGGAGTCCTGAAGAGTTCCCTGTGCAGCCCTGGCAGTGCCACATCACCCCTCTCCTTACACTGGCACTGTGGGACAGTCCTAGGCCCAGAGTAAAAGCTCTTGAGGGTACCCACGTGGCCTCTGATTCTTTATCAGAAAGGAGGAAGGAAGACAGGTTGGCATCTGGGGTACTTCCAGCCTCATCTCAGAGGCCTCGTACTCACTGCCCTGTTCCTTGGCAGCCTAGAAAGCAGCATGGCCCCCACACTAGCCCAGGCCTACCGGCGGCGATGGTGGATGGCCTGCACAGCCATGGTGGAGAACCTTTTCTTCTCTGCTGTACTGTTTGGCTGGGGCTCCCTGCTCATCATGCTTCAGAAGGAAGGCTTCTATTCCCACTTTTGCCCAGGTAAGTGGTGAAATCATAACTGGTGTGTTACAGCTGTTACCACAGTGACTTCTCGTATCTCACAGGGAGGGATAAGGGTACAGTGGAAAGATGGCTGGATTTACAGTCAAGCGTCCTGCGTTCAAATCCCCACTCTCCTACTAATTTACTGTGTAACCTTGGATAAGTCATTTAGCTAGATAGCTTCCAAGGTTCCTTCCAGCTCGAAATCTGTAATCCTCTGATCTCCTTTAATCTTCATAAGATGACATTCCTCAGGAGCTGAGGGCAGGCAGGCTGAAGGGAAATGGGGACAAGTAAGGAGAGAAATAGCATGGTGAAGAGAGAAGGCACTGGATTTAGAGTCCTGAAGAGCTGAGGCCAAACCCTGCCTGAGAAATTTACCAGATGTGTGACCCTGGACAAGTCACTTCACCACTCTGGGCCCCAGTTTTCTCATATGTAAAATGAAGACTTTATGTCCTCTGAAGTCTCTTCTGGTTCTAAATTCACGATTCAACAAAGGGATCAGGAAGGAGGGTGTTGCAATAGGTCAGTGGTCTGGAGGCTGGAGTGCTATTCTGGGCTTTGCTGGTGGTGTCCTTGGATAAGTCACTTATTCTGTGAACCCTCCCTAAAGAAGGTGAAGTGGCATGGTAGAGTCAGGTGTACCTGAGTTCGACTCTGGCCTCAGATATTTCCTAGCTGTGTGACCCTGGGCAAGTCACTTAACCCTGTTTGCCTGACTTTCTTCATCTGTCAAAGGAAACAGCAAACCACTCTATTATCTTTGTCAAGAAAACCCCAAGTAGGGAAAAAAAACCAACCAACCAACCAATGGGGTCATGAAGAGTCAGACACGACTAATGGATATCTAATAAACAATATCTAACTAGCCTACCTTTATGGGGTTGTTGTGAGGGCCAATACAGTTAGATATGAGACAGTGCTTTTGAAAAGCTATTATGTTTGATTCAGATGTTAAGCCACTAGGATTAAGCCCCCTTAGAGAAATAGATTTTATGTTTCTGCAAGACATATCAAGAAAACTAGACAGCCTCATCTCCACCCCCCCCATTTCTATCTGTGTGACCTTGTCCAAGTGACTTTTTAGCTCTCTGAATCACCTCATGAAGTGCCTCATGAAAAATGCAGCTAATAGTATTGTACTGCCTACCTCTTCTAATGCTTGAATGGCAAATGCATTGCAAATCTTACCAATTTTGGATTCAGTGCCCAAACATGGGCTCAGAGGATCTCACTGTAGCTTCAGGAGCTGGGCAAAGTCTCAGTCTGGAAGTCTGATGTATTTCAGTTGAGAAGCTCAGGTAGGGACTGTGAATTTTAACGCTTGTTAGGATAGGGCATTCGGACACCTGTCTTCTCAGTCACCCAGAGGACAGAGACTAGGCTAGGAGCTCGCTGGGATTGGTGGGCCCTGAAGTCTGATGATACTCTTAATAGTTCTAGGAAGGGGAAGTATATCCCCAGTGAAGAAGGAACTTTGGATACAGGGGAGCTGTGCTCTGGAAATCAACGTGGACCATGGGCCTGGCCCATCAGTCTCTCTCTCGCTTTGCCCCTTCCCAGGCTGGGACCACTTAGCAAGTTACAGGGAAATGGACTTAGAGTCAAAAGACCTTGGTTCAGGTCCCAGCTCTGACGTTTATGAACTATTCTCTGTGTCTCAGTTCCCTTATCCATAGGATGATGGGGTTATACTAGGTGATCTCCAACGTCCCATAGACTGACAGTCTATGTGCTAAAGGCCCTTTCAGCTCTAAATCCTATGTTCATTTCCATAGGCACCCTTTAGCCAGCGCTTCAATGACCTCATACAATCATAGATTTAGATCTGAAAGGAAAGAACCTGAGAGACCATCTAATCCAATCTCGATTTACATATGAGGAAACTGAGGTCCAGAGTCTTTAAGGGACTTGCCCAAGGTCATCCAGGTAGTAATAATGCAAGGTGGGATTTGAATCCAGATCCCCTGAGTTTGGAACCACATTACTTCATACCCTACCTCTATAGTCCAGGTCTGCTGTAGCAGGGACTCTGACCCTTGGATATTGGGAAAAATAACTCCCTCTTCTCCCCCTGTTCCAAAGTCCCTTGAGAGGTGTGTGTGTGTGTGTGTGTGTGTGTGTGTGTGTGTTGGGGAAAGGGGAAATGAGGGGAGAGCTTAGGAGAAAGGGGGAGAAGGGCCAGGGGCCCATTCCCCAGAGCAGAGTATGAGAATGTGTTCCCATGTCCCTGGTCCAAAGACACAGTTGCTGGGCTCTTTTTAGCTCTCCTCACCTGATGCCTGATGTTTCCTTGGGCTGTCCAGATGTCAGACACTCAGGCTCACCCCTTCTTCTGGTGCTCCTCTTCCTCATTCTTAAGTCGTTTGAGGACCCCGAGCCGTGGGACAGAGGATGGAGTCACACTACTGCATGGAATGGAGCATGGTGGCGTTAGGAGTTGTAGCGCATCTCAGTGTGCCGTGATCTGCTAGCAAGAGTATTTTTCCGGGTGCCAGGAGTTCTTGCTTTCCAGCTCTCTGACAAACTCCCTGTGCGAGTGTGGGCAAACTCATCCTCCTCTCCATGTCTATTTCTTTATGTGTAGAATGGGAAGGATATCTCCCTATCCTAACTCACACTGAGTGGATAAGAGGAGATATGTTAAGAAGTAGAAAGCAGCATGGTCACAGAACTATAGGAAGGCACCTGAGAGGTCATCTGGTCAGAGCCCGTCATCTTACAGATGAGGAAATGGAGACCCCAAGAAGGGAAGTGACTTGTCCAATGCCACAAGGGCTCAAGAGGTGAGGGGTGACATTCAAACCCAGGTCCTCCGCCTCAGAACCTAGAATTTTTCCACTACATCTTGCAGCTTCCTCAATAACACTGTATGATGTTAGGTTTTATTATAGTCCCTCTCGTTCATCTTCTGTATAATGGGTGCAATCAGGGGAAACCTGGTCTTATGTCTATCACTAGAATACACCCTATGGAGCTTACTTAGAAGGGCCTAGATCTGGGCAAGGTCCATGGGTGTTCTTTAATCAGAACTGATGTGGTGATTATATTATATACGTAAATGTATAAAAACCCCATCATCATCACTTCCTAATGACCCCCCCAGCTTCCCCAGTTTAGTCCTTCCTTGTTAATCTCCCTCCCTTCGCACCATTTTCATTTTTTGGAATGGTGCTTTCTCCCTGGGGCGATGCCATCACCCCAGAATTGGGACCCAAGGCGACTCTGTTACTCAGAATTTGGGGGAGGATGGGTATGGTAACATTCAAAATATAATTCACCAATTCTTTATTAGGCACATGTGTGTCCAGCTCTGTACTAGGTGGTAGAATGATACAGAAGGGATTAGGTTAGTGCTGCTTGACCTCAGGGCAGCTAGGTGGCAAAGTGCCTTGAGTCAGGAAGACTCATCTTCATGAGTTCAAATCCAGCCTCAAAAACGTCCTAGCTGTGTGACCTTGGGCAAGTCACTTAATCCTGTTTGCCTCAGTTCCTCATCTGTAAAACAAGCTGGAAGTGCAGCTAGATGGTTCACGAAGAGTCAGACATGACTGAAACTACTTAACAACAACAAAATGAGCTGGAGAAGGAAATGGCAAACCACTCCAGTATCTTTGCCAAGAAAACCCCAAATGGGGTCACGAAGAGTGGAACACGACTGAAAAATGACTAAACAACAAGTTTGACCTCAGCAGGCTAGACTTGAAGAACAGTGAGCGGGAGGCCAAAGCTGCAGATTTCAGCTTGATGGATGGAAGGTAAAAAACAGGCAAGAAATTAGAACTGGCCCCAAGCGGAATGCGTTGCCACTGAAAGTCTCCCTTCGTTAAAGCTCAGCGGTCTTAGGCTTGGTGAAGAAGGGATCCCTTCTTCACGTGGATCCCGTGGGGGTTGTGCTCCGTGCCTTCTGAGGTCCCTTTGAGCTCAGAAATTCTGCAGTTCTGAGCTTGGTCTCGGTGGGAAGATAAGGCAGGTAGTCACTCAAAAAAAAAACCAAAACACCAAAAAACAAACTTGAAGAACAATTGTAGTGTAGGTACGCCTGTGTGTGTGTTTGTGTTCCTGAGTGAGTGCTTACCAGGTGCATAAATATGGAGGGAGGAAACAGTTGGATCTGATAGAAAGATGCCTGGCTGGAAGACGGGAGATTTAGGTCAGGTCTCTTGCCCTTTCTGGGGCTCTCTTTGTTGTTACTCAGTCGTGTCAGATTCTTTGTGACCCCGTGTAAGGTTTTCTTGGCAAAGATACTGGAGTGGTTTGCCATTTCTTTCTCCAGCTCATTTTTACATATGAGGAAACTGAGGCAAATAGAGTTAAGTGATTTGCCCAGGGTCACAACAGCTAGGAAGTGTCTGAGGCCGGACAGATTGGCACTCTACCCACTTTGACACCTAGCACTTTCCTTATACTGTGTGTGTGTGTGTGTGTGAAATCAGACTTGAATGTTCTCTTCAGTTGCAATTCACATGAGCAGAGGCCTAAATGAGGTTTCTAGCCCTCATGGTTTGGTTGCAACTTGCTTTGCTTGGCAGCACCCAAACTCAGGAACCCTATTCCTTAGTCTATGTCTCTGGGGTGCTGGGGGTAGGGGGGTAGCAGGGTGGAGGAGGGAGATGTGGAATTATCCAAACTCGGCTCATAAGACTCAATGTTTAAGTTCATGCTGAAAAATATAACTGCCATTCAGACAGGAGAATCCTCATATGTGCTGGTCAGAGCATTTTCTCCCCCGTAGGAATGCTGAGTCAAACTGACATCAGAGAAAAGGAAATCCAGTCGTCTCGTATTTCCTTCTCTTTATCCACATTGTTTCTCTACAGAAGAAAGTCAGCTCTTTGGGGGCAGGGACTCTTTTCATTTGTGCCCTCAGTGCCAAGCACATAGTCAGTACTTTACTGTTTCTTAAGTCTTCGAATGCCTTTTCCTGTCTTCCCCAGAGAAGAATGGCACCAACAGTAGTGAGGGCCAGCATTCGGCCGAGCATCCGTGGCCCACCTGTGAGAGTCAGGAGGAAACGTTGAACCTGGGCTTCACCATCGGCTCCTTCGTTCTGAGCGCCACCACCTTGCCCCTGGGCATCCTCATGGACCGATTTGGGTCCCGACCTATTCGCCTGGTTGGCAGGTAACGAAGGGGAATGGGGAGCACGATCCAGGGGAGGGGATCCCGGAGAGGGCCTGGGAACAGAGACTTGTCCAAAGCTGTTCACAGAAGGCAGTGTGCTGAGCATTGAGCATTGGGTCAGAAGGCCTGTATTTGAGGCTTTTCTCCATTATAAGGTGTGTGATGGTGAAACAAGTCATTCACTCCACCTTTGTGGAGGAGGTTCTTTCTTCTCTCTGAGCCTCGGTTATCTCAGCTGCAAAGTGGGGTTAGTAATACCCATGCCTAATGTATGGGCTTCAGATATAGGCACAGTGATTGTGCCTGGGTTGACAACTGGGCTGATGTATTTCAGGGATGTCTGTCAGCAGAAGGTTGGCTACAAGATGATTCCATTCAATTTAGCAAACATTTATTAACCTATTATTGTCCTTAAGGACTTTATAATCTCTTAGGTGGAGTGAGGCATATGCATAGATAACCCATAAATTGGAAAATGACCCGAGACAAAGGAAAGGTCAAAGAGAATTGCCTGACAGAAAGAGGCAGGGAGGAGGAAGCAATGAATTTTTGGCTTCTGCAATTCATGAAACTCTCTCTGAAGGCATGAAAGAGTTCCAACTATCTTGGGGACAACTGATGAAATTAGTCGTCTTTTCAAGCTGTACTTATCACAATGAACAATTAAAAATTTCTCAAGCCCTACTATATGGAATACTCTGTTCTAGATGCTGGGTTGGGGGGGGGGACTTCCTACTTTCAAGGTACCTATAATTTAATAGAAGGGACTACAGCATGTCCATGTTATAAATCCAGTCTGAGGAAGGGAGTTAGTTAAGTCGATAGAATCCTGGCTTGGGCACTTACTGAGTGGCCCTGGGCACATCTCTATTTCTATAAAATTGGAATAATAATAACACCGGGTTGTTGTGAGGATCAAAGGAGATAATATATGTAAACTACTTTGTAAACCTTAAAAAGATACGTAAATGCTATCCATCGATGATGGTGGTGGTGATGATGATGATAATGTCAATCAAAACAAAGGAGAGAGCAGACAAGTGCTCCATCTGAGGAGGGAGAGAATCCTTCCAGCCTAGAGAGGCATTGGGTACAGTGGCTAGATAAGTTCAAATTGGGCCTCAGATACTTCCTAGCTATGTGACCCTGAGCAAGTCACTTAACTCTGTTTGCTTCAGTTTCCTCATCTGCAGAAAGAACTGGAGAAAGAAATGGCAAACCACTCTAGTATCTTTGCCAAGAAAATCCCAAATGAGGTAATGAAGAGTTAGCCATGACTGAACAACAACAAAGAGTCAGAGGACCAGAGTTCAAGGTCTGATTCTATCATTTACTACCTGCATGACTTTGAGTAAGTCATTTGGCCTCCTTGGGCCTCAGGCTCTCATCTGTTAAATAAAAGGATTGGACCAGAAAGGTCCCTTCTGACTCCGAATCCATGATCTGATGATCTCTCTGGCCCTTAGGTCCCTTATCTGTAAAATGGGAGGGAAGTTGGTCTAGATGATCTCCACTATCCCTTCCACCTCTAAAGACAATGATCAAGTCAATTCACAAGCATTTATTAAGCACCTGCTGTAAGGCACCATGCTTGGCACTGGAGTTACAAAGACAAAAATGAAATGGTCCCTGCCCTCAAGGAGCTTACATTCTATTGGTGGGAAGAAGAAAAAAACCTAACATGTACACAGATAAGTCATCAGGGAGGGTCCTAGCAGCCGGGGGAGGGGGAAAGGTAGCACCTGAGCTGAACCTTAAAGAGGTTCTTAGGGGTTCCTAGAAAAAAAGAAGTAAGGAGAGAAAGCATTTCAGACATTGGGGAGAGTCTCTACAAAGTCACACAGTGAGAGATGGAATGCCATTTATCAGGAAGAACAGGCAGGTCAGCTGGAATGAAATTCCAAGGGTAATGTGTAGTAAGGTGGTCTGCAGTCTGACGGGCTTGAAATGCCAAATAGATAGATCTGTATTTTATCCTAGGGGCACAAGGGGGCCACTTGGAGCTTCTTAAGTGGGGGAAGGGCAGTGACATGGTCAGACCTTTAGGAATATCACTTTGGCAGATGGATGAAGGATGGATTGAATAAAGGTGAAACTTGATTTGGGTGGATGGGGGCACAATTAGAAGACTAATGCCTTCTAATGTCAGAGTGAGAAGTGATGAGAACCTTAGGGACTCAATTTCATGTGAGAAGCAAGATGGGGTCACATGTGAGAGATATGTGAAGGCAGAATCACCCAGATTTGGCCTGATTGGGTATGTGGTGTGATGGAGAGTTGAAGACCAGATGCTGAGGTTTCCAAGGTTTCGAGGGATGGGATCCTCAACAGAAGTAGATAAGTTAAGAAGCTACTTCAGGGGTGAGGTGTAAGGAGAATAAGTTATTTTAGTTGTGTGGTTTTGTTTTGTTTTGTTTTTTAGGCAATTGAGGTTAAGTGACTTGCCCAGGATCACCCAGCTAGTAAGTGTTATGTGTCTGAGGCTGGATTTGAACTCAGGTCCTCCTGACTCCAGGGCCAGTGTTCTATCCACTTCACCACCTAGCTGCCCTAATTGGTTTTTTTTTTAAAGGCATGGGAATGGAATAGCAGAATTTATCTCCATGATTCTCTTGGTATCCTTTCTTTGAAAACAAACCATCTCTGTTGGTAGTATTTGCCTTGACTTTGCTTGCATGTCTAAGCATTCTGCCGCACCCACTTCTATCCGGAGAACCATCCCTTGTAACAGAGAAAAAGAAACAAGAGAAAATAGATAACTAGGTCTGTTTTGGACAGGTAGTGATGGAGATGACCAGTAAGCAGGTGGTTATGGGGAACTGGAGCGGAGGAGAAAGACTGTGGGTCTAGATTGCTTAGTTAAAGCAACAGAGTTGTATCGAGGAAAGCTTTTAGCAAATTGTAAAGCATGATATAAGGATGAGGCTATCATCATCATCCAGGATTATTATCCCTGGCCACCATCTCTTACCACCCCCTTGTCTCCACAGCTCCAGCTTTGCGGTCTCCTGTGCGCTGATGGCTCTGGCCTCTCAGAATCCCTTAGGTGAGAGAGATCCCTCTGAGGTCAGCGCATCCCTATTCCTTTTCCCCAGGGCACAGTCCCACTTTTCCCCTTGCTAGGGCCCCCCACTTGGGAACCTAATGTTGCAGATATCTGGAGGGAAGGAAGGCTAGGGGCTCTTGGGGTTGGGATGGGAAGCAGCACCCGTCCCTCCCCCTCCATGGGCTGCCCCAACTTTGCTCTCATACCTAGCTCTTTCTATATCCGGCCTCCAGTTTTGTCTCCACTCATCTTTCTGGCCTTGTCTCTGAATGGCTTCGGCGGCATCTGTCTGACCTTCACTTCGCTCACTGTGAGTTGTGGGTCCTTGCCGGGAGCTGCCTGGCGGTAATGGGGTACAGCCTGGAAGGGGATCCAGGGGAGCAGAGTGTAGCTGCGCCCAGGTGTGGTGGTGGTGGTGTTGGTGGTGTTGTGTATGTGTGTGTGTGTGTGTGTGTGTGTGTGTGTGTGTTTGTGTGTGTGTGTGTGTGTGTGTTGGGGGACGGGAGGAGTGGCGGTGGTACTGCGTGTTGGGGTTCGGGGAGGTGTGTCTGTGCCGATCTAGGCTGAGGGCGCTCAGCCAAGGCCGTGTTTATCTGTGTGGTTTTGGCTCTTCCGGGTGTTTTGGGCGGACTCTTCCCCGCCCCGAAGGGGTAGCGTTTCACTCCTGCCCCGGGACATTGCACAACTCCCAGGGATGAGAAATGCCGCCTCCCTTTCGCTCCCTGGGCGTGGGGGGCACGAAGCCCAAGGCACCCAGATTGGCTTCCGTGCGCCATCGTCTCCTCCCTTCTTAGCGCCTGCACCCTTCGGCCTCCGGGCACAAGATTGGGTGCTTTCCTCCTTTCTTCCTTCCCTTCCTCTTTCCTTTTTCACCCCCCACCCCCACCTTACTGCTCTCTGGCTCCTGCCTCTCCCGGTCCGCATCCTCTCCCCTCCCCCTTTCCCCCCTTTCTCTTCTCAATCCCTCTTCCTTCCTCCAGGTCCCGACTCTAGGGGTCGAGCTCACTCCCGGTATCCTCCCCTGGGGGCAGGAGGAGGAGGCCCTTATCCCTGGCCGGGAAACTCTGCCTGATAACTGGCTCTTGCATCAGGCCGCCTCCGGCACACCCCCACTCCCCCAGCCCCCCATCGCGGGGAGCCGCTGACCAATGGACGGACTGGACCGCCCGCCCCTGCTGCAGGGCTCCGCCCCCGTCTCTCCTCCCTCCTCCACCACTCCCTCTCTCTCCCTTGCACTCCTGCAGTTTCGGCTGTGTTGGGACAGCTTGTGCCTCCCGACCCACTGTTTGCTAAAGCCTGTAGCCAACTGGAAACCAGGACTGGCCCACCCTCCCCCTCCTGGGGAAGCCTCGAGCTGGCCGTCCCCTTATGCTGAGAGACATGGGTCCTGCCTGCAAAGACCCTTCTTTTTGGGACCTTGGCACCCTTCCTTGATACCCCTGGCAGGTGGCCTCTCAGATACAGGAAACCAGAGAAGCATCTGCCCCAGAGTGGGTGGCCAGTTTACCACCATTTCCTTTCCCGAGGCTCTGGAGCTCCCAGGTCTTTAGCTTTTAGGCTAGACCACTCTCTCCCAGCCCTTTTTCTTGGAAACCCCCAGAACCTGATCTGGGGTAGAAGGGAAGGAGAGAGAACAGGTTGAAAGGACACCATGACCTTGTTCTCCCCTTCCTCCGGGGCCTGGCTGGACTTGAATTGAGCAAAACATGTCATTAATTATTTCTTTGGTGGTGAACCTGCCCTAAGGTCCTTCTCCCATTCATTGTCTCTTGGTGGCTGGGAGGTGACCCTGAGTCGTTTCAGGCTGTATCATGGTGCCCATGGGGTGCAAGCTCTGGGAGGGGTGGGCAGAGGTGTTGAGATCTTCAGGAGTAGAGGGAGTACCATCAGAAGTGTTTAAACTGTGGTTTAGGTTTCTAGCCTGAGCACCTCCATCAGCGTCCTAGCCTTCTTTTCCTGGGCCTGGGTAAGGGACTCACTCGCTCCCTAAGGGCAGCACTAGTGTCAAAGTGGCAGTTTTAGATTCCATGTTAGGACAAGCTTCCTAACAAACAGAGCTATCAAAATGCTTTTTGGGGAGCTCACATTGCACCCCACCCCTTTCAGCTCTTCAGGCAGAGGCTGGTTGGCCACTTTTGGTTTTTTTTTAGGTGTGGGGAGTGGGATTTTGTAGAGGGATTGTCATTCAGGTATGGTTTGTGCTCTGTGGCTCCCCAGGCCCCTTCCAACTTTGAGATTCTGTGAATTTCTCACCTTTTTCTAGACTTTACAAAGACCACTCCCTCCTTCATTCTGGCATATGCATGTTTCCAATAATGTCACTGATCCCACATTAGTTACATTTATATTCCTGTCTCCCTGATGAGGTTTGGGAGATGACCTAGGCTCCTTGGGATTTGGGGGAGCTGGCTTCCTTTTATCACCAATATATTGGGAAGGCTCACCTTACCTGATTATTTGTGAATTCTTATTAATCCGGTCAGCCTGACCTAACCTGGTGTGCTGGGTGTGGAAGAGTACGCAGCAGCTTCTCCTTTTTCCTTCCACTCTGTCTCACAGTGCTATGATTCTATGAAATCCCCTTCTTGACTTCCCGTCCCTTCTTGGGCCCTTTCACTGTCCCTTCTGTCAGGTCTGTGCAGAAGGTTTGGCGGGTGGGAGACTTCCCCTCCAGGCTGAGCTCCCTAGAGCAGCAGGTGGGATTGCTGGTTTGCATGTATATGTACGTGCATTGGCGGATGGGCGTGGTAATAGTGTTAGGGCTAGAATCTTGGAATCTCTGAGTTGGAAAGGACCCTTAAGACCGCTTGGTTCCGCCCAGCCTAAGAGTCCTGTCATAGGCTTGGGAATACTGAGTCAACCCTCCACTGGCCCTTGGATGCTGAGATGACATGTCTAGAGGCCTTAGGGATAGAGGAAGCTAGAAACCAGGTACAGTATCATTGAGGGATGGCAGAACTGGGAGTCAGGAGACCTGGGATTACGTCCCATCTCTGTTGTCCTTCAGCTGGTGCCATTCAGCAAATGATTGTATTTCTCTGGGTCTCATTTGTCAAGTGAAGGAGGTACCCTCAGTGACCTTTCAGGTCCTTTCCATTTCGGAGTCCTGGACGGTCACGAATGTCTGAGATTGCCTCCGGCTCTCAGGATTTGTGATTCTCCCGGTGGAGGGAGCCTCTAACAAGCTGTTTCATCTATGCATTTTTTTCCCCTCAGCTGCCCAACATATTTGGAAACCTTCGATCCACGATCATGTCCCTGATGATCGGCTCCTATGCTTCATCCGCCATCACATTCCCTGGAATTAAGGTAGAGTCAGCCCAGCCTGGTAGGGGTGGGGTGAGGTGAGCCTGGGCCTGTTATTCCTGCCCTCAGGGAAGAGCTGGGATAGGGGCTGCTATCTCTGTTTACAGGACTTCTAGGGTTCAAAGATCAGAGGCCCCCTCCACACACCGTTTAGAGAGACTATGCTTTGATGGGAAAAAAAAAGAAAAAGTATTGGACTAGAAACCAAGCAACATAGGGTAGTGGAAAAAGCACTCAGTTTGAAGACTTGAATGTGAATCCTAGCTGTGATTCACTGGTCAAGTCACAGCCATTAGCAGTATAATTTTTCCTCATCCCTAAAATCCGGACGATGCGCCTCCATGACTGATTCTGCACTGGGTAGTTGAGAGGGAAGTGCTTTGACAGCCTTGTCATTTTCTAAGTCTCCTAACTCCTTTGTTGCTCTTTCTTCTGTCTTCCGACTCTGGCGTCTCATGCTGCAGCTGATCTATGACGCTGGTGTGTCCTTTGTAATCATCATGTTCACCTGGTCTGCCCTGGCCTGTCTCATTTTCATTAATTGTGCCCTCAACTGGCCCAGTGAAGCCTTCCCTGCCCCTGAGGAGGCCAGTTACAGGTAAGAGTGTGTGTGTGTGTGTGTGTGTGTGTATGAAAAAGAAAGGTTGCGAAGGTGGAAAGAAGAAGGTTGGGAGGAAGACCCAGTGGGTTTCGGAAGCAGTGGTTGGGCCCTGGATTCACTGCACTCCACTGGACACCGGGATGGAAGGGCTGGTTCTGTCACTTACTGGCAGTGTGACTTTGGGCAAGTCACTTCCTTTTTCTGAGCCTCAGTTTCTCCAACTCCAAATCGAAGAGATTGGACTAGAAGAGCTTCAGGGTCCTGTCCAAATAGAAATCCTCTGATCCCTATGGAAGGGAAGACAGGCTTCTCTTTCTGAAGGGCCAGCCAAGCATAAACATGCAAAAACCACTTCAGTTCCTAGTGTGCTGTCTGCAGAATCCCTAAGTACCAAGTAGAGGCATCTGAGTTGGGATTGTGGGCTTGGTTGGACTGCAAGCTCATATGAGTTATCCGTGTGCTTGGTGTAAGCTCTTCGAGGCCAGGGGCTCTTTCTTTTTTGCTGCCATATCCACAGTGCCTGGCACAGAATGGGAGTTTAATAAATACTTGTTCAGTGACTGAATGAATATGGCAGCCTCCCAAGAGCTAATGTGATCTTGGGCTGCATTAGGAAAGGCAAAGTTTCTAGGAATTCGAAGGTGATGTATGCCTCTGAATGGCTCCCTGGTCAGACTACATCAGCAGTGTTATGTTTAGTTCTGGGTCCCACATCTTAGGAAGGACATTGATGAGATGGCCGTGATTGAGGAGGGTGATCAGATAATGAAGGGTCCTGAACCCATACCATATGATGGACAGTTCAAGGAACTGGGGGTATTTAGACGTGAGAAGAGAAGATTTAGTGGGAAAATGATAGCTGTCCTTAACTATTTGAAAGTGGTAGAAATGGAGGAGAGTAGGCACAGCTAGATGGTGTGGTGGATAGACCACCAGTCCTGGAGTCAGAAGGACCTGAGGTCAAATCAAGCCTTAGATACTTACTAGCTGTGTGACCCTGGGCAAGTCACTTAACCCTGATTGCCTCATAAAAAGGAAAGAAATGGAAGAGGGATTGGAAGTGTTCTCTTTGCCCTCTAAGTGCAGAATCAGAAGTAATTGTTAGGAGGTACAGAGGCAAATTTATTCTCGGTTTAAAGAAAAAAACTTCCTAACTAGTAATACTGTCCCAAACTGGAAGAAATGGCCGCCTAGGGCTAGGAAGACCTGGGTTCAAGTCCTGTCTACTGGCTACGTGATCCTTCACCAATCGCTTCAACCTCTCAGGGTCCTAGACAATGCTCTAAGACGGGAAGTTGTAGAGGTGCCGATCTGCACCGGCACAAGGAGGTCCATAGTGCAGTGAAATCATAGGTCCAGTCTCTGTCCCTCACTGCAGACTGGAGTGGACAGCCTTGAGAGTTGGTGGGTTCCCCTTCTCTGGAGGTCTTCAAACAGAAGTTGGATGGCCACTTGTGGAAATGTTATGGTGGTGATTCCTTGGTAGGCATGGGTTTGACCAACTGGCCTCGTGGCTGCTAAGTTCCCTTATAGCTGTGTGATATTCTGTGTGAATCTGGGATAAGGGACAGCTCCTTAGAGGAATAAGGTTTCAGATGCTACGAGCTCGAATCTCCCATGTTCTCTGTCTCGTTCCCTCCAGGAGAAAGATCAAGGTGAATGGGCTGGCCTTAGACCACAAGGTGACTGGTCCTGGCTCTCATGTCCACGTCACTACCATGAGTCAACAACTGAACCCGAAGACCCCAGATGTAGAGGAAGAAAGGGAGTTCTTTTCATTATCTCGAGAGGCAGAAGGCACCATGGCTGCCACTCCTGAGAGTGAGTATCAGACCCCTCCCCCCCGCCAGGTCGTATCCAAGAGATTCAGGCATGGATGCTGGGAAGGGGGTTGGGTGGGTGGGGTCTCCCAGACACTGAAACAAGGCCTTTGGGCGTCGTCAGTATAGCTGTTGGCAGCTGCCACTTTCCCCAGCAGCAGCTGCTTCGCTTCCCAGCCCCCTGCAATCCCAGGGCCGCTTGCATCACTGGACTCTGGTCACAGTTTCTGGGAGTGGATACCTTGGTGCCTAGCTTGACGGGTCCCTCTGCTGGTGGACAGTAGGAGCTGCACTTGTGCCTTGGCCTTTGTTTCTGGGCTGGAGTGAGATGGGAAAAGGAAAAAGCCAAAATGCTAGAGGAATAGTAGGAGGGAGAAAACTCTTCCACCTTGGGGAGAGGGAGGAGTGATGGAGGAAGGAAGAGAAAGGAGAGGCTTCATGATAGAGGTGGATCTTGAAGGAAGAGCAGGGTTGGCATTCCAGACACGAGTACCTGGCTGCACAGATATCAGGTGGGAGGAAAGACAAATTGTCCAGAGACCACCAGGGAGCTGTCCAGATGCTCCTGTTTGGCTTGTGTGTAGGACTTGCACGGGCTAAGGTGGGAGGCAGGGAAGGGAAGGGATGGAAGATCAGGACTCAAAGGCAGGTGGGGGGGTGAGATCCTGCCATCTGGGTTCAGGGAGGGGCTCCCCTCTTTTTGTTGCAGAATCTGTCCCCTTTCGGAAAAGTCTCTTTTCCCCCATATTTCTCTGGAGTCTCCTTACCATGGGTATGACCCAACTTCGGGTGATCTTCTACATGGCCGCCATGAACAAGATGCTGGAGTTCTTGATAACTGGTGGCCAAAAGCTGGGTAAGGATTTCTCCTGGGAAGGAGGGAGGATATAGGAAAAGACATGATGGGCGAGGGGAAGGGGTGCTCATCCCTTTATTCAACCCTCTGTGTTCATGTCTCCCTTTCTGTCTTCTCCCCATTCCCAATTCTCCACAGAAACAGAGGAGGAATGTGATATGAAGGAGCAAGGTATGGTCTCTGGTGGGTTAAGAGGACATGGGGCTATCAGACTCTTCTAGAGCCATGAAGCCATAGCTGTTAGAGCTAGAAGAGATTCTTAGACCCTGGAAAGTCAGAGCTAGAGGGGAATTTTAAGACATCAAATATCAGAGCTAGGCGTGGCCTTAGAAAGTAAAAGGGCAGAGATAGAAGGTCTTCTGCCAACCCTCTTGGCCAGTTCTTACATTTTACAGAAGACAGTGGTGAGCTTACTCCCTGTATCAGCTGCATTGGCTCTCCCACCCAATTCTGAGGATAATCTCCGAGTCTTAAAAGTACCTTGATATCCTTGAGGATTTGGGCATCTCAGTCAGATCGGGGAAAGGGCCTTTCAGAGATTTTTTTGCCCCTCTCCTTTGCCCTGCCGGCGGAGAGTGCCCGCGGGTGCGCATCCTCATTGACACCTCCTCATCTCACTTTTCCTCTTGCCGGTGCCAGTTGGGTTCTACTCCTCGGTCTTTGGTGCCATGCAGCTGCTGTGTCTCCTCACCTGTCCTTTAATTGGCTACATCATGGACTGGCGAATCAAGGAATGTGTCGATGCTCCTAGTGATGCCCATATCCTAGAGGGGGCCAGGTAACCCAGAGAAAGACAGTCTTATCTGGAGTTGGGGTGGGATGGACTTGACTGCTGGAGAACTCCCATGGATAACTCTGCTAGCAAAGAGATTATGTCCTTTATCCCTGGACCGCTCTTGCAAAGGATTGGTCAGGCAGGAGGCCCAATAGGAACAGCCCAAAGGGCCAGTTGGCGCTGGGTATTCCGGCTTTGCCCAGGGCTAATGAAGTCTTTGTCCTCTGCTGCTCTTGCCGGAGGGGTTCCATTTTGTCAAGGGCTTCATGCTTTTACCCCACTTCCACTTCTTTCTTTGTGTGGGATTCTCCCATCCTGGGCTCTATCTGGACAAGGCCTAGGAGGGAGGAGTGGGGAGCCAGCTCTAGGGCACTTCTGCCTGCCAGGCTGGGTCAGTGGCAGATAACCTGATGAGCTTCCTTGGTTCAGTCATGGAAGCCCAGAGGAAAGCATGGGCAGACCATTGCTATTACTGTTCAACCCCCAGTCAGAGAAGTAAATGGATCTTCAGAGCCCAGGGTGACTCTTTGATCTTGACAGGGATGGTATTGCTAAGAAGGGGACCAGAATTCGTTATGGAAAGATCCAGAAGCTCACCAATGCTATCTACGCCTTTCTTTTGACCAACACTCTGCTTGTGGTCTTTGGGATCACCTGCCTCATTCACAGCTTACACCTGCAGGTAACCTTATCCACTACCCTTGTCTTGCCCCATCCCTGGACTATTACCTACCTCCTCTTCCTGCCTTCTGCACGGAACACTACGGGCCAACTCCTTACAGTTCCTTTTCTAGCACTCAGCTTGAGCGTAAGCAGGCATGGGGGATCCTGAAAAAGACCCAATGCAGTGAAAGGAGAGCTCAGCTTGGAGTTAGAAGACCTAGGTTTGAATCCTGGCTTTCTTGTTGCTTTTGTGATCTAGGGCAAGTCACTTAAGCAATGTGGCCCTCCCATTCCTCATCTGATAAATGAGGGCAGTAGACTTATGATGATAATAGCAACAACGATAATAATTATAAACACAAACCTGGAGGAGGAGATCTAAATCACATGGGACAAGGTGAGGTGTACAGAGGGGTAGGCTGGCTCCCCACTACCCAGGGAAAAAATGTATCCAGGACACACTTTTACATTTAATTTACAAGACTACCATTTCCTCCATCACTTTCTTAAGTCTAAACAATCAACAAAACAAATAAATCAAGCCCTAATTTGCAATGTTTGTCCATTTCCAAAATGTAAATGCTCACTTTGAAAATTTAACAATTGGCTCTGAGATCTAGCACACCCCTCGGGTGCAAATCATCCCCATCACCCTATCTGCTCTCGGAGTGCACCAGGGACTTTCAGTGAACCTACAGAGGATGAGTTTACATCCTAATAACTTTTAATCTCCTACAAAAAAGGACAAATTTACTTGCATGTCCATATCACTTCCCTCCAGCGCTCTCTCCGCTACCCGTCCCCTTTAGCTGCCTTTAATGGACAGATTTCCACCTTGTTACTCTGGTGGACCGGTAGAGCATGGATCACAGAGGGCCGAACAGCAACCGTGATAATCAGAGTTAGCACTTATTCGACGCTCCAAGGTGTGCAAAGTGATTTACATGTAGTAACTCCTTTGATTTGCTTAGGGAATCATGCTAGAGTTCAGGTGAGAGGTGTTGAAGACCAGAACGAGCGAGCGAGCGGGTAGCTGCTTCAGCGCCCTGAGTGAGTCGCTTTCAGACTAGAGGTGTCATCCGATTACCCATCCCAATGGGGAGATTTCTTTCCATCCTCATCATGGGGCATGTCAGTTCCAAGGGGAATGTCTCTTTGTACTTGTTCGGGCTAGGAGTGCACAGGCAGAGCGATCACCCCACCAGTTTCCCTCCCCACGGATCTCAGCTTAAACAAAACTTTGTTAAACAAAACGAAACAAAACAAACCTGTCTTTCTTCTTCTCCGCTGCTTGTCCCCAGCTTTTATCCTTCATCCTACACACAACGATTCGAGGCTTTTTCCACTCTGCCTGTGGGGGACTCTATGCGGCTGTGTAAGTCACTGGGGCTGAACCCCTGGGGTAGAATACAGAGAGCCATGGTTTGGGGGATCTGGATTTGGCTCCAACCCCTGTTCTTTGCCACCTTTATGTTACTAGGTTGCTGTCTTCCGCTTGCTGGGCCTCAGTTTCCTTATCTGTAAAATGGACTAGAGGAACTTTCTGGTTTCCTTTAATGTTGATCATCTTATGAGTTGGAGTATATTCCATTACTCCCGCTTCCCCCTGCGGGTAAAATTTTAGCTCATAGAATTTCAGACATTTGCTGATCTAAATGGACCTCCCAGTTCAGGGTTCTTAACATTTGGTGGGTGCCATGGGACCCCTTAGAGACATTACTTTGGTGGCCACGTGAAGCATGGTTCGGAGAGGGGAAAAACTTATAGCAGGTAGAACACCCCTTATTTAGAAGCCTCAGGACCCCCTCTCAGAATAATATTTTTAAATGGATAAAATATAATGCACAGGATGACAAAGGAAACCAATTTTATTCAAATATATACAGCAAAATATTAAAAACCAAGCTCATTGAGTCCCTAGGTTAAGAGCCTACCTCCTACTTCAGGAATGGTTCTACCTGTGCTAGTCTCTGCTAGTCATGGAAAACTCATGACCTCTTTTCACAACCCTTGCTCAATAGCTGGAGCTGATGCCTAGGTCCTACGCTGAGATACAACTTTGCATCCTGCTTGTTCTCCAGTTATGGGCCACAGTTCTGCCTTTTGGAGGAGCGCTGAACAAAGTCTTCCGTACAACAGACTGTCCTTCAGATATCAGAAGACCACTGCCTCCCGTTGCCTTCTCTTCTCCAGATTAAACATTCCTACTGTTGTTCTGTCATTTCAGATTCTTCTTGACTCCATTTGGGGTTTTCTTGACAAAAATACTGGAGGGGTTTGCATTTCCTTCTCCAGATTATTTTACAGATGAGGAAACTGAGGCAAATAGGGCTAAGTGACTTGTCCAGGGTCACTCAGCTAGTAGATGTCTGAGGCTGTATTTGAACTCAGGTTGTCCTAAACATTTCTACCTCCTTCAGATGACCATAATTTAGCTGTCACTGTCTTGCTGTTCTCCTTAATGTTGGGGTATGTGTGTCTGTGTTGTACTCTAAGAGAGAAAGCATCATGAATCTGGGGCTTTGGGCCCCTTTAATCAACAGGTTTCCTTCTAATCACTTTGGGACCCTGACTGGCCTGCAGTCGACGATCAGTGCTATATTTGCTCTTTTGCAACAGCCCCTTTTCATGGTGATGTTGGGACCTTTACACGGAGACCCTTTCTGGGTAAGAGTGGGCATCAGGCCGCTGGTGGGGGGAGGGGTGTGGATGGAGGGGAGGGCTGAAGAGCTGAAGCTGTAGCCTTGCACCTCCTTTGGTCCTCCTCTTCAGGGCCTGAGGGAAAGGTTCAGGTATTGCTGGGTTTCATGATAGTGTGAAAAGAATTCCGGATCTCGAATCTGAAGACCTGAATTCCATTGCTACTGCTTGCTTTATATGAGGCCTCGGGCAGATCGTCTCTCTTCTCTTCCACTTGTGCTAAAGATAAGTTTGGATTGGGCGGCCTTTAAGGCTTACTAATCGTCAACTAGTCCAACCACCACTTAAGTGAACTGTTCAAGGTCACACAAAGAGAAAGGAGCAGAGCTGGGTTTTGAATCCAGGCCTCCTTCAGTCCAGCCTGGCAGCTTTGCCGCTGCATCATGCCATCTCTCTGCCTGATGAATGCCACCTCCTTCCCTTCCCTCAGGTGAATTTGGGTCTGCTCTTGTTCTCCCTCCTGGGGTACCTGCTGCCCTCCTACCTCTTCTTCTATCGAGCGAAGCTGAGGAACAGGTTCCGCTCCCGGAAGGCTCCAGAGGCGTACCATTTTCAGGAAACAGTTGCCTAGTCGGAGGGAAGAGTGCCCCCACTCGGTATTCCCAGGGAGAACAGCAGGAACTGCCCCAGCTTGGAGTTTCTACCTGCAACATATGCACATAGCCATGGGACATGGATTTATAAATACATGAGTTCTATTTTTGTAGGAACTTGCAAAAAAGTCAAAACCAAAAAAGAAAAAACCCAAAAAACTCAAACCAAAAAAAAAAAAAAAAAAAAAAGACCAAAGCACCCCACAACCACCACCAAAAGAAAAAAAAAATCCACACAGAAATGCTCCATTGATGGAGGCCAGGCTAGAGGGCTTCATGAGAAGATCCAGGGTAGAAAGACTTGTTTTCTTCTTCTCTTGAAACCACATGGCTGCCTAGGGCTAGGGTTACCCATTGCTCTATGTGGATAGAGGGGCCACCCTGGTGACAGACATTTCTGGAGACGAGACCCATAGGATGGCCTTGAGCCCCCTGCATAGGGACTGTAGGGTTGGGTCCAGAATGGGTATCTGGGCCAGAGCCTAGAAGGGGAGCCTGACTTTGATGGTGGGAGGGCAGGTTCCCTCCTTGTTGCTACTGCTGTGGCTGCTGCTACCGTGGTTGCCGCACTGGAAATAAAAAGGGAAGTGAGATACTTGTGTATGTGCCTCAGGGCAGAGCTGCTACCTGGGAACTTCCCACGCACAGCCCTTCCCCCCTTTTTCCCACCACTCTCACTCCCCACCCCCAAACTCCTTGGCATTAAATGGGACACAGTCCCAGCTGAGCCCTGAACTCAGAGTGTACAAATGCCTCGGGTGTCAGCTTGTGCCCCTCAGGGCTCTGTCTGGCTCCTCCTCACCTTGTTCTCTCCCCACCACTCACTGTGATAGGGACAGCTTGGAAAATTGCTCAGATCCTGAGCGTTTCCTGTCCCAAGTAGGAAGTATGGCGTCCCAGGCATGGGAGGCTTCCTTATGTAAAGTCACGGAGTTGGGAAGGCCATAGGGAATAATGACACAGAGGCCAGGTTGATTGGACCGTAGAGTCGTGAAATGTGCGAGGAGAGGGATGTGTAATAAGAGAGGTGGACTGGACCTTTACATGCCAAGGCCTAAGAGGTTTGTGTTTTATCCGAGATCCAAGATGGAGCCCCTGAAGCTTCTGGGTCAGGAGAGAGACATAATCTGATCTGTGGTTTGGCAGCTCTGTAGAAGCTAGATTTGAAAGGGGAGGGACTTGAAGTAGGTAAATCATTTCCGGGGCTATTGCTAGAGTTCCGACTGGAGGGGATGAAGGTCTGAAATGGAGTGGTGTTCAAGTGAGCAGAGATACAGGGAGGAACGGGGAGAGCTATTAGTGAGAGAGAGTGGCCAAGACTTGGCAATTGATTGGGGGAAGGAAGAGCCCCTTCCCTCATGGATATTAGATTCTACTGAGAGAGGTGGCATGGTGGCTAGAGGATGGGGCTTGGAGTCAGGAAGACCTGCGTTTACATCCTACCTCAGACACTAGCTTTGTACCTCAGGACAAGTTCCTTAGCTTTTCTGTGCCTCAGTTTCCTCATCTGTAAAATGAGGGAACTGGACTTTATGACCTCTAAGTTTCCTTTCAGATCTAAGTCTTTGAGCCTATGGATGAATAAGTATATCTATCTATATCTATCTATCTATATATATAGGTGTATATATATAGGTATATATATAGGTATATATATAGGTATGTGTATATATATATAAATGAGGATGTACATATAATATGTAATATAACACATATGATCTTCATGATATATGTACATACAATTTGAGGATGGAGAGATCACCAACCATAAGGGAGTAAAAATAAAGACTTCCTGTAGGAGGTGGCACATGAGCTGAGCCTTGAAGGAAGCTAACTATTCTAAGAGGATGAGGTGAGGAATCATGCCTTCCAGCAAGGACCATAGCCTGTGCCAAGGTATAGAGCTGGGGTATGGTTAAAAACCAACTAGCCTAGTTCAGTTTAGCTGAAAATACAGCGTGTAAAGGGGGTGGGGGAATGTGTAGCAAGTCTGGAAAGGTAAGCAGGAACCAAGTTGTGAAGGGTGTCAAAGGCCAAGCTCAGATGGTTATTTTTTTTAACCTTTTTTTTTTTTTTTGGCTTTTTTGGTGAGGCAATCGGTGTTAAGTGACTTGCTCAGGGTCACTCAGCTAGGAAATGTCAAGTGTCTGAGGCCGGATTTGAACTCAGGTCCTCCTGACTCCAAGGCCAGAACTCTATCCACTTCACCACCTAGCTGCCCCTTATTTTTAGTTTATCTTAAAAGCAGTAGGGACCTCTCCCCACCAAAAAAAAAAAAAAAAAAGGTGACAGTAGGTCTCTGGAAGGCAGAGGTGGGACAAGGATTTGAGACAGGTCCCAGAGGTGGGGAACCTACTGCCTCGAGGCTACATGTGACCCTGTAGATCCTCAAGGTCAGCCCTTTGAACTCAAGTTTGGATTCAGTCAAAGGGCTGCACTTGAGAACCTAGAAGGCCACATGTGGCCTGGAGGCTGCAGGTTCCCTTCTCCTGGTTAGACATTGCATTCTGTGTGCATCACTGCTCAGCTGTTAGCAAATGCGACTGCTACTACTGATAGGAACTAACAAATATAGCCCTTTGAAGTTTGCAAAGTGCCTTACATAGCTTATCTCACTGGATCCTGACAATAACCTTAAGAGTTAAATGCTATTATCTTCATTTTGCAGATGAGGGAACAGAAAGAGCTTAAATGACTTGCCCATTGTCAGTCAGTCAATACACATTTATGAAGGACTCTATGTCAGGCATCGTGCTAAGCTCGAAGGATACAAAAAGAAGCAAAAGACAGTCCCTGCCCTCAAGGAGCTCACAGTCCAAGTATACAAATATATTGTTATTTGTCCTTTGTTCTTAAAGAGGACCATGACATCAGGGAGGTGATGCCATGACATTCAAGTGAATTGGATTTAAATGAGGGAGGACTGTGCAAAGTCACTGGCTCACAGGATAAATTGGAAATAGACAAAGGCACTAGAAGTAAGAGGGGTTTCAAAAGGCTTTCTGTTCAAGTCGATATTTTGTTTGGGACAATGAAGGGAGCTAGAGAAGCCAGTAGGTGAAGATGAGGAGGGAAAGCATTCCAAGCATGAGGGACAGCCAGAGAAAATCAGGAGATGGAGTGTGAGTCACAGCTAGAAAGTATCTGAGACAGAATTTGAACTCAGGTCGTCCTATCTCCAATTCCAGCACCACTTCCATTACATCTAGCTACTGAAAATGAAGAGATTGGATTCATCATGGCATAAATACTTATGGGTAATAAAAATGGAATATTCTGTCACTAAAATATGCAAATTTACCCCAACATCACATTTAAAAGCTCCACCTTTAGAGTGCTGTCCCCTAGGAAGCTCCCCTCCTTGACAACCCCTCTTGCCTGCTCATGTTAAAGGTTCTGTTACTTTTTATTTATCCGTTTATTCATTCATTCGTTTGTTTATTCGTTTATTCATTCACTTACTTATTGGCTAGCATTTATATAGCACTTTAAGGTTTGCAAAGCACTTTATATGTGTTATCTCATTTGATTCCATCAACAACCCTCTGAAGCTGGGGCTATTATCCCCATTTCACAAATAAGGAAACCGAAGAAATGAGAAGTTGTGACGCCTTTTCTTGTGACCTTGGGCAAGTGGTTTCCCGGCTCAGGGTCTCAGATGCCTATTCTGACAAAAGTTGGAGTGGATGAGCTGGACGCTAATGCCCTTTCAGCTCAGAACTGGACAGCCTTGATCAAACAGGCTGGTCCTATTCCTTGAATAACGGCTCCGCGGTCAGAATGGCCAGAGGGTAAGCGCTCTTCGCCTTCCCTTCCTCATTCCCTTGCCAATGCCTTTCTGACATTCTCACTTACATGTAGCGTAGTCTAATCTAGGCTTACGGAGGATACTGAGGCAGAGCTGATGAGGTGATGGAGAGTAAGGGCAAGGGCGGGGATGGGGATGTCTCAGATTACGTGGCAGACTTCTCCCTCTAGGGGAGGGGCCCCAGATAAATGTATGTGTGTCTCGGGGGAGGGGGTGGTCCTGGGAGCTGCTACCTCCCGTCTCAGCCAGAGGAAGAATGGGACTCTGAGAGGATCTTAGGGTTGTGCTTGGAGGCAGGATGCAACCCTCTCTCCTGGGATCTTGTGGTACCTTCTGACAGCTCCGATCTTTTAGGGGTTGAGGCTGAGGAGGGACTATGGACAGCGACCTGGAAGCCGCGTGCCCAACTGAAGGACTCTGTGCGCCCACCAGGCGGCGCTGCGGAGCCGGGGAGGAGCTCACTCCCCAGCCTTTCCGCGACTCTCGGGACCCACTGCTGGAGCTCCCCTCTGCGTAGTCCTTGCCTGAGGGATTAGTCTTCCCCTTTCCTCACTCCTCAGAGCGAGAGAATGAAAGAGAGACTCAGCCCTTCCCTCTTTATCAGCCCTCGGGGAGCAAGGGAATTTAGAAAGGAAGTCTGGAAGTGAAAGAAGGCAACCGTCTCGTGGGGGTCTCCCTCCCAACGCTCAAGTCTTTTGGAGTTTGGGGAGGGGGCTGAGCAGGGGCGGGATGGAGCGAGAGCCTTGTTTGTCGCTGCGGAAAGGAACAGATGGCTGAGAAGGGGAAACTGTGCGTGGGGAGGGGGAAGGAATGCGGGGGCCGGAAAATGAGGAACGCGGAATTTCGACGCCCGGCGTCTCCCAGGAGAAGCCCCCTCCCTCATCTCCGCCCTGCCTGAGAAGATGAGTGGGTCGGGTCGGCTAGCATCCTCCAAGGAAACATCGCTAAGCCCCACTCCTGCCCCAACCTTTTGGGATCCCCCTACCCTACCCACACTCTCTGACTGACTCCTTTGAGAAACAAACTTGTTATCTGAGTAAAGGTTTCACAGTCATACGACCTAGCTTCCAAGTTTAACTCCGTGTGATCTTGGGCAAGTCATTTCCCTTCCTCTAGGCCTCAGTTTCCTCTTGTAAACTGTGGGAGTTGGACCAGATAATTTTCGAGTTCCTTTCTACCTCTAAACCCTAGGATCCCATTACCCTCTAGGCGGGCACCTGGTCAGCGAAGCTAGCAGCGAGTTCAAAGGCCCAGGACCCTAAGGGTTAATGGGGCCGGCCTGGGAGGTGGGGGCTGTGGGTGGGAAGCTGGCTTACTGAAGCTGGGAACCAGCTCAGGGATCGCAAATAGCAAAAGGAAAACGTGTTAATTGGAACTTTATGCAGATGAATTGGAGCTAAGAGCTGGGTGGGGGGCGGGAGGGGGAGAGAAGGCAGAGAAAAGATGGCGGTGGGGGAGAGGTCAGATGGGAGGGGGAAGGGGCATGTGAAGGGGGCTTGTATCTCTCCCCGGGAGAAGTGAGTCCAAAGGTGGGCAGGAATTTTCTGTCCAGGGGAATGTGTGTGTGTATGTGTGTGCACTGTCTTTGAGTCTATAGACACATAGGCATGTAGTTGGGGACGTGTGATACCATACATACACATAGTAAATGAGATTATGGGAAAGCGGTTTGTAAACTGTAATGGGTTATGCAAATGCCAATTAACGCGCTGTGTACATAGTGTGACCATATATGATCTGTATGAGAATATGTATATAGGTGTGAGGGCTGATTCCGACACCGCTGCTCCTTACTCACTCTGAGCCCTCTGTGCAGAGGCACCTCTCCTGCCCCAAGGCTCAATGACTGAATGCTAGGCTTGCTCTTCCAAATCTGATTCAGCTGGCAGCACCCCAACCCTTCCCCACCCCTCTCTGGCTCTTTCTTCTCTCTGCCACCATGTTTGTCTTTGCTTCCTCTCAGCCTCTTTCTCTTCTCTCCATCATTTCCCTACTTTTTCCCCCTTTTCCTGAGTCTTTATTTCATAACCCAACCCCTCTCCCCCAAGAACTCCACCTCTTTTCACTCCAATATTAATGGTCCCTTTATTCTTTTCAGTTGTGTCCAATCCCTTACCCCATTCTGGGTTTTCTTGGCAGAGATACTGGATCAGTTTGCTATTTCCTTCTCTAGTTCATTTTACAGATGAGGAAACTGAGGCAAGAGGGTTAAGTGGCTCGCCCAGAGTCACATAGCTAGGAAGTGTCTGAAGCCAGATTTGAACTCAGGAAGATAAGTCTTCCTAATTCCAGGCCTAGCTGCCCCCTAATCATTCCTAGGGAGTTGCAAATAGGAAACCAGAAATGTCTTTCCCAATTTGTTCTCTGATTCTCCATTGCCCCCAGAGGCCATCCCACCTTTAATGTGGAGACAATCAGCCTACCCTTTCCCAGTTATCCATGGATTGATATCTGGAAGGGATCCAAAAGGCCAGCTAGTTCATCCCATGCCCAATAGCACAGTATCATAAATTTAAAGTTCGAAGGCCCCAAAGAGATCATAGAATTTGACTCTCTCATTTTACAAATGAGAAAACTGAGTTCCAAAAAGGTTTAAGTCACTTGCAAAAAGTCACACAGGTAGTGGTAAGTAACAGAGCTGGGCTTCCAACCCTGGTACTTGCCTCTTTGCTCTTGGCCCTATGCTAGCATCCTCCTTTCCCTGTTCCTTCCATCCTCTGCCTGCTGGTGACTGTCTCTGTCTGCTTTTTGGTGTGTCTGTCTGTCCCTGGCTCTCTGTTCTTTGCCATCTGTCTCCATGGGCCTTCCCCTCCTCCCTTTCTTGCTTTCTTTTTTCTCTTCAGACTCCCCTCCCCTGCATCTCTTTTCTTTCTCTCATTGTCAATCTTTTCTCTCTTTCCCTAATTTCTCCCTTCTCCTACTTTATCCTTCTTCCTCCTGAATGGCAGAGCAAAAAAGGGACCAGGAAGTCATGCTCTGAGCTGCATGCTCAACCCCTGGGGCATCTTTTGGGGGTCACCTCATCTCCCTTGTCTCTGCCAGAGGCCACCTTTAAAGGAGGGAGGTGGGCAGGGCTTGAGCAGGAGGTGACTAAAACAGCAGAGATTATAGCGTACTCTAGAACTGAGAGAGAGTAGGGGAGAAGAGGAGGAGGGAAAGGAATGTGGAAGGCAGCTGCTCTAGTCAAGATGCAAAGCAGGCCTCCTGAAACTCCTTGATTTTAGGTCAGTAGGTAATTCTCAAGGTCAATTCTGCTCCCACCCCCTTTCTCTGCCTCTTTCTCCTCTAAAAAATACCTCCCCAAAGTACGAGTTACCCAGCATGCCTCTGGGCAGATGTCTCCTTGTCCTTAGGGGCTCTTCCCTCCCCCCACCCCCCATCAAAGGTCATACCTATACAAAGACACAGAACTGGGCTCAGGTTTCTGGAACATCTGACAGGTCTGGGTAGAAGCATGAAACATTTATGTGGAAAGATAACCCCGGCCTTGCCCCAGGGCCACCACCTGTGCTGTTCCTAAACTAGTGTCACCTTTCACAGCAGAAGCATGAACTTTTCTCCATTGATAATCTGGGAGCCCCCAGCCTTTCCTGCTGTCTTTGGGTTTCTAATAAGGGAAGGGACTTCTGCATGTGTATGGGGGGTTTCTTTATGATATATGGCCCTCAACAACTCATTTCTATTCTCTCAGACTTCACTTTTCCGTATCTGTAGAATGGGTGATAATACTATTTAAATTGTGAGACTGGCAGAGTTGAGAAGTGTTGGGCATTTATCTGGTTTCTGGGAGTAAGAATCCCAGGAAACAGCTTAAAGCAGGCCCTCCTTTCTCTGTGGATGTCTAATAGCCTTATAGATTTAAGAGCTCTACCCGGTAAGCTGGTTTATCTCTCTCAGTCCTGACTTCTTATGCCCTGGGTGCCTCTAACAGATGCTCACCCTCAGCCTTAGAGTGTCTGTGTAGGGGACAGGGGTTTGGATTCTTTTCTTGGGGCTACAGTGAGGAAGTTAGGAAATATTGCTCTCCAATGTGTGTGAGGGCACTCTTTGTGCAGGCTTGAAGTCCAGGGTCATTTTTGAGAATTGCCTCTGTTTCAGAGATCTGTTGTCAGGAAGGAGGGAGAGAAGAAGAGCCCCCTAGCAACAGGGGGTGAATGGGTAGTTGGGGAGCTTAGTAGGGCTTTTTGGGGAAAGGTGAAAGGTGGTGGTATTTATGGGATATGTGGACCTATCCAAAGCGTGTCTGACTAGAACAGAGGGTTTGCAGTGGGAGACAAGATTAGAAAGGCAGATGGGATTATGGCCTCAAATGCCAGGGTAAGTTTGGGCTTTGAGCTGCAAACAAAAGGGAATCGTCATTTCTTGAGTGACAACGAAAACGTGTCTTTTAAAATTCTGTGACTGATGCTTCTAGAGCAGGCATGGGGAACCTGTGGCCTTGAGGCCACATGAAGCTCTCTAGGTCCTCAAGTGCATCCCTTTGACTGAAACCAAATTTAGTGGCCAAAGGTTCCCTATCCCTGTTCTAGAAGCTTAATCTGGTTAGGGAGAGTTGGGGAAATATACTACTCTGTAGTGTGACCCTAGGCAACTCACTTAAACGTCGTCTGCCTCAGTTTCCTCCATTGTAAAATGGAGATAATAACAGCTCCAATCTTCCAGGGCTGCTGTGAGGATCAAATGAGACATTTGTAAAGTGCCTAGCACAGTGCCTGGCACACAGTAGGAGCTTAATAAAAAGTTTATTCCATCCCCCTTTCATTAGAAATGTGGGAGACCATGAATATGGAGTGTTCAGCATACTGTCCAAAGATATCAATGTGTCTATTTCATTTAACTGTGATTTTTTCCCCCTTTTTACAAAGAGAAACTCATGGTTGGGGTAGGAGGAAATATAGGTGTGTATCCAGAAATTATTTTGATGTGAAAACAAAAGGAATTACATTTTTGTTTTAATGGAAAAAAGATTGATCTGGTTATTAGAATTATTTGTTTTTGTGTCTCACTCCCCAACTTGACTGGGAGCTCCTTGAAGTCAGGGACATGTTAGTTAAACATTGACTATTCCCCACCCCCAAGTGCCTAGTAGAGTGCTCTGAATACCCACAATGCCAAATATTTGTCAGTGGATGAATGAGTGAATTAATGAATGGTGGTGAATAGGATGAACTGGAGAGGGTAGAGTCTTCGGGGGTGAAGTAAGGAGGCTAGTAAAGGTCCGGGACCAGCATGGTGGAAGCCTAGGAGCAGAGGAGGGGGTTTTAGTGTGCTGAAAGAGCTGGTCTTGGCACTGGAAGACCTAGTGTCCAGACTCCTCTCTGCTAAGTGGCTGGATAACCTTGAATGGCTCACTTCCCCTCTCTGCATCTCAGTTTCCTCTGCTGTAAAGGGGAGGGGGGAGGGGAGAGAAGGAGGCTGGACTAGATGAGCTCTATATCAAATGCATGCTTCCATGGTGGAGGCTGTGGCTGTGAGTCTTCTACAGGGTTGGGGTTGGGGGTGGGGGTGAGGATATGGGTGGGACTAAGAAGCTGAGAGCCTATGTGTCCCCATCGTAGCTTTGCACGTAGATGTGGGTGCAGTATCTCTGGGTGTGGACTCTGCTTGGATATGAGAGCAGCTGGTGGGGGTGGGCATGTGTGTGATTTGGGGGACGCATATCTGTTTTGTGCCCTGTTGGGGGTCTATGGGCTTGCACACATGCTGTGGGTCATCTTTGGGAGCGCTTCTGTGTTTGGGCACGTGCCAGAGCCCATTATGGATAGTCTATGTGTCCGTCTGTGCTAGTTGTGTGGGGGTGGGCTGGGGAGCCAATGCCTACAGCCTCCTTCCTGAAACTGTCTTGCTCACTCATCTTGCTCTCACGGCTGTTCTGAAATAGCATCTGGACTGAAGGCCCATGAATTTTTCACAAGGATAATTACATGGCCTGGGAAGGCTGGCTGTGATTTACCAGCACCTGCCCTCCCCTGGTTCATGGTGCAATCCACCAACCTCATACCTACCTGTCTCCATCTTGAGCCCCACCTCCCCAAAATACCTGTACTGTCCATGGTCCCAGGTTCAGGATTCATTCTCATTCATAGCCAGCCTGCCCTAAAGCAAACCAAACATCTTAGCTTAGCTAGCACCCAAAGACAATGTTCTCAGAGAAAGCCCTGGAGTGGCAGTTGGAAGATCTGGGTTTTCTGCCTCTGACTCACTGTGTGACATTGGATATGTCATTTCCCTTGATCTCCAAGGTCCCATGCAGCACCTTCTGCTTTTTCACTTCTAAAGTCTTTTCTAGCTCTGATATTCCATGTTCTAAGTTCCCTTCCAGCTCTAACATTGTAGGCATTGTTTTAAAGTCCTTTCTGGCCCTAATATTCTGTGTTCTGTGTTCAAAGGCTCCATCCAGACCTGACATTTGGGGTTCTATGTTTGAAAGTCCCTTTCCTTCTCTAACCTTCCAAGTTTTACAGTTCCTTTTAGCCACAACCTTCTGGTTTCTGTGCTAGGAAAACTCTCTCATCTCTCATATTCTATGTTCTAAGATCCTTTCCAGCCCTAACATTCTGGGTTCTATGTTCAGCATAGCACTGTGTATTCCAGCAACCCAAATGAGAGTCTAGCTCATGAAGATCTGAGCTAGGGGCCAAACTTGATGTATTCCCCAACCCTGAGCTCTCCCAGCTATAGCTTTTTCCATCTCTAGGTTCCTACCTTATCCCTGTTCACTCTTCTTAAACTCAACCTCAGCACCCAACCCCATGAATTTCTATCCTTAACCTCTGTTTGGCTAAGTTCTAATCCACCTACAACAACACAGTCCACATTAACCCAGGGCTACAGCCCCCTAATCCTCCTTCTTTTCGGTCCATCAATCAGAATATCCGACTCCTATTCCCTCAAACCCTGGAAGTCTCCCCTCCACCTCCTCCAGCCCCCAGGTCCAAAACTTTCAGGATGTCTCCTCCATGTGAACATTCCATCCTCTTATCCAGAGACACATAAATCATAACTTCTTCACACCTTAGCATCACACCTTAGATACTAAGTGAGTTGCTGGGGCCCAAGGATCCCTTGTCACCCTGTAGACAACCTGGTGATAAGCTCTTCTGGTTCTCAGCTGAAAGGGATACAATCCTTAACTAGAGTCATACTATTAACCTTTCCATCTTAGTTATGGCCTGCCAGAGCTGGCCCTGGGTTAGGAACCAATGACCACTTCCATGCTATCTATGAGATACTTCTGTGGCATTCCCCCAAAATCAAGATCAATCCTTCAAGATAGACTAACCCTAACCCTCCAGCCTTCCCAACCAGGACTCAATCCTAGTTTCCCACCTTTGACCTCCTTGCCATAGAGCAAGATTTTTTGCCCTAACTTCTTTTCCAATGATGCCCTCAATATCCCATACTCTGACACCCCAAATTCTCACATCTCTTGTTATTGGACCTACATGATACCATGAATTCCAGAGGGACAAGAGGAGGCCCGAGCCATTAGCCAAATATGAACTGCTCCCCAACTCTTAGCCTGGAGGGGGAGAAGGATCTAGGGCCATCTTGCTTATTGCTTACTTCTTCTACCAAGGGACTTTAACCTGAGGTCCAGGAATTCGTGTTTTTAAAACTCTTTTAATCATTAATTCAATATAATTGGATCCCTTTGTAATTCCACATCTTTTACTTAATGCCTTTAAAAATATGATTCTGTGAAGAGGTCCGTAGGCTTTCCCAGACTGATAGCCAAAGGGCTCTATGACAGTGAAAAGGTCAAGAACCCCTGGTCTAGCCTGTCCAGCTAATAGGTCGCTCAATCTGGCTTGTCTTTTAGTGCACCATACAAGAAAGCCTAATCATGGCCTCACCAAGGGAGCTTTGCAGTGGCCTCAAAGCCATCTCCCTTCCTCTGCAGTCTTTCCTACCCAGTACTGCCAAATGGACAGCCCTAACCCATAGGCTCACCATGTCATCTTTGTGCTCCAGAAGATTCAGCAGCTTTTTGTCTTTAGGATAAAATATGGACCCCTCTTGTTTATCACTGAAAGACCTCCATCACTTACTCCAACCTAGCTTTCCAGACTGATTACACATTCCTCTCCCCTCCACCCTTGCACTCTGTGTCTGAGCCAAACTGGCCAATTTGCTGTTCTCCATGCATTGCCTTCAGTCTCCCAGTTATGTGCTTTCTTGGAGGCTATCTCCTATGCCTGTACTGTTCTCCTTCATCACTTTGGCCTCTTGGAACCTCTTGCTTCCTTCATAGGTCAACCAAAGTGCCACCTCCTACAAGAGGACCTGCCAGAGCCCCTCAGCTGTGCTCCTCACCTCTAAAATACCTGGGTATTTATTTTCTACATATATAGTACTTACTTGGAATTACTAAGCACCTGGGTTTTTCCCACAGTCAAATGTCATTTCCTTGAGGGAAGGAGCTGCTAAATTTTACCTTCATAACCCCATTGCCTACCACAGTGCCTGGCATACAGTAGGAGCTTAATAAATACTTGGTTAATTTGAATGGAATAATGAAAAGCACAAGGATGGCATTTCTGCCCATACTCTATTATAGAACATTTCTCCAATATATATTATATATATATGTTATATATTTAGTTATTGCTTATGGCAGAAGGGTCAGGCATTGGGGTATGAGAAAATTTATTCTCAGCCAAGCTGCCTTCCTCAGCCTTACTTCCCTGATAGAATACAAGTTCCTTGAGGACAGACATGACTTCACTTTTGCTTTTGTATTGTCAAGGCCTAGTAAGGTTCCTGCCACACAGTAGGTGCTTAATGAGGCTTCTTGATTATTAATTTGGGCCAGGCGTCATGGGCTGATGTAAGACTCTGCCCACTTCAGTCAACATAAAGAAGGAGTAGTATCTTAAGGAGTAAACTTCCCATGTGCTGGGAGAAGTATTCTGACTTCCCCCACTCCAGAGTTGGGAAATACATTCATATGACTTCAGCCCCTACTCTTTTTTGGGCACCAGCTCCTCAGTCACCAACCAAGTTTAATGACTAAATAATAAAGGTTTTCTTCCTGTTCCCTAAGTCTTCCTGACTTTAGTGGAGGCATCCTTCCTTGCTTGAAAGGATTCTAAACTTTGGAAACAGAGTCAGAGAACCTGGGTTCAGTCCTGGCTTGGTTGCCCCTTATGTGACCCTAGATCTGAGGTGGTCTTTACAGTAGCTCTAGTTTCTTAGAGGACCCTGGGTTCAGGTCCTGGCTCTACTCTTTGCCACTTGTGAGAACTTGCCTTTCTTGGTCTGTTTCTTTATTTGTAAAATGAAAGGGTAAGAGTAGTTGATCTAGGAATGTCTTTGTAGCTCAGAATCCGAGGATTCGAGGATCTGTGACAGTCTACCCCTTGGGGACTAAAAGTGAAGGAGTCCCATACACATATCTAAAATAATATAATTTTTTAATAAATTTGTTTTCAAACAATTTTTTGTTCTCTGCCGCATGGGGGCATGGTGGAGAAGAAAGGTCTCCTGGTCGGGCGGCCCTCACCCCCTAAAATGTCCAGAAGAGATGGATGGGGAAAACTTCCCTTCCTTCTCAGGGGTTTGGGGAGGGCCAGGAGAAGCTAGAGCCTTAGGGTCATCCCTTGCAGGATTAGAGTGGCCTTCTTTGGGGTACTCCCAATAGTGTTCTTTGATGGGGATGCAGGGCGGGTCTTTATCCAGCCTGCAGGTGCTCTCGGAACCCTAATCCACTGGATACATCCAGCTGATAGAGACAGCTCTGAAAACTAGTTATGCCTTCCCTCAAGTAATGTTCTGGCCCCCAAAGGGCCCAAAGGTGGATTTGTGAGCAGTCTAATCCCAGCCCTGGGAAGAGGAGGGAGGAGCTAATGGCTGGGGTTAGGGGTGAAGACGGAGAAGGAATGCCCATATTAAGCATTCTGGGGATGAGAGTAGGAAATGGAGGAAGGATGATGTCCCTTGGAAGAGTGTCCTGGAATGGGTGGGGACAGGAAATGAGTCAGTGCGAAGGTAGCAGCAGAAAGGAGGGTAGTCATCTTCGAAGGGATGGAGGCAGGAGGTCATCTAGACCAACCTTACCTCTTGGCCTCCATCCTTGGCTGCCCTTCTGCCACTCCCTACCCTCTCAAGTATCAGCCTGCCCATCAAGGGCCATAGGGGACCAGCAACAAGAGGCAGAACAAGGGGGTGGGCAGACCATGGTGATGGGAAGGGCCTCCGGAGTCCAGCGAGGTGGGGCAGGCTGGGCCAGGGCACACCTCTCCCCTCCTCCGGTCCTCACCCCCATAGCCACCCCAATAGTCTTCTTCCGTGGGTGTGTCTCCACCTTGGGGCCCCCTGGGGTCTTCAGCCGGCAAGTCCCGGTATAAGGTAGAGGGATCCACAGGGGGAGCTCCCCCAGCTTCGCCCACCCCGTACAGGTGGTTGGAAGAACTGTTGCCACGGGCAGGGCCGCCCGGTCGGGTTGGAACAGCAGGGGGACAGGCCTCAAAGTCCGATTCCCGGAGGGCCCGCAGGTCCCGGCCCTGGCGCTCGGGAGGGGTGGCACACGTGACATCTGAGCTGGAGACCCGGGCCCTCTGAAACCAGGCCCAGAGAGGGCGGGCACGGCAGTCACATGCCCAGGGGTTGTCATTCAGCCTCAGGAACTCCAGGGCGGGTAGGTCGGCCAGAGCCTCCCCTGGCAGCGATGCCAAGCTGTTGTTGAATAAGTAGAGGATGGTGAGGCGGGCCAGGCCCCGGAAGGCGGCTCGGTGCACACCCTGCAGGCGGTTCCCGTGCAGCAGCAGCCGATCCAGCCCGGCCAGGCCCCTGAAGACGTGTTCGGTGAGCAGTCGGAGGCGATTCCCATGCAGGAAGAGGTGACTCAGGTTGGCCAAGTCAGCAAACAGATCATCCTGCGGTGGCGGGAGATGGGAAAGAAAAAGAGTGGGTGCAGGAGATATGATGGGGGGACCCCTTTTCAGACAGGCCAAAGGATGGGGTGGGGTAGCAGAATCCTAGAACTGGGAAACAGTTAAACTAGAGGGAAGAAGTTGCTGTTTAGTTACCCAGAAGTAACTTTGGTGCAAGGTAAAGACTGCTGGATTTGGAGTCAAAGGTCCTGGGTTCAGGTTCAGTCAAGGCTCTGCCAATTACTGTATGCAACCAAGGGCAAAAGTCACTTTATCTCTTTGGACCTCTGTCCTCCAGTGAAAAATGAGGGGGTTGAATAAGGTTTTCTATGCCCTTGTTGCATCATCCAAAGCCCCTTACTGATGGGTACAAACCTCAGCTCTTCCTTTGTGACCTTGGTGAAGTTACTTAGCCTCAGTTTCCTCATCTGAAAAATGGCTAGATGATGTCCAAGGCAGCATGATCCATTGCTATGGGTTTGGAGTTGGAGGTCCAGGGTTTGAATCATAACTTTATCACTTACTACCTATATGGCCTGGGGCAAATTACTTTATTGCTCTGGACTGCAGTTTGCTGATTTGTAAGGCAAATGAGGTCAGGCGAGATAATCCCCCAGGTGCCTTCCTGCCCTAAATCCCAGGATCCTCTGATGCACTTGGCTTCTCACCTCCTGGCCATGTGATAGCTCTTCTCCCAGAGAAAAGAGGTGGCAAGGGCCCTGAGCCTGTTTGGTATCTCAAGAGGATCTCTTCCCCTGGAGGTCAGGATTGGGGGGTGGGGGGGGTGCGGAGCACAAGTCTGGAGGCAGTTGGGGAAGCACCCAGCCTCATTGGGGAGGGGGCTGATTCATCTCGGTCCAACAACTGTCCATTTGTCATAAATAGTGGCAGGATCTCAGAGGCCGTTGAGACCAATTCCTCATTTTACAGATGAGGACACTGAGGCAAAGGGAGGTTAAGTAACTTCCCGAAAGCAGCTCTTCCCAACTCCAGGTTCAGCACCTTATTCCCCTGTCTGTTATGGCATGCTGTCCTGAGATGCAGCCACAGGGTCCCTAGACCCTTTGGTCTAGCTGCACGTGGTGGAAGCCCTCTCACTCTGACTAGACACACATACATATCTGCCTAGATGGCATAGTTGGTAGAGCCCTGGGCAGGGGGCAGGACAGACCTGGGTGGGATGATGATGATAGCTGGTATGTAAATAGTGCCTACTATGTGCTAAGCACTTTACAAATATTATCTCATGTGAGCCTACAATAACCCTGTGAGGTAGGTGCTATTATTTCCATTTTACAGCTGAAGAAACTGAGGTAAACAGAGGTGAAAGGACTTGTCCAAGGTCACACAGCTAGTGAGTGTCTGAGGTCAGATTTGAATTCATGTCTTTCTGACTCCAGGCCCAATGCTTTATCTACTGAAGCACCCAGCTGTATGACCCCGGGCAAGACTTTTAAGCTCTCTCAGCCTCAGTTTCTTTATGTGTAAAATGAAGATAATAATAGCAGGACTAAATGAGATCATAAATGTAAAGAGCTTTGCAAACTTGGAAGAGCTATGTAAATGCTAGCTAATATATGTATATATATGCATACATATATATCATATGTATGTAATTATGTATAGATGTATATCTAGAATTCACATTTTTATTAGGCTTTAAGGTTGACAAGACAATTTCCTCACAACAACCCTTCAAGGTAGACAGAGCAAGGATGACTCCCTCCATTTTATAGGTGAGGGCACTGAGGGCCAGTTAGGATAAATGGTTTTGCCCAGAGTGATATAGTTGGGTAATGCCAATGCAGGGATTTGAACCCAGCTTTCCCCTGAATTCAGTTCCGTGTTTGACTTGATCTTATATCTGCCACTTACACACCTCTCACAAGGGCCCTGGGTTGGGGAAAGAGAAGGGAGCTGGGTTTTTTTCCCCGGCATCTAAGACAAGTATTTGTGTGTCTGTCTGTGTGTGGGGGTGGTGCTTCTCTAGAAGACCAGGATTGGAGAAAGGCAGGAAGTAACATGATATAGTGGCAAGAACACTGGATCTGAGTCAGAGGACCTAGGTTCAAATCCTATGTTTAATGTGTATTACCTGCATGACCTGGTGCAGGTCACTTCACTGTTCCTTAGCCTCCTTGTCTGTTAAATGGGAGGGGGTGAGGAAACTGAGATGGTTTTTTCCAGCTGGAAATCTATGATCCTAATCTATGATCTGGATTGTCCCTTAGGAGTCTTAGCTGTCGAGAGACACACATCTGGAGGTGTACTAGGATGCTCTGGCGCTTCAAGAGCTAGATTGGAAGTTCTCTAGTGAGAGTCCATGAGCCTTCCTCTCTAGGGTTAAACCCAACCCCAGCCTAGATAGGAGAGGTGGTCCTTGGTGAAGGGCAGGGATGCACGGCCCCCAGCCCTAATTCTTCTTTCAGAGAAGACAATCTTTTCCCTCAAGAAATCCCAGTTCTCTGAAGTCTGGTCTGAGAAGTTTGGGTGGGGAGAACCTCAATTCCCAGCCTCCACTTCCTGTCCTCCTGCTTTCTCCTCGCCCCCCTCCCATCTGGCTGCCGCCCTCTCCTCTCTACAGGAATCGAGTTTGCCAAGATCTCCTCCTCTTAGCCACATCCCACCCCTCCCCCTCCCCCTCTCCCTTGCCTCTGACACTACAGAGCTTTTCTCTCTTCATCTTTGGAGTTTTCCAGGGCTCTGTCCTCTTCTCCCCTTACATCTCTGACCTCTGTTGTTGTTCAGTTGTTTCCAGCTCTTCATGACCCCATTTGGAGTTTTCCTGGCAAAGATGCTGGAGTGGTTCAACGTTTCCTTCTCTAGCTCATTTTAGGATAAGGAAACTGAGGCAAACCGGGTTAATGGATTTTCCTGGGGTCACACAACTAGGACGGGTCTGAGGCCAGATTTGAACTCAGGAAGATGAGTCTTCCTCATTCCAGGCTCACCTGACTTCTTCGCATCTGACCTATTCTCAGACTCCTTTCTGTCTCTTCTCTTTATCAACCTTTTCTCCCATGCTCTCTCTGCTCATTAAGTTCACCCCATGAATAGCAACTGGATCTCTTCCCCTGTGCTCCCTCTTCTACTAAATATTAAGCAGGTGGTATTGTCTCAGAGGACACTGAGAGGCTGAGTGATGTTTTAGCAAAGGGTATTGGGTGTAGGGCCAGAAGATCTGGTTTAGAACCCTGGCTCTGGAACTTATTATGCGTGGCCTTGGATAAGACACTTCACTCTGTGTCTCAGGTTCCCCATCTGTGAAACGGGATAATAATACTGACACCAGCTGCTTCACCAAAGGGCAGTCACAATGGACAAATTGCTTTGGAAGCCATAGAAATGGGAGACAGGATTGGTCGGGTAACGCATGGGGTAGAAGCAGGGAAGAGCTGTGGCCTGAACCCCTGGAAATTCTGCCAAGTCAGCTTAGGACCAAGGGATTCTGGATGGTTTTTTGGGGGAGTAGTTTCACCTTGGGGGTCAGAGACCAAATGAGGGAGGGATGTAACAATTCCTAATTATCTGTTTCTTCTCTGTCCCTTTGCGTGTCTGCAAGGGACCAAGCTCCATCCAACACCTAATCTTGGGGTCTGAAGTGGGAACACCTCCCTGCCCCCCATTCAAGCTGTTGCCTAAATCCTGTATCTTCTACCACGCCTCTAAAATCCGCTCCTTCCTCTCCCCACTGCTAAAACCTCTCTCTGTGCATTAATCAGCTCTTGACTTTCACAGCCCTCTCTTCCCCCTTCCTCCCCCCTCCCCCTCCCCCTCCTGGCTTGAAAGCTTTCAATCACCTTCCATTTCTACAACCACATTTTCCTGATCGCTCTCAGTCCCCTCCCCCAACTGGTTCATTGTTCCCCACAACCATTTCAGATCTCCATTCTGCATCTCTCCCTCTCTGGCTAAATTCCTTCCCCCACCTCAATCTGAATTGTTCTCTCTTTGCTGCTTCCCAACTCTCATCTCCTTTTCTACCCCATTTCAGTTTCTTCCACACCTGAAACACCCTCCCCACCCCCACCCCACCTTTGCCTTCCTCAAATAGCTCCTTTCAATCCCCTACTGTAGGGGAGGAAGGTGTCTGTCCTAAGCCACACCTGCCCCCAGTGGGTGTCACCCCAGTTCTCAGGCTTCCTCACCTGCCTGTGACTTGTGTTGGCCTAATTCAGACGAATCAGTTCCCAGGAAGAAGCTGCCTTCCCTTTTATTCCACATAGGACTGAAAGGTAAGGTGTGGATCCCTGAGGCCAAAGGTCATCATCTGAGGTCTCAGGGAGCTCCCTTGCTCAGCCTCCCAACTCCTATGCCCGAGGACCAAACCTCATGGACCTCCCCTGTCTCAGGTCCTAGAGGCAGACTTTCAGCATTACATAGGAATAGGAATAGAGGTTAGACCTGTGCTTTTATTGGTATAGGGGTCTCCCAAAGAGAAAATTCCTTCTACCAATTCAGGCTGGCATCTTCCCTGGAACTATAGTCTATGTACTATAAAACTATACACTATAAAACTATTGTTTTGCCTAGGACACTGAAACGTTAAGTGACTTGTCCAAGGTCACACAGACACATGCATCAGAGGGGGAAACATATAATAATATGTAGCACTTTAAGGTTTGCAAAGAACTTCAGTATTATTTCATGGGATTCTCACAACAACCCTGGGAAATAGGAGCTATGATTATTATCCCCATTTTATAGATGGGGAAACAAACTGAGGCAGAGAGGTTAAGGGACTTGCCCAGGGTCACACAACTACTAAGTGTCTGAGGCAGAGTATGAACTCAAGTCTTCCTGACTCCAGGTCCCATGTTCTATCCACTGCCTGCCCAGCTGCTTCTGAATTCAGAGCTCTAAGTGCATCAGTGAAATTCAAGTTTTCCTGGCTCCAAGGTTAGCTCTCCACTCAGTACTCTGTGCTGCCCCTCAAAACTCTATATCATCCCAAGTTCACTCTTCTAATCTTTTTTGGTGGCTCGAAGACCGAAATGGTCCAAGGACAAGACACTGGCCTGCTATAATTCTTTTGTATTTAATGTTCTGCAAACTACTCCGCAAGTATGTAAAATGGCATTTTTGTAACTGAACAAAGCTATTAGGATATCGACTTCCGATTCCTTACTGGAAACATATTAGTAGAATGTAGAGGTATTAGTAGAATAGCTTAACAGTTGGCCTTGGAGGCAGAAAGACCTGGCCTGTGGTCCTGTCTCTGATCCCTCCTGGCTATATAGGTATTTCAGTGCTTTGAGCAAGGCCTTTCACTTCTCAGTCTAACTCTCTAAAATGGTAAGTTGTATTTGCGGGTGCTAGTCTGTACTGGTAGAAGGATTTCTTCACCTGGAAGTTCCTCGTGCCACCAAAATCAACGGATCTGGTTAAGAAAAGTATTCCAAGGGACTGTGATTTTGTCCCCTTCCCAACAGAGAGCAGCCAAGCTGGCAGGCAGCCTCCACAAACTTGCCTGGGGTCAGTGCTGGAGGACAGACACACCGTTTGTCACCAAGCCCATGCTGGAAGCCTTTCCAAGTTGGGAGAAAGGGCCAGCGCTGGCTGCACACCAGCCTCACCTTGGAGAGCCCAAGGGCGTGTCTGTGCTCCAGTGGGGCATCGGTAGAGGGGGTTATTATTACTGTCCTTTGGTTCTCATCTTTTGTGACGGACTTCATGTAGAAATGGTCTGAGGACCAAGCCTTTTCCATTTAAAGTTCTTTGTGCTGTTGCCCAGTTTGATGAAATAACTGGTTTTTTGTAATCGAATGAGAGTATTGGGATAATTGTCACTGTTGTTACTGCTTTTTGGCCATACCTATGATTTCCCTGGTTTAGGAAACCCTGGGGAGGGGAACTCCTGCCATCGATTCAGAGCAGCAACTCATAGGCTTAGAAGGTAGCCTGGGGTGTTGAGAGGTCAAACCACTTTTGAGGGGTTAAGCAGAAGGTAATTAGGGGCTACACTGCAACCCAGATCTTAGGATCATAGATTTCGAGCTAGAACATACCTCATAGGCCATCTAGTACAGACCCTTGTTTTATAGGGGAGGAATGTTAGGTGACATGGGATGGTAGGTGACTTGTCCAAGATCACACAAGCTCCAAAGGTGGGGTTTAAACCCAGGTCCTCTGACTTCAGACTCCGAGTTCTTTTTATTCCCTCACACTGCCTTCCTCACGTGGAAGTCAGCTCTCTCTCACTATGCTACTCTGCTTTAGTAATTATTATACCAATAATTATTCTAATTAATAATTTAATTAAATATTAAAAAAACAGTAATGTGAGGTAGCATAACTATCAAAGTAATTACATATGGAAAGAATCACAACAGAGCCAGTGTGACTTAATGAATAGAGCTGGCTTCAGAGTCAGAGATACATGAGTCCAGGACCCACATCTTACCCATATGGGTTGTGTGACCCTGGGCAAGTCACTTAGCTTTTCAACAATCCAGGCAAGCAACCTGAGACTGTCAGTGGTATAGAGGTTGGGGATAAAGAGACTTTCCTCATCAGGGTGCTTCCAATACTGATAGAATCCCAGGTCTGGACCAAGAAAAATCTCCATGGTTGACATGAAGGAGTGGGGTGTGTGTATGTCAACGGCTCCACTTTGGGCCTTAGTAGAGGATTCTGACTTAGGTTATTGTGGCCTAGGAGGGAAGTGGAGCTAGAGAGAGAGTTTTTAGGGCACCCAGTCCCCTTCTGGGAGGGTGTGTGTAAGGACATAGGGTCATAGGACCAGAGATTTAGAGCGGGAAAGGACTGCAGAGAACCTTTAATCCAAGCCCCTCATTTTAGAGATGAAGAAACCAAATCAGAGGGAGATTGGATGACTTGCCCCAAGTCCACACAGGACATAAATGGCATCTAGACTTGAAATCCAGGAGCCTTGATTTACTCTCATCTTTGGCATCCACAGCTTACAAGCAAGCCTTCCTGACAGAGGAGGCCCCTTTGGTACATCAGTACTAACTTCCGTTGGAAAGAGTCCAGGACAGGCCCTGCATTCCACTAAGTGATGCTCTGCAGCAACCTCTACTATATGGAGATGGCCAGTGTGGTCATTGACAGCACCACCCCCTCGGGCCTCTGCCCCAAAGAAGGGAGGGCAGGCTGGGCCTTTTGTAGAAAAGTACCGGAATGAGTACCTCCCTCCCCCTACCTCCCTGCTGCCAACACACCCTCAAAAGCAGCAACCTTTCAGAATTTTGCTTCCCAAGGCGTGGTTTTAGGGGGCGTGTTGTGACTTCAGGGAGTGGAAGGGTGGACAGAATGGAGAAAAAAACAGGTTGAAAAGAAACATTAATCATTCTTGATAATAATATTAATAAAACTAATGATAGCTGTCATTACCATTCTTTCAATTTCCATAGCACTGTTCTTCCAGAAGCTCCCCACTGCTCTACTTTTAATTCTTAATCCTACCACTGAGACACATAGGATAGGGCCTGCAATGATTCTCTGCCCATTTCACAGGAGCAAAAACTGAAGCACAGGAAGGGCAAAGGGTTTTTTTATGTCCCACTCCCCCCACCCCCAGTTCCCCAGCAAATCTGAGGTGGGAAGAGGCCTTTGATGAGATCATCTTTTCCATTTGCTCTGCCCACCTCCCCACCCTACCCCCATATTCCATGTGCTGGTCTCTGAAGAATATGAGAGGGGAGAAAGTAGCAAAGGACTTTTGTGATGAAATCAGAGGAGAAAGGGAGAATGAAAAGAAAATCGTCATGTTGGAAGAGGGGGATAGTGAGGCACTGAGAGACACAGAAGGAAGTCGTAAAGGCGAGAAGAAGTGAAGGAAAGGGAGACAGGAAGGAGAGGAGGGAAGGCAAGGATGGGGGGAGGGGAAGGAGAGGGAGGGGAAGGACAGGAGGGAAGGGAAGAAAAAGGGGAAGAGGAGGAAGGGAAGGGGACAGAGGGTAGAAAAGGGAAGAGAGGGAAGGGAAGGAGAGAGGGAAGGGGAGGAGGGAAGGCAAGGATAGGAGGGAGGGGAAGGAGAGGAGGGAGGGGAAGGAAAAAGGCAGAGAAGGAAAGAAAAGGGGAAGAGAGGAGGAAGGCAAGGGGAGAGAGGGTAGAAAAGGGAAGAGAGGGAAGGGGAGGAGGAGAGAGGGAAAGGGAAGTGGGGAGAGGGAAGGGGAGGGGAACAGAGGGAAGGGAAGAGGTAGAGGGACAAGAAGGAGGAGGAGAAAAAGAAAACAAGTCTATAGGAAAAAAAAGATTTGAAAGGGTGAGAAAAGGAACAGAGAGAGAAAGATGGAGAAAGAAGTAAAAAAGAGCAAAAGGAAAGGAATGGATGGAAGCACAGGGAAGGAGGTGGCTAGTGGATGGAGATACCAGAGAGACCGGCAAGACAGTCTGCTAACAGCAGAGACAGAGACAGAAAAGAAAGGTTAAGGATGAAGACGCACGCCCAGAGGAATAGAAACAGAGCCCAGGAGATCCGTGGAAAGGCAGAAAGGGCAGGGAGGCAGGGAGACAAGAAGAGGATCGATACCTAAGACAAAAAGAGGGGGAGGGGGCAAGCGGGGCTTACCTGGAGGTGGAGCAGCTGGTTTTCCTGAAGGTAGAGGTATTGTAGGCTGACCAGGCCCCGGAAGATGTTGCTGGGCAGACTGCTGAGCTGGCAGCGGTACAGGTGAAGGGACTGCAGCCGTTCGAGGCCCTGGAAGGTGTCGGGATCTAGGGAACGCAAGTGCCGGTTGTCTCCGAGGTCCAGTTCCTCTAGGGCCTGCAGGTGTCTGAAGGTGCCAGGGTAGATGGTAGAGAGATTGTTGGAGAAGAGCCAAAGGGTGAGCAGACTGCTGCCAAAGGTGCCGGGCCGCAGGGAGCGGATGAGGTTGTTCTGAAGGAAGAGGCGCTGGGTGTGGGGAGGCAGTACCAAGGGCACGGCCGAGAAGTTGTTGGCCTGGCAACTGACAGTTGGTGGGGAGAGGTAGCAGGTGCACAGCATGGGACAGGTAGGGGCCACTAGAGGCAGAGCCAGCAGCAGGAGCAGCAGGCAGGCTGAGGCAGAACCTGTAGGGAGACAAAGGCATGAACTGGCAGGACTCCAGAGGGATCATGTCCCCTGGCCTGCAGCTGCTCACAGAAGACCTGGGTTCAGATCCCACCCTTTCACGAACTGTGTAACTTCAGTCAGGTTACCAGACACCTCTCTGGGCTTCAGTTTCCTCATCTGTAAGGTTCCTTCCATCTTTAAATCCATGATCCCATTCTCCGATGGCTCCTCATCCACCATTATTTATTCAACCAACATTGACTACGCCACTTTTCTTTCACTCACCAGGGGTTACTGGGTGCCTTCATCCATGGATCTAGAAATGATGCCCATTGCTTTAGCACATTAAAGTTTACAGAGCACTTTACTCCCAAGAGCCCTGTGAGGAAGGCAACGCGTTGGACTTGAAGTTAGAATAGGCTTGTGTTTGATCTTAGGTTCCGACACTAGCTTTGTGACCTTGGGCAAATCATTCCACGTTTCTCTTCCTTAATCTTTAAAATGGGGATGATGAAGATAAAAAGGCAATAATAATAGAGGTATCTAGGTGGCTTCAAGTGGATAGAGCCCTGAACTTGGAATCAGGAAAATCTTAGTTCCGGCTCTTCAGCCATGACCTGCTTATTAGCTATGTGACCCCGGCTAAGTCACTAAAGTTCTCTCAGTCTCCCCATCTGTAAAATGAGAGTAACACTAATATTGGCTTCTTAGGGTTGTTGTGAGGATCAAATGAAATAACATATGTATTGCATTTTGTAATAGATAAATAAATGTAGCTAGTAGTAGTAGTAGTAGTAGTAGTAGCCGCAGCAGCAGCAGCAGCAGTAGTAATCACTTCAAGGCTTTCAAAGTGCTTTTCATACATCATCTCATTTGATTTTTACCACCAGCCTCTGAGGTAGGGCTGCAGTTATTAAGAGTTCCCCTTTCTGTGTTTCCTACTTCACAGAGCTGCTGTAAGCATCAAATGAGATGATGTGTGCAATACTTTTTACAAATCTTGAAGCCCTATTGCTATTGTCTTTTTGTCTCCATTTTCTCCACAAAGACACTGAGTTGCCACGAAATGAAGTGACTTGCCCAGGGTCTCACAGAAGGCAAGTTTCAAAGCTGGGATGCACACCCTTCTCATTGCATCATTCTACCTCTCTGAGGTTGAGTGCTCCTAGGAGATTATTTGGGTCGTCTTGTTTTGGTCTGAATTTGTAAATGTCTCCATGCTTGATGGAGGAAAGATGTTCCTCTCATCACCATCAGCACTACCACTACTATGATATGTTCACATGAATGTAGGAGAGATTTTAGGTGCTTGGTTTGCTACTTCGTAAATGCACACATTTGTGATCTCTCCTGACCTACCTGTGCTCTTCATCAAGGTCTACATGCTTGCCACCTCTTTTGTTGCCAATCCAACCAGATGTATATCTATGGCATCGCCCACCCCCAAGTGTAACATCACAGGTCCTCATCCCGTTTTGTCTGTGAGATGGTGGAACACCACAGGACACGGCATGTGTGAGATATCACTGCTGCAGACTTGTGGATCAAGGAGAGTCGGGGGTCTGTGGCCATTGGACAGGACCCATGGATAGGATCCCAGCACCTGTGTTGGAGCCCCACCAGGGGTCCCTGACCATACGTGAGTGTGCCTGTTCTGGATGTCCCCCATCGTCCCCCCTCGTGTGAACGAGTGCTGGGCCCCGTGCGTGTGTAGGCAGGGGTGTGATGTAATACTCAGTGACACAGGCGGCGGCTGTTCATTCCTTCACACCACCTCCGCGCTTCTCGGCCCTTCTCACCCCTCCCCCAGCAGCGTTTCACGATCACTTTCTCCTCCCCAGTTCTCCTGATCCACATGGGGTGACTTGGGGGGGACCAGTCTCTCACCCCCTCTGCATTACTCCGATAGCAGGGAGGCTAAACCCCCTAGCCCTACATGGGACCTTGGGTGGGGGTGTCCTCTCATTGGTGGTGTGTTGGCCCAGTGAAGACAAGCCTTGTTACTTTGCTACCCCTCCCTAATGCCGGTTCCCCTTGGGGTTGACACTCTAGGAAGCCAAATTCCTTTCCTGATCCCTTAATCCCACCCAGATCTGGAGGCTTGCCAAGGCTCTCCCGGATTAGAAGGCCTCTCTCTCTCTCTTTCTGTCTCTCTGTGTGTCTGTCTGTCTCTGTCTATCTGTCTGTCTCTGTCTCTCTGTCTCTCTCTCTCTGTGTGTCTCTCTATGTCTCTCTCTGTCTCTGTCTCTGTCTCTCTCTCTGTCAATCATCACAGGAAGGAGGAAGGAAAGGGCATGTTCATGCTCCTGACAGCTCCAGTGCTGACTGCATCCAGCATCTAAGGGCAGGGTTTGGTTAGGGGAGAGAAATGGTGGTCAAGTCTTTCCTCTTCCTCTCTCATCTCATAATTCTCCCTCCTACACCCCAAGGACAGCTGTCTCCCCCTCCTCCCTATCTCTTCTTCTCTCCTCCCTCAGGAGGAAGAAAAAGGCAAAAGAGGAATTTCTCATCACCCCAGTCTCATAGAGATCTATTGGACTGTGAGTTGCAAAGGACTCAGAGGTCATCTAGTCCAACACACTCATTTGACAGCTGAGGAAGCTGAGACCCAGAGAGGGGCAGTGACTTGCCCAAGGTCACCTAGTAGCATAACCAGGATATTCTAGATTCAAGATTATTTGCCTACACCTCAGAGCTTCTTGGCCCCGACTTCCCCAAAGAGTAGAAACACCCTCTGTCCTTCCCAAAGTACCAATTCTTAGCAAATCTGAAAAGGGACTGGGTTCAGGGAGCCAAGGCTAGGCTGGGAGAGGGAATGAGGGGGGATGGGCCAGAGGCTGGGGGAGGGGTGCCTTGGCAGCCGCTGCAGAGCTGTGGCTGATGCCATTTCTAGTTCTTGCCCGTGTACAGTGGCTGTAACCCAAGGAGCTTCATCCATAATTCAGGCTGCGGGCTCTCACTGGAGGCTGGGTGGAGGGAAAGGTGGGGGCTTAGAGCGTCTCTGCCCCCAGGCCCAGCTTAGCCTGGGTTAGAGGCAGCTGACACCTGGGAAGTGGCTCCTTCTCCCCACTCTGGTCTTGCTACCTCCTTTTCTTGGCTTCCCCTCACCCTAAAGTCCCCCTCCTTTCCATTCTCTCTCCTACCATTTCTTCTACGCTCACATTTTCTCTCCTCTTTCTTCTCTTTATCTTGCTCCCTCCAGTCCTCTCACCCCTATTCCTTTCCTTTCTCGGGTACTCTCTCAAAAGACTGCTATGACAATTCTGGCATTGCCTTAGTGTCCTGGAAAATCCTGGACACAGGATTGTAGGTAGGATGGTGGCATGATAGGTTAGCCGCTCGATCTTTTCACAGCAAGGAAAAGCCCTTCCAGAGTCCCCCAGACACCGTGGCCCTCCTTTTTTCGTGTCCCTATTCGGGGGGGGGGGGGCAAAAGATTAAGGATTGGTTATCAGATAGAGAAGAGAATCAGGAAAAAGCCCGCATGGGGTAGTAGAACATGGGGTAGTAAGAACATGGGCTGGAAATCAGGATGACTTGACTGTCTGAGCTTGCTAACTGTGGAATCATTGGACCAATTAGAACACAGACCTCAGCTTCCCCATTTGTAAAATGAAGAGATTGGAGTGGTTGCTAACTAAGATTTCTTCCTGCACTAAGAACTATGATCTATTTCTGGTCCTTTCATTGGAGACAGACCAGCCCTGAGCTGGGATGAACAATGCCCATGGAGACAAGGGGGTGCAGAACCTGGGCTACACCACAGACCCGGGGGGGGGGGGGGCAGTGCAAGCTACTGTACTGAACTGGGCTGGCAGAGCAGAGGGAAAGGGCCAAGATTCTTGGTGTTTTTATTTATTTATTTTTTGTATCTCCCTGGGCTCCAACAGTCAGATAGGAGCCATCAGGTCCAGTATGGGATGGCCTATCCTTTGTGGGACTAAAAGAATGGCAGGTGTGTCCTTGGTGGAAGAAAGACAGTGTCACAGTGGACAGAACAATGGAATTGGAGTCAAGAAGGCTTAGGTTTAAATCTTACCATAGACTCTTACTAGCAGTATGGCCCTGGGGAAGTCACTTAACTTCTCTGGGCCTCAGTTTCTTCATTTATAAAGTGAGAGAGTTTAACTCAATGACTTCTAAGGATCCTTCTGGCTTTAAATCTGTGACTTCATGATTCCTCTAGCAAGGGAAGCCTAGATCACAAACTCGGAAAATCATGGAAGTGTAGATCCCCAGAAGCAGAGTATGAGGAATGTGGCAACCAGTGTGAGGACACATGTCGCTATCAGATAGATTTCAGACGCCAAGCCTTGGAGGCAGGGAAGAGGCCCTGAGAAAATCCTAGAATTCAGATTCCACCTTTAGCTTTAAAGATTCCAGAACCCCTGAGAATGAAATCACCAAGGTAAGGAAGGGAACTTGGCTGGAAGGAGAAGGAGCTAAACCCTCAAATATGAGTAAAAGAAAGCCAGAGATGTTGAGAAGAAAAGAAGAGTGAGCTAGCTAGTGACTCCAGAAAAGGGGCTAAGACTGAAGATGAATCCCCTGCAGTCCCTGGATCTAAAGAATGAGGAACATGGGGTCTTGGTGGAGCTGCTTCAGACGCTCAACACTGATTGCTGAAGATGTCCTAACGGCCCTGTTTCCGGGGAGAGGCAGGGGGTTAAGGGCACGGGCTGCTGCCAGGCAGATGCTGAGGGGGCAAAGGAGGTGGGAGAGGAGTGGGGATGGAGGTGGAGGTGGTGGCGCTGACGCATCGACCCAGGAAGGCAGTGACGCTGGTGCGGGTGGAGAGGTTCAGAGCCACCGCAAACAGTTTCTCACTCTGCCAGAATAGAATACCCCCGAATAAGCAGCCACCCGAGATCCCCTATAGCACCTAGTCTGATGAGGGGCTGGGGATAAAAATGGCAATGCCTCATCCACCAGGGCTTCTGTCCAACTCCAGGGCTCCACCACCCTACCCTGCTGTCCAGACCCACCCTGCCTACTCCCAAGACCCTTGGCCTAGCTAATCCCTGGGCCCTGGGCCCTGAGCTCTGGGACTCATGTGGTAATGAAGATGATTTGGATAGTAACAGGATAGCCTTTTAAGGTTCCCAAAAGGTTTGCCTCACCTGTGAGGTCGGGGAGGAGGGGAAGCCCTCTCCAAATGCCTGGCATTAGCACTAAAGTGTAGTAAAGGCTTTTTGGTTCTTTATCTCAGACTCTTTCTTTTGACTTCCTGATCCCTGTTGCCCATTCTCCTTGCCCTCACCCCGGGGCTTCACTGCCCCCTCTGCTCCTAACCCCTACCTCCCTGCCCCCTTGTCTGATCTCACCCCCTCCCCCTTTGGCCTTGTCACTCTGCCTCAGCCCCTCTGTCTGATGTTCCCGTCTCTGTCTCCTCTTACTGTCCAGTCTCCTCTGTCCCACTGTCTCCTCTCTGTCCCTGAGTCTCCGACTTCATCCCCCTCAGCCCTCCGCATCCCCCTGTCATCCTCTCAGCAGGTCTCTCGCGCGTCTGGCTGCCCCCATCTCATCCGTTCCTCGGAATCCATCCCCTTCATTTAGTCCCTCCCAGGTGACTGAAGGTGCGGGGCCGAGGGGAAAGCCGCACACCGGCCGCCCCGGAGTTGCTGAGTCGGCGTTTTCCTGGGTCGGAGGAGTTCTCTGTGCGCCTCTCTGCACTGCCTCCACCCCTGGGCAGGCGAAGCCGGGACGGCAGAACCTGCTCTTCCCTCCCTTATCCCGGCCAAACCCTGGACCCAGCCCTCCCCGCCCGTCGGCCGGTGGCCCAGGGCTCCACGGTCACGAGCTAGCTCTCCGTCCGCCCGCCTCTGCGGGTTCGGCTCCCCCGCCACCGGGCGGCCGGCCGGCCCTGCCCCCAAACCCAGTGGGACGGCCATAGGGGCGGAAGCGGGGCTGCTGGACCGTGCCTCGGCTACATCGCCGTGCCCTCCTAGCCCCTGGAGCGAGTCTGGGGATCACCAGCCAGACGGTCGGTCCAGAGTTCACCCCCTCCCTGTGCCCCCCTTCCCCTTGGGCTTCTCTGGCCCCTTCCACCGTCTCTTCCCACTCCTACTTTCTCCATCCCTCCCACCCTCCTCTGACCGCCCCCTACCCTTCTGCCCTTCCTCTTCTTCCCTCCCCCACAGCCTGCTTCCTTGGGGAGCCCCGTTTCCCCAGCCCCGTCCAAGCAGGGGATCCTTACCTTGCAGCAGGCGCCGGAGCCAGGCGAGCATCTTGTCTCGGAGCTGGGGGAGGGGGACGGGGCGGGGCAGGGTGGGGAGCAGCGGCGGGGAGGGGGGCTCCCACGCGCTCCCTCTTCCCCTTCGGAGCCTGGGGCTTGGGACGAGGGGTGGGACTGGACTCCGAGCCCCTCGACTGGGGGGAGGGGGATCTGGGCTGTCCGCTGAGCTCTACCCTGCGCCCCCGGGGCTCCGCGGCTCGGGGGGAGCCATCAGCCCCGACGTATAGGACACGGAACGCGACGAGATGAGACGGGACAGGCGGTGGCGGCCCGGTGCTCGGGTCCCCACCCCCACCCCAATCAGGGCAGTCGGGTCCTGGGCTCCGTCCGCCCCGGCCGCTAGCCCTGGGAGAGTGAGGACAGCAGGGAAGCTGTTCCCTACCCCGCACCCCCCTCTCCCTCCCTCTGGCTCCTCCCTCGCTCGACTACTTAACCCCTTAATGGCGTGTCGGGGGGGGCGGGAGCAGGGCCCCCCTCCCCACCCTGCCCATCCCATGTCATCCTACCACCAAGTCTAACCTCTTCTTACAGCTGCCAGGGACCTAGGGGACGTTCTTTCTATCCGGGCTCTGCTCTTATTGGGAAAACTCTCCAGGAGGTGGGAGGAAAGGGAGGGAACCCTCTTTCGGGCTAACCCTGTTAGATTCAAATCCTCCCCCGCCCCAACTCCATTTATACACACCTTCGTCCCCTAGGGGCCTGTGGGAGGGGGGGAATGGAGCCCTCATTTTTATATCTCTCAGCTTTACTCCCCCCACCCTAGGCATCCCCTACCTCCTCCTTTCCCCACTCTCCCTCCAGGAAGATCTGCTTTGGTGGGGAAAGCTAGACTAGCGAGATCTTTTCGGGGACCCCTGTCTATCTCGCAGGCCCAGTAAAGGGGAAGAGCTCCAGGGTGGGTGCCGGCTCGCATTCTTCTTTAACAAAATAAAAAATAAAAAATAAAAAAAACAGTAGGGTTTAGAGCTGGGAGAGGCCTTAGAGATCCTCTGGGCCAATCTCCTGATTTTGCATTTGTTAGCACTGAGACTTAAAGTGGTGAGGTGACTCTTCCAAGGTCACACAGGAGTAAGTAACGGAGTCAGGGTTCGAGCCTGAGTCTCTGGCTCTAGAGTTTTTTATACGTTATCTTTGTCAATCAGACCCCACTGGATTCCCTGCTCCCTTTTGTTGTGGTAGCATAATTATTATTAATTAGTATTAATGCAGCTACGTTGATCTCGGGCCTCTCTCAGTTCCTTCCCCCCCCCCCCCCCCCGCTACAGTAGGGACTATTACCTCCGGTGGGGGGTGAAGGGGGGGAGGCAGGGAGGCTGTAACCCTAAAACTCGGCCAACCACCCAGGACCAGGAGAAGAAAAAGGATGCGAACTACCTTCAGGCCTCCGAGGGGCCCCAGTCAGCCAGCCCTTTGGCCCCAGGACAGCCAGCTGGGGGCTAGGAGCGCCCGGGAAAAGGCGACCGTTCGCGCGGGAGGGGGAGCCAGGGGGGCTGGGGGAGGGGGAGGACTGGGGAGAAGAACGGATGCCAAGCGGCACCAGGACTGGGCACGGGCTGGAACCGCCAGGAGCCATCTGCTGCGCAGCCCCATGCCCCCCTCAGCTCAGAGACCCGCCCAGCCTAGCCAGGGCTGCTTCTCTGGGCGCAGAAAGGAAACTCATCCCCCCCTCTTCCTCCTATTCCTTTCCTCTCTCTCTCCTCCTCTTCTTTCACTTCTCTTCCCTCCCTTCTCTCTTCTATCACTCCTTTGCCTACTCTCATGTCTGTCTTTTCCCTCTTCCTACTCCTCTTTCTTCCCTCTCTTCTCTATCCCTCCATCTGTGTCTGTTTCTGTTCTTCCCTGTCAGCCTGCCCACCTTTGTCTCTATCTCTCCTTCTCTTCTTCTTTTCCATTTTCTAACCTCTTTCTTTAGTCTCTTTTATTCTCCCTGTCTCTCATTGCCCGACTCC
>NW_020953955.1:415414-421518 GCF_900497805.2 Vombatus ursinus | reverse complement strand
CCCCCCCCCCCCCCCCCCCCCCCCCCCCCCCCCCCCGGTCCTTCCAGTGGAGTTGGTACTTTGGGAGATTCCTCCGGTCCGTACACTGCTGCCAGGCCAGCCCTCACAACTCCATCACCGATTTTCCTGCTCATGGCAACCCCATGGACCCCCTCATTTTGGGTCACTCACCAGAGGGTTACCCTGTTTGGGTTAAGCAGGAGAGGAAGGAGTAGGACGCTGGGTTTGGTGTCTGAGTTCAAATTCCTACCGTTTCCTAATTGTGTGATCCTGAGCAAGTCCCTTCCTCTATCTGGGCCTTAGTTTTTCCATCTGCAAAACGGGAGGACTGAACAATCCAAAGTCTCTCCTGTGTCCAGTGTGTGTGTGTGTGTGTGTGTGTGTGTGTATAAGTGCTTTGAGGTCCTGGGAGTAGGGGTGTTTCCATTCTTTGCAAACAATTACAATTAAACACGAAGAACATGTAGGGAAGGGTGGATTGGGAACAATAGAGCCGTGGACAGTAAGCCGTGGACCATAAGCAGGCAGTAGGAGAGCTGAGCCTGGGCAAGGGAGGTCTTTTCGACTCCGAGTGACCTTAAGTCCCAGCCAGCAGCTGCGGGGAGGGCACTCCCTCTGGCGGTCAGAGGAGGAGATGCGTCCCTGAACAACCCACCGGAACCCTGGCGACTGGGGCCGTAGACTTGAGGCTAGCAGGTTTGAGGTCGCGGACGTGGGATGAGAACTTTTGGCTGGGAGATGTGGTCCTCTGGTTTGAGTAAGTGCTTCGAGGAGCAGATGCCCCTGGGTGGGATGAATCACCTTCTCAGCCTTATCTCATCTTGCTCCCCTAAACTCGGGCTATATCAGGCTTTGTCCTGCCAAACAAACCCCACATTCTCACACTTCCATTTCTTTGCTTTCACTGTACCCTATGCCTGGAATGCCTTCTTTCCTCCTCTTCTGTTGGATTGAAACTCATCCTTTAAAGCTCAACTCAAATGTCACCTCCTCCAGGAAGACATCCTCTAGGGGCTTAGCCTGGGAGTAGCGCCAGGCTCTATAGGGAGAGAAGTCCATTCCTTTCAGTTCCATTCATAGGATTTTAAGATTTAGAGCTGGAAGGGGGTGACCTCAGAGATCAATTGGTCAAACCTCATTTTACAGAAGAAGAGCTAGAGAGAGACCTTACTTGTCCAGGTCTCTCTCTTAATCCAGACCCTTTGACTCCAAATCCGTGCCTTGTCACACTATGCCAATTCAATTCAATTGAAATCCAATAAACATTAATGTTTTCCATCTAGCCCTTTTCTTTTCACGTCTAGGTCACAAACCGAGTTCAGGTCATCTTTGCCTCCCACCCGAACTATGGCAACTGCTTCTTAATTGACCTCCTCGCCTCAAGTCTCTGCCTCTCCAATCCATCCTCCCCGCAGCTGCCAAAGTGATATTAAGAGAGCATAAGTCTGATCATGTTTCTTTCTTGCTCAAGGAGTTCCAACAATTCCCCATCGCCTCTAGGCGAAAATACAAACTTCACAAATCTGATTACAGCCTCCCTTGCCAGGATTTCTGCACTGTACCTTGTAGTACCAGCTAAACTGGATGACTAGCTGTTCATCTTCCGCAGCATCATGTTTCCCCTCCCATTGCCTTTACACTGGCTGTCCCTACAATCCTAATTTAAAGCCCTGGCTGAGCACTAAGGGGGAATCCCAGCCCCAGGGTCCCGAGCTCCTCAGAGAGCTAATTGGAGTTCCACAGAGCTAACAGCAGCATCATGGGGCTGGGAGAGTAGAGAGTGGAGCTTTCTCCGAGGGAGATTTGTGCTTTGTCACACTAGTTAAATGTGTCTGGGGTCATTCACAAATGGGCAGCAGGGTTTCCATTCGACACCCAGACCTGGGAGTTTATTTATCTTGCTTTTTGGCACAGAGCACTGGGCTTCAGACCAGGTTCAAATCTTCACGAGTTCAAATACTGCCTCAGACACTTATTATCTGTGTGACCTTGGGCACGTCAAAGTCACTTAACCCCCTTTGCCTCAGTTTCCTCATCTGTAAAATGAGATGGGGAAGGAAATTGCAAACCACTCCAGTATCTTTGGCAAGAAAACCCCCAAAAAGGGTTTGCAAAGATTTGGGCAAGACTGACCACCACCACCAAAAATGATGATGATGAAAACTGACCCGCTCTTTTCCCAACCTCCAAGTAGAGAGTATGTTCTTTTCCAATATTTTTCTGCCTTAAAGGTACAGGATTCAATTCCTGATCCCTTTCAAGGGAAGGGGAGAGGGGAAGGGAGGCAAGCATCAAGATAAGTTTCAAAGGCCCCTCTACCTCTTTAAAAAAAAAATTAAGATTAGCTCAGCTTTCCTTGCCACATAACGTGCTTTTTCATCCTCCCTCTGGCCTCTTAAGTCTCTGTTCTTTTATCCATGAAACAGAATGCCCAGTCTTTCCAGAGGCCAGAAGAGCAGAATGTGCTGACAGAGGTAGAGAGTGTGGTTAGGCCAATGCCTTCCCCTAAGGGAGGCGAGGGATGGAGATGGGGGGTGGGTAGAGGTGGTGGTAGTGCACTTCTCCAAGATCCGAAAGGCTGCTGCTTTGGGAGCAAGATGAATGATGAGACCAAGGACAAGAAGTATTGACCACTGGGTACGGGAGCAGAGCAAGAGATGGGGGACATGGTGACTGAAAAGCTAGGAGGCATCACTTAACCTAGAGTTCTTACTCCCCCACCCTCCCATCTTTGTACCTCTTCAGCAGAGGCTATAATTTCTGAGAGAATGACACGGTGGTGTAAGATCACCAATTTTGGAGCGAGGGCACTGGGATTCCAATACCAGCTCTTCTGCTTGCTAGCTGTATGACTTCAGACAAGGAACTTTCATGCTTTTGAGACTCAGTTTCCTTATTTGTAAAATGAGAAGTTTGCAGACCTTTCAACTTTCAACACTGTGATCCTATAAGATCTATTTCTCTAGCTCAATCTGTCCCCCCCTCCCAAGAAACCCATCCAGGCTGACATTAGAACTGACATTTATTTTGGTTTCATTGTTTGCAAAACCTTAAAATCTGTTTTTATCTTATTTAAAACTCACAACATCCCTAGGAAGGGAGAGCTGTGGCTGAGACAGATAAGTGACTTGCCCAGGGACCCATAGCTAGTAAGTGAGGTGAAATTTGGACCCAGGTTTTCCTGATTCCAAGTCCAGAATGATACTCCTAGACTAGACTGTTTCCCTGAAGTGAAGACAGAGAATAAGTATACATATAGAGAGAAGAGTAGGTTAGAGGGAGTATGAGGAGGGAGAATAATGCAGAGGGTACAGGAATTTATGAGAGGAAACCAGAGGAGAAATGAATCTGTGAAGAAGGGACAGAGTTGAATGTGGTAATAGTTAACATCTATACAGCACGGTAAGGTTTGCATGTCTCTTTGCATACAATAGTATCCTACTTACCCCTCTTAATAATTGTATGAGGCAGGCAGCAGAAGTATTATCATAGCTTTTTTATAGAAGAGGAAACCGAGTTTGAGAAGACGTAAGTGACTTGTGCAAGATCATAGAACCAACATCATTCAGGATTCAAGCCAAGGCAATGAAGTGATACTGGGGCAGCTAGGTGGCACAGTGAATGGAGGGCCAAACCTGGAGTCAGGAAGACTCATCTTCCTGACTTCAAATTTGGACTTTACACACTTATTAGCTGTGTGACCCTGGCCAAGTCACTTATCCCTGCTTCCCTCAGTTTCCTCACCTGTAAAATGGGCTGAAAAAGGAAATGGCATACCACTCCAGTATCTTTGCCAAGAAAACCCCACAAGAGGTCATGAAGAGTTAGACAGCACTGAAAAATGACCAGACAACAACAGCAAGAGCTAGGCAGCTAGGATGCACAGTGGTGGATGACATGCTGGAAGCCCTGAGTCGGGAAGACCTGTGTTCCAATTCTGCCTCAGATACTTACTAGCTGTGTGATCTTGGGCAAATCACTTAACCTGTAAGGCCTCCGTTTTTCACCTATAAAATAAGGATAATAGTAGCACTTACCACCTAGAGCTACTATGAGGATAAAATAAGATATGTGCAAAGTGCTTTGCAGACCTTAAAGAATTATGTAAATCCTAGTTATTAATAATATTATAATTATTAATAAGCACAGATCTACTGATTCCAAACGCAACACTCTCTCCACTCACCTCAGCTAAGGGGGGGACAGAGAAACAGAGTGAGGGGTGGGGCGGGGGGGACTTTTCCCATATAGGCATGCATTCAGACAGGATACAGATACACCAGCACCTAGACATAAACTCACAAACTAACCAGATACATTCACCTTTCCCCACCATACTTATAGCTCCACCAAGAAGCAACTGGGTCAATGGATATAAAGTGTTTTAACCAGGCTCTGTCTATTGCTTCATGGGTAAAATGAGGAGAACGGGATAAGATGACTCTAAACTTTCCTGTAGCTCTTAATTTTGTGATTTTACTCCTCAAAGACAGTTTTCATAGGACCTGCTAAGGCATCTCTTCTCCAGATAACACATTGCCATTTCCCTCAGTTCTTCCTTACATGGCATGATTTTAATTCTCTTTACTTATCTGAGGACTTTCCTTTAGACATGATTTGGTTAATCTTAAATTGCATCACTCAGTAGTAAGTGACTGGAAGCAAAATAGCCACCTATCCATTAAAGAACAGCCAAACAAATTGTGCTACAAGAATGTAATAGGGTATTGTCGTGTTCCAAGAAATACAAAGAATCAATACAGAGAAGCTTTGAAAGAATTATATGAATTGATACAAACTGAAGTAGTTAAAGAAAAACAATCCCACACAATGACTCCAACAATGTAAGTGGAAAGAACAACCACAAAATAAATAAAAATGAATGATACAAAATTACAAAGAACATGCATGGTCCCAAAGAAGAGACTGGAGAAGACAGCTCTCTTCACTCCTATTTCAAGGCAAGGGTTCATTGATTTGGAACACTGCAGACGTTGTCAGATTTTTTTTGTTCATTGTATTGATCTCGTTTTTTTTCTGAATGTTTTCCTCTTGTTTCTCTTTTTCTTTTAAAAATCATTAAAAAAATTAAGATAAGGTTGGCTTTGGGAGAGAGGGGAATAATTCAAAGGAAAGGCTAGTCAATGTAAAAACAAAGAAATAAGTGAAAATCCATTTCAAAATTGTATTACACAGAATCGAACAAGGTTTCAGAGTTCAGATTCCCCCCCACTATTGTCAGTACCCCTCTCACCCCAATTGTTTGTATTCATTGTGTACATACTCTTACAATTCTTATTTGTGCACATATTCTAAACCCACAGTCAGAAGTTATCTGAGGGCAAGGATTATTTTTTTTTTGTCTATGAATCCCCAGTGCCATATTGTACGATGATCAACTATGATAGACTTAGTTCTTCTCAGTAATACAATGATACAAGACAATTCCGAAAGATTGGTGATGGAAAATGCTATCCACATCCAGAGAAAGAACTATAGAGTCTCAACCCAATTTGAAGCATACTATTTTCACTTTTTTTTCTGTTTTTTTTCTTTCTCGTAGTTTTCCCCTTCTGTTCTGATTATTCTTTCACAACATGACTAATGTGGAAATATGTTTAACATGATTGTATATGTATAACCTCTATCAGATTGCTTGTTGTGTTGGGGAGGAGGGAGGGAAGTAAGGGAGAGAGGAAGAGAAATTTGGAACTCAATTTCTCACAAAAATGAGTATTGAATACTATCTTTACATGTAATTGAAAAAAAATACTAAGTGCAAAAAGAAAATGAAGGATGAATAACAACAACTTTATTTTTCTTAATTACGCCATCCCCATAATATTTCAGAATTAGTCTGACCAACCTAGAGGACAGTATCCTGTCTTGTCAACACTGTACATCTATTAATGCAACCTCAGATCACATTAGCTGGAAGCCGCTTCACACTCTTGTCTCTTATCGAACTTTCAGGCCACTAAAACCCCTGTCATTTTTTTCCCTCATATGAACTTCAGTTAAGCCATGTATCCCTCATCCTGTGATTGTGCTGTTATTTTTCTTTCTTTCTTTCTTTCTTTCTTTCTTTCTTTCTTTCTTTCTTT
>NW_020953955.1:374483-415404 GCF_900497805.2 Vombatus ursinus | reverse complement strand
TTCTTTCTTTCTTTCTTTCTTTCTTTCTTTCTTTCTTTCTTTCTTTCCTTCTTTCTTTCTTTCTTTCCTTCTTTCTTTCTTTCTTTTCTTAACCTAAGTGCAAGATTTTATGTCTGGCTACAAATCACAGAACACCAGGATCTCAGAAGAATCAAAATTGCAGGTAACCCAAAAAGCCATGGAAAGAGATAAACTCTTTCCTTTGGGGGTGGTAAGCAGACTGTAGCCTATTACTTGTACTTAGCAAGAAGTGTCATAAAAGAGGTACCATAAAGGATAATTATCTTATTTTTTTTAGGCAATTGGGATTAAGTGACTTGCCCAGGGTCACACGGCTAAAGTGTCAAGTGTCTGAGCCTGGATCTGAACTCAGGTCCTCCTGACTCCAGGGCCGGTGCTCTATCCACTGTGCCACCTAACTGCCCCCATAAAGGATAATTACGTCTGATAAAGTGATTGGATGGTTGGGCTACTTATGGGGTGAGACTGGGGTATAGAATATGAGCAGCCCAAGTATTGTGCTCATATCCACAAAATATTAGAAGAAATTAGAGGAAGAACTCCAACGTGTTGGGTGGATTTTCCATGTAGGATTAATTGAAAGATCTGGATGAGACCTGCCCATGATGGGAAAGCATGGGTGGAGTTTTGGAACCGTGTGATACTAACATCATAGAGATTGAAGAGCCACTAACGAATAAGAATAAAGGTGGGGGTGGGGGTGGGGGTGGGGGTGGGGGTGGAATGCTCCTGCCTGACACATGGCATACTGAAAAGAGCACCGACTTTGGAGGCAGAGGCCGTGGGTTCTAATCTCAGCTCCATAGACTTTATTATCTGTGTGACCTTAGGTAAATTATGTAGCTTTTCTGAACCTCAGTTTCCTTATTTCTTCTAGCTTTAACCCTATAATCCCAAAGTTTTTCAGGATGCTGATTCCAAAGCATTAGCTGCTGTTCTCAGCTTTGTGTCAGCCATGGATTTAGTAATCACATCACCTATATCTTCAGCATAGTCACTGATAAAAATGTTGAACATTATAGGACTGAGAACAGAGCCTTGTGATGTTTTAGCAGAGACTTCCCTTTAGACTGACACTGAGTAACTCTCTGGGTTGAGTTAGTCAATGAGCTGTGAATTTGCCCATCATTCAGCTCACATTTCTCTACTTTATCCATAAGGTAGTTATCATCAAGACATTGCCAGATTCCTTGCTGAACTCTATAAATAGTATGTATTTATGTATGTGTGTATGCATGCATGTATGCATATCTGTATGTGTGCATAGTGTGTATGCATGTATGCGTGTGTTCCACAGTATTTCACTGACCTCCCATTGTAGTAATCCTTTCAAAAAAGGAAGTGAGGTTAGTCTGGCACAATTTTTTCTTAACAAACCCATGCTGTCTTCATGTCATCACTGTTTCTCTGAATTGTGTAAGGGATTAACATCTAGTTTACCTGTCTACAGTTTGTGAAATCTGCCTTTCCCTCTTTTGTGAAAATCTAGTTTGTCCATTTCCAGACTCCTTTCTATCCAACACCTCTCTATTCCCCACAATTCCAAGATTCCATACAGATTCCTGGAAGTGACTCAGAACTCATACCAGGGAGTAGGCTGTAAAACTTTTGGAGGGCAGAGGGAGTTTGGGTTTTGCCTTTGTATTCCTAGTTCTTGGTGGGCCGCTAGGTGGCTGCAGGGGAAGAATGCTGGACCTGGAGTCAGGAAGACTCATATTCCTCAGTTCAAATCTGACCTCAGACACTTCCTTGCTGTGTGATGCTGGGCAAGTCACTTAACCCAGTTTGCCTCAGTTTCCTCATCTGTAAAATGACCTGGAGAAGGAAATGGCAAACCACTTCAGTCCCTCTTTGCCAAGAAAACCCCAAACAAGGTCATGGAGAGTCAGACTTGACTGAAATGACAACATAAATTCCTTGTGTCTAGCAGAGTGCCCTGGCATATATTAGGAGCTTGCTGAATCAATGTTTGTTGCACTGCTGAGTTCACTTCCATTCACATCCTTCAGGATGCTAGATTGATTTACCATTTCCTTTCATGACCTGGGCGCTGAGCATTATACAGAGCCTACATTTCATGGTGTCTTTCCTTTCCACCTCCTCCATTAGATGGTAAGCTCCTCGAGGACAGATATTACTTTTGCCTTCCTTTTTTTATATCCTTAGTGCCTGGCACATTGTGGATGCTTAATAAATGTATTGTATACACAGTGCTGTGTGAACAGTAGGTCCCTAATGAGTAAGTCAAATAAGTCAACTTGACAAGATCCCTGTTTTTTAGAGGCTGAACTTCAAATGAGATCTTACAAACCAGCATGTTACTTTTTTCCCTCCTTTTCTGCCTCTCTTTTTAATTGGAAGTCATGGGTTTGGGGTGGTTATATGGTGTAGTATAAAGAATACTACCCAGGAGATCTGGGTTCAAATCCAGTTCCGACGCCTACTGGGTCTGTGATCATAAACAAGTCATTGATATTTAGGACTATATTGGTGGTGGTGGTGGTGGTCGGTTGATTAGTCGTGTCTGACTCTCTATGGCCCCTTTTCTTGGCAAAGATACTAGAGTGGTTTCCCATTTCCTTCTCCAGCTCATTTGAGAGATGAGGAACTGGGGCCCACAGGGTTAAGTGACTTGCCCAGGGTCACACAGCTAGGAAGTGTCTAAGGCCAGATTTGAACTCAGGTCTTCTTAACTCCAGGGCTAGTGCTCTACCATGATTGTGACTGTATATGACTATAACCATAATCATACAACTAAGGTTATATGACTATAACCCTAACCATACCCTTTCAGATCTCAGTTTCCTCTTCTGTAAAATGGGGATAATAATATTCCTATTACATACCTCATATTATTGTGAATTATTATTGGATTATTGTGAATGAAGGGCTGTGTAAGGTTTAAATTGTCATAGAAATGTCATCTATGATGCCTGGAGAGCTTCATTTAGGGTGTGGGATGAGGCAGGCTTATTGAGATCCCCTGGTTTTAGGGTTTTGTGATGAAAGGGTTTGTACCAACAACAAGTTGGTAGGCTTCCTGTTTTGTTAATACTGAAGGCAGGAAAGAGATACAGGAAGCCCTAGCTTGGTGGACACAGGATTTCAGATCACTTTAATAAATGAAAAACGCCATCTTCATCCAGTTTATGAAAAACCTTTGCCCTGTGGTGGAGAGGTGAAGCTGCCACAGGCACCCTCCCTCACATGAATGTGACCTTCTCTTGCTCCTGCTGTGGTCTGTGCTTCTTGTCTTCTGGGAAACAAGTGACATCAGCCATTGCCTCTAGGCCTGAGTTATTGCTCTTCTCCATAACTACCCACTCAGAGTTTGTCATTCTATGGCTCTATACAGATAGGGCATTCTTTTGTTTTTTCTTTTTGGTGAGGCAATTGAGGTTAAATGACTTGCCCGGGATCACACAGCTAGGAAGTGCTGAGACCAGATTTGAACTCAGGTCTTCCTGACTCCAAGGCCAGAGCTCTATCCACTGCGCCAAGGTGGGGCATTCCTGAATCACTCAGTCAGAGGAGGCCACTTGGAGCTGTGTCTGTTAGCTCCGCTGGCCCAGAACCTGGTGCCAATGAGGTCAAGGTCAGTGTCTCCATCCCCTGAAGGGGCCAGTCAGTTTAAGTCTAGTCTATGGCCACAGATGGCATCCCTTAGTTTGGGCAGCCATCTCTAAGAGTCATAAGGAGAGTCAAGAGGATGATGGAGAGCTATCTGAAGGTGGAGATTCAAATCTTGCCTTTGACAATCTGTGGGGCCAGTGACAAGTCACTTAGCCCTCCGTAGAACGAGGAGATGGTTCCCAGCAGAAGCTCCCTCGGCAGCTTGGAAGGCGGGTGCTTTGCAAGCCTACTATTGAACAAGAGCAGTTATTATCTATTTTAGGAACTGTTATTACTATTTTGTAAGTAACACTCTCAAATTTGCCATGTGTTTCACTTACATAATTATGTATTGTGCCTAACTCAATGGTTTCAGTGAATATTTAGGGATGCTTTTAAGGAAGAAAGGAAATAAGCATTTATTAAGCACTTACTACATGCCAGGCACTGTGCTAAGCACTTTACAAATATTATCTCATTTGAGACTCACAACAATCCTGTGATTTAGGTGCTATTATTATCCCATGTTACAGTTGTAGAAAAGACAAAGAGGTCAAGTGACTTGCCCAGGATCACACACATAGTGTCTGAGGTCAAATATGAACTCATGTCTTTCTGACTCTAGGAGCCTTTCATCTCTGATAGCTTATACTTGAAGGTCCCTTCCAGGGACATTCTATGTTGTAAGGTCCTTTCCAGGTCTGGCATTCTGGTTTATATTCTATATTCAAAAGTCCCTTCCATCTGTGACATTCTGCCTGACTTTCCCATATACAACATTCTATTCCTCATCTCTGGGCCTTTGTACTACTACTGGCTGTGCCCTATGCCTGGAATGCCTTCCCTCCTCAGCTCCACCTCTTAGAATCCTGAGCGTCTTCCAGAACTCAGTTCATATGCCACCTACTACATTAGACCTTTCCTGCCATGGCCCCCTCCCCCACCATCTGCTAATGTCCCCGGATTACTTTGTCTTGACTTTGTACACATCTTGTAGTTGCTTATATGAACATTTATTGTTTCCCTGTGGTAGAAAGTTATCTACTTGAAGGTGGGGACTGTTTGCTTTTTGCCTTTGTATCTGTACCCCCTACACCAGTGCTTTGAACTTAGTAGATGCTTAAAGCCTGCTTGTTGATTACCTGATTGATTCTAAGGTTCCCTTCTAGTCCTGGTATTCTATATTCTAAGGTCCCTTCTAGCATGGACATTCTATGCTTTAAGGTCCTGTCCCCTTGTGACCTTTTATATTCTATGATCAAAGGTAGCTCTTAGCTTTGACATTCTAAGTTCTGTGTTCTAAGGTCTCCCCCAGCTCTGACATTTCATGCCTATGTTTAAGGTCCCTTATGGTGCTGTCATTCTACGTTCTAAGTCCCCTTCCAGCTCTGACATTCCATGTCTTTGGTTAAGGTTCTTTCTGGCTCTGACATTCTGGGTTGATATTCTAAGCTCTGACATTCTCTTTGTCAGAACTACAGGTCAGTAGCAGCATCTTCAGATAAAAAACTACAGCACCATAGTTATTTTCCACTGTGTTGTGATTCCCACTCTCTGAAATGTTCCTTATCTTCTGCTCTTGTACAGTCACACCCCACCCCCTTTCTGTTCAGTAAACAGCAGCAATGTAGGAGTAACCCTTTCTCCTTAGGCAGTTAGCCCTTTGTACCTATATGTAGAAGTAGCTTGCTAATTTTACAGATGAGGAAACTAAGGCAAACAGGGTGAAATGTCTTGCCCAGGGTTACACAGCTAGGAAGTGTCTGAGGTCAGATTTGAACTCAGGTAGTGGAGTCTTCCTGACTCCAGACCAGACATTCTACCCACTTCACCACCTAGCTACCCCTTCAGCAGCTCTTAAGAGTTTCTAGAAGCAGTGGAAAGAATTCAGAGCCAGAAGACTTGATTTCTAAAACCTTGCCTTTGTCACTAATTGGTTCATGTTCTTGGGCTAGTCCCTTCTCTCTGAGGCTTGGGTTTTATTTAAAAAACAAAACAACAAAACACAACCCCCCCCCCCCAAAAAAAACCCAGTAGCTGAATTTTATTTTAGTTTCTACTAGCAAGTATGCTCAGTACTCAAAAACTCCAGTATCTCAATAATGTGGAAGTTCCTTTCAGGAAGGGAGATTTCAAACCATCTGCTGTGCCTGCCCACCCCATGTGAATTTTGTCCATGTCTACAATTGGAAAAAAATTTTTCCCCAAAAAGAACAAGAATAAAATAAAGGAGATGAAGTAGTCAAAACAAGACAAAACAGGATTGAAATAATTGTACATATGCATTTTTGTCATGTATGTGTGCCTATTATACATGTGATTACAAATATATGGTATATGTCCTGTGATTTAATTGGTAAGGGGAATTTATGAGGAAATTTCCTCTGCCAATGCAAATCACCAACTGCTTGTCAACCTTTAGAGAGTCACCTGGAGAAACTGAGATGTTAAGTGAGCTGCCCCGGGTCACAAAGCTAACATGAGTCAGAGGCTGGTTTTGAACTCAGTCTTCCTGGTTCCCAAGCTAGATCTCTATTCAGGAAGTTTTCCTATGCTAGTGCCTCAGGCTGTTGTTTACCAGTTGATAAAAGAAACAAAAGCTGAACAGCAGGTAGGAATCCATACACGGTGGAGATAACACAGTTGCTTTATCCACCAGTTGGAACATTGTTTTCCCTCAGTGCTGTCCTTGGTGAGAGTCTTTGTGTTTTTACTTTTCCCATTTTACTTTCTTCAGTATCCATCAGTTCATATAGAATCATAGGATTTACAGACAGAAAAGACCTCACAGGTGAGTGTGGACTAATCTGACCCCCTTGTTTTACAAATGAAGAAACTGAGGCCCAGGGAAGAAAAGTGATTTGTCCAAGGTAAAACAAATAGGCAGGTGAAGAGCTGGGATACAAACCCAAGACTCCTACTATCCTATGACACTCTTATTCAGTTTTTTAGGACTATTTCCTAGCCCTAGGGTTTCCTTTCCCAATCAGCCTTTTCAGAGGCTGAGGTAACATCAATAACCACATTAACAACAAGAAAGTACAGACCAGCAACAATTATTTTCACTTTTTTCAACATAATAAAAAAAGTAGGCTATAGATATCCTTGTATTATATGTTTAGCCCTACAATTAGTATTTTAGGGATAACGAGTTGGTCTCTGGCCTTACGGTGCTTATGGTCCCCATGGGGAGCTGAGTAACCCACCATACCACACTTAGAAACAATCCAAGGCTTAACCCATGAAGTGAAACAGGAACTCAGAGAAAGGAGAGCTCATTGAGACTTCATGGGAGTAGCCCTTGCACTGACCCAGGAAGGGAAAAGAATTCAAAGAGGAGGAGGGATTGGCCTCTGGCATAGGGCAGTGAAGACCCAGAGAACAAACTAGCCTTTGGAGCATAGGAAATGGAGGAAACTGGCTTCTAAAGAAATCCACAGATTCATTTATCCTGCAGGTCAAATCCTGTTCCCAAGTCACAGAGTGATGATAGATGGCTCGTCTTTCTCACTAGAACAAGGAAAGCTTGCAATTCAGCTGTTATTCTTGTCCTCCAAGACCAATAATGTGCTACTATTAATAACCCCACACTTAGAGAGCTATTTATGGTTCACCTAGTGCCTTACTCGCTGTATTTCTGGGAGGTAGGCAGGGAAAGTATTATTATCCCCATTCTGCAGAAGAGAAAACTGTGGCTTAGAGAGATGAAGTGTTTTGCTTGAAGAAACTGAAGGCAAGAGAGAGAGGGAAGTGACTTCCCCAGGCACTCCAGCAAGGGAGTAGCAGAACCAACATTTGAACTCAGGTCTTTGGCATTTTTTAAAATGAAATTTTATCTTTTTCAATAAACAAAAAGTTATTTTCTCTCTGCCTCCCATTGGAAAAAAAAAAAAAAGAAAAGAAAACCCTTGTTACAGACACGTATAGTCAGGCAACACCAATTTCTGCATTGTCCATGTCCAAAAAACATATGTCATTCTGCACCCTGAATCCAATACCTTTTTGTCAGGAAGTGGTAGTATGTGCCATCATCAGTACTCTGGAATTACGATTGGTTATTGCATTAATGCAAAGAAGTTTTTATAGTGTCGTCTTTCTATAAACCGTCTTCCTTCAGCTCACTTCACTTTGTATCAGTTCATACAGGTCTTCCTATGTTTCTCTGAAGCTAGTTCTTTCGTTGTTTCTTACAGCACAAAATATTCCTTTCCATTCATATACCATAATTTGTTCAGTTGTTGTTTTGTCATTTCAATTGTGTCCAACTCTTTGTGACCCCATTTGAGATTTTCTTGGTAAAGATACTGGAGTGGTTCGCCACTTCCTTCTCCAGCACATTTTACAGATGAGGAAACTGAGGCAAACAGAGTTAAGTGACTTGCCCGGGGTCACACAGCTAGGAAGTATCTGAGGCCACATTCAAACTCAGGAAGATGAGTCCTCCTGACTCCAGGCCTGGCACTCTCTCCTCTGTACCACCTAGCTGCCCATATTTGTTTATCAATTTCCCAATTGATGCGGAACCCAGGTCTTCTGATCCCGATCTTACACTCCTTTCTCTTTTATAGACTTGTCTAGTTGGATAACTACCAGAGGTAGAATTTGAACCCAGGTCTCCTGATTTTTAATCCAGTCTTCTTTCATTATCTCATGTGGCCTCTCTCAGAAAGAATTTGGAACAAACATGTAGAAATGCACGGTTTCCTGCAAGTGGATGCCCTAATTCATCCAACCCAGACAACTTAGCAGCTCCCGTCTAGCTGTCCTGTCTTGATTGTATCTGTCTGAGACTCAGCAAGGAGAAACCTCCTGGGCCACTATCAGCCTTTGTCTTTATTTGTCCTGTGGCTGCAGATAACCTATTCCCTGGGCCTCTGGTGGCAGGAGATTGGCAGTCCTGTACAGCCACTCCCAAATCGCTCTTAGAGGCACTAGCCTGCTTCTGGAAGGACTCTTCTTTCCCAGTAATTCCCTTCAGAAGTTCTGTATTGCAACCAAACCAGATGATGAGCCATTTCTTGATTGCTTCCTGCCCTCTCTCACCTCCTAGCCTCTGTATAGGCTGTGTCCTCTGCCCCTGGTATGTACTGCCTTCTCATCTCTACTTGTTGAAATTTTCTTCTTGCCTCAAGACTCAGCTCAAGTACCAACTCCTCTGGGAAGTATCCTCTGCTTCCTCTAGCTGAAAGTGATCTTTCTTGATTCCCAAATCCCTAAGTATTTTGAGTGACTGCACCCATTTCATTCTGACTTGGATCACAGTTTATTTGCCTAATTCCTCCTAGTAGACTGTAAGCTTTCCCAGGTCAGGGACTGTGCCATTTTCCATCTTTATATAGATTGCCCTCTACCCCCCCCCCCCCCAAAAAAAAACAAATTCTCCTCTGAAGGAGCTTATTAACTAAACGGGAGGAAGGACTTGGGGGTTGGAAGATGAGTACAAATAAGCATGAGCCAAGAGCCAGTGAGAGCTTTGAGAAATTTTCAAGGAAGAGATAACTTTCACTTCCAGGAATGGGATCAGTAAAAAAACTTTCAAGGAAGAGGTGGGCCCCAACTTGGTTGGGCTTTGAAGGAAGAAAGTGCTTTCAGTAGATGGAGATAGGGGCTGGGGTGAGAGGAAGTTCATTCCAGGCACCAGGTATAGTATGAATCAAGGAGTGAAGCCTGGAGAAGATAAGCTAAGGATGAGTCCTTATTAGCTCTGCACTGAATGACTGAAATGGGCTTTTCTTTGTTCCCCACGTGGCTGCCAAAACAATTCTTTGAAAACATAGGTATGCCCATTTCTCCTCCTACTCACTAAATCCCGGGAGCTTCCTTTTACCGCCAGGATCAAACATAAAATCCTCTCTTTAGCATTGAAAACCCTTCAAAACCTGGCCCCTTCTTGCCTTTTCTGCATTCTTCTGCTTTACTCCATTCTATCCCATTTGTGATCCAGAGACACTGCCTTTCTGACTGCTCCTCTCCCATGACATCCCATCTGCTTCTTTACGGGCTCAACCCCATGCCTGGAATGCTCTCTCTCTTCACCTCCGCCTCTCAGTTGCCTTGGTTTCTTTCACGACTCAGCTCATATCACACCTTCTGCCGAAAGCCTTTCCCTGTCTCCCCAGCTGCTAGCTCTTTCCTAACTTATTACCTTGAGTCTGCTTTGCATCTATCTTGTACATACCTATACATGTACTGGTTGTCTGTCCCATTAGAGTATAAGAATCTGAGGGGCAGGGACTGTTTTTTGCCCCCCCCCCCCACCTTTTTGTATCTCCAGGGCTTAGCACAGTATCTGGAATATAGCAAGCAGATATTAAATACTTTTTGATTGATTGAACAGATAGGTGCTTAATTAATGCTTTTTCTTTCATTCATTCATCCATTCATTCAAATAGTCCAGAAGATAAACAATGTGAAGGAGCCAGGATAGGTAGGTTGGAGTCAGATTTGACAGGACTTGGACAGAATACCGGGATTTACCTTTTCCTTTATTCAGTGTGTAGTACAGAGCCATTGAAGGTTTTTGAGCAAAGTTCCATGGTCATCTTTCTCCTTGTCAAGTCTGGCTTAAAGGTCAGAAGACCCAATTTGTGTTCCTGTTTTGGTCCCCTCAGCTGTTACAAGTCCCTCAATGATACCTACTCCCAGCCTCCTCTTCACCTGCTGATGGCTCCAGGCTGGTGCACGTTTAGGGGTAGGGTGGGGAGGTGTAGACCCTGAGGAGATACTGAGAGGGAAGGAGTTGGATAGGAGCTCAAGAGAAGGTTGGGTTCCTTCCACAATGGTCCCTGACCTCAGGGCCAAGAGGTCACACAATCTCCTATAAGGAAGACTGGGGATTCTGAGTCCCCATCAGCTTCCTGGGTCTAACTCTGACCTCTTTTTTCAAGATCCTTTCACAAGGGGCCCTGTCTAGGGGCCTGTGCTTTCCTGGGGGGTATCCCTCACTGATAGAAAAGGCCTTAGATCATAACAGCTGATGATAGCTTTCCCCCAGGGGTGTTTGTATTATACGAGAGAGCTCTCTGAGGGTGAAAAGTCTTCAGGCCCTAGAAAGAACGAATCTCTAAAAGACAGCTGAACTGAGAGTCAGTGTGTATATTGCAGGTAGTGAATTCACCTCAGAGTCAGGAAGATTGGCAGGGGCCATCTCCAGTCATCCCGATTTATATCTTGCCACTGGATCCAGATGGCTCTAGAGGAGAAAGTGAGGCTGGTGACTGCACAGCCCTCACTCGATTAAATCCAATTCACTTGCAAGTCATGGCATCACCTCCCTGATGTCATAGTCCTGTTAGAGAAGGAAGTACAAACAACAAGAAGACTGACTGTATGACCCTGAACAAGTCACTTAACTTCCCACTGTCCCAGGTAGTAATCTTTTTAAGACTACAAGTTGCAGAGTAGGTATCAATCTGCATTAGTGGGAGGTAGTTTTCTCACTAGGAGTTACCTACACTAATGGCATCACAGATCTGGACCAAAACAAAACAAAAACCCTTGAGCTAGAAGGGTCATCTACTCTGGCCATCCTCATTTTACAAATGAGGAAACTGAGGCTGAGGAAAATTAATGGGTCTGCTCAAGGTCACCCTGGCATTTATAGGAGAGTTGGGATTTGAATGCAAGTACAAGCACAGCAATCTGCTTTCTCGTGAACCACGATGCCCCTCTTTCCATAGCAACCTTTGACTCTCTGAGTCAGGTGAAAGTCTTGTGTATCCCCAGTATCCTACTAGGAGTGCTACAAGGGGAAAGGGAGCTGGAATTGGTGTAAGAGGACCTGGTCAAATCCTAGCTCTGTTAGTAACTCTTTGTGACTTTGGATTAGTCACTTAACCTCTCAGGGTATCAGTTTCCCTCTTTGTAAAATGAGGGATGCCAGACTAGATGACCTCTAAGGTCTCTTCTAGACCTCGATTTTTGATCCTATGATCTGAGGCAACAGTATTGATCCAGCTGGGCTGAGGCGCTTTTTGTTCTCAGCCTAAATCTCTGGGTAAAGCCTTTCAGCTGAGGGAGTGGAGTCTGTGATGTGTGAAAATGTCATTAAGGGCAGAGAAAAACTCAAATTCCTGGCTGTTCCCAAGTGAGTGGGCTTTGGAAGGAGGGAGCCATTAACTTGTTTCACACGTTCAAACAAGGGCCTAGCTTAGGAGAGATTAACTTTACCAATGAAAGTTACCTGTAGTTTTGGTAGGTTAGGTTCCCATACCCCAGGCATGTTCTTGAATAGAATCCTCCAATGTCAGAACTGGCAGGGACTTTAGTACATGAGAAACAGATTACTAGAAATGGAGGGACCTTAGAGCATGGAATGTCGGAATTGGGAGGGTCCTCAGAACATGGAATGTCAGATCTGGGAGGGACTTTAGAACATGGAATGGCAGAGCTGGGAGGAGCCTTAAAGCAGTAGAACTTAAATTCCTAGAGCTCAGACACTATCCCGATTCTATATCCATGGTGCCTAGAGCTGTGTCCAGCACATAATAGATGCTTAGCAGATGTTTATTGACTGGTAGAATGCCAGAGCTGTATTGGCTTTAGAAGACAGAATGGAGAATGTCAGAACTAGGGCTGACCTAAGATCTAACCCATCTCCCTCATTTTACAATTGAGTAAACCAAGGCCCAGAGAGGGGAGGTCACATGTCCAAGGTTAAAAAAAAATCAAATCTACCTCCTCCTATACAAAATTTAAAAAGCATAATTTAGGACAAAAACAAAGGAGGAAGATGTTATACATCTTTTACATAGTAAATTATGATACTTATTGCGGCCAAAGGTGGAAAACACAAATATATGTTCAGGCAAGATTTAAATAAATTTACATGTATTTGAGCCATATGAGATATTTCTTAGAATTAGTCCTTAGAGCAGAGACTGTCAGAACTAAAAAGGACAGAATAGAGGAGAGACTATAGAATGGATGGACTGAAAGAGACCTTAGAATAGAGAATGTCAGACCTGAAAGGAACCTTAGAATACAAAGTGTTAGAGGTGGAAGAAATCTTAGAACCTAGAGTATCAAAGCTGAAGATTTTGTCAGCTTCAGGGCTGACAAAGGGAAGGGCATCATCTCCCACCAAAACAACAAAGATAAACCCAGCCCTTTTCCCCATACGTCCACAGCACACACATGCCACCTCTCACTTGCTCAGAGTGATGCATACTTCTCAGAGCACTCTTACATTTATCATCCCACTGGGTTCTTACTATAAATCTGAGAAAGAAGTAGAATTGATATGGTTTTTTTTTCATTTTACAGATGAGGAAACTGAGGCACACAACAGAGAGTGGCATGATATCCACTCACTATTCTATGTGGAGGAGGTAGACTGTGAATTTGGGGGAAAACATCTTCTCCCCAGAAAAAGTAATCTTATAGATCCAAGAAACAGACTTATCAGGTCATGTAAATGATAACAGAGCTTCAGGCTGACAGGAGCCTGACTGATTTCTATCTTGAAATAGGCCACCAGTCTTACAGAGATTTCTTGCCAGGACATCTGATAAGATGAACTACAGAGAAAACATCCCACAGGAGCAAACCTAATCTTTATGAACTCCTGAGGCTCCAGGTTAACCTATTTTCCCCAAAATTACCTTACATTCTGTCCCTGCAGCTCCTGTAACTCAACTTTCCAAATAAGGAAAGTGACTAAGGAGGCTCACCTGATAGGTTTTGTTTTTTTTTTAAGACAATTGGGGTTAAGTGACTTGCCCAGGATCACCCAGCTAGTAAGTGTCAAGTGTTTGGTCTGAAGCCAGATTTGAACTCAGGTCCTCCTGACTTCAGAGCCAGTGCCCTATCCACTGAACCACCTAGCTGCCCCATAGGGTTTTTGTTGTTGTTGTTGTTGTTGTTGTTTTTTGCTACCTGTAATGTCAGCCCTAAGGCTGTGTAAAACCTTACTTCTGTGTGTATTGCCCTTTCTTCTAGGCTTTGCTACCCATCTACCAACCACCCATCAACTGATGCTAATTAAACTTTTGATCTTTCAGCATAGACTTAATCTGTTGACCTCCAGGCAAATAGACCAAGTTTCCAGGAATTGTTTTCTAGGAGGATCTTAGTACCTCTGGGTAGAGGAATTCCCCAATATATCAATGTTAACTGGTAAGGACAAAATGTTCTGGGAGCATTGAGAAAATCATACAGAACCTCCAAGTTAGGAAGGATCTCAGAGTCCCTCCTTGGGTGGGGAATCTGCGGCCTTAAGGCTACTTGTGGCTCTCTAAGTCCTCAAGTATGCCCTTTGACTTAATCCAAACTTCACAAAACAAATTCCATTAATAAAAAGATTTGTTGTGTAAAACTTGGATTCAGTCAAAGGCCGCACTTGAGGACCTAGAAGGCCACATGTGGCCTAGAGGCTACAGGTTCCCCACCTCTACTCCATCCCCCAAATCCCATCTATAACATGCCTACCAAGTGATCATCCAATTTTTGCATGAAGACATCCACTGCCATGAAACCTTTTACCTTCTGAGAAGCCCTTTAGAACTTCAGAACTTGAAAGGATTCAAAGTCATCCAACCTCCCTCTGTTTTACAGAAGAGGAAGGTGAGGCTCAGAAAAGTTAAGCAACTTCCTCAAGGACACACAGTAAATAAGTGGCAGAACCAGGACTAGAACCTTAGTCTAATGCTCTTCTCACTACATTAGGCTATTCTCCACTGGTCTGGTCCAATGCTGTACTGCTTAGGTTGTAACCCAATACAATACTGGGATAATATGGTCGGGATTCTTAAGGGGACTTAGGAGATAAAGGGCTGAAACAAGCAGGAAAAAGGCATTTCTGACTCCAGAGGTGTCTCATCCTCTTCTTGTGGATTCTACCTTTCAGTTCATCATATTTTACTGCTAGATATGTAAATTATCTCTTACAAAACTAGCTGAGGGTCCATTCCACTTTCCTTTTTTATTTAATTTTACTTCTCAATTACATGTAAACAAAAATATTAACATTCATTTAAAGAAAATCTGAGTTTTTTCTCCCTCCATCCTTGAGAAGGAAAGCAATTTGATGTAGATTATATATGTGCAGTCGTGCAAAACATTTCCATATTACGCATGCTGCAAAAAACAAACAACAACAAAAAAAACCAACGACAGAGAAGAAAATGGAGACAAAAAAAAATCCCCCAAACAAAGACTAACACAGAAAGTTAAAAAAAAAAAAAAAAAAAAAAAGGAAGAAAATTAGGCTTCAATTTACATTCCGGACTCTATCAGATCTTTCTCTGGTAGTGAATAGCATTTTTCATCACAAGCCCTTTGGAATTGTCTTGGATCATTGCAATGCTCTGAAAAGTTAAATCATTCACAGCTGATCATTGTACAATATTGCTGTATACAATATTCTCTTGGTTCTGCTCATTTCACTTTGCATCTATTCATGAGTCTTCCCAAGTTTTTCCTGAAAGGATCCTGTTTGTCATGTCTTGTAGCACAATAGTATTCCATCACAATCATACACTGCAACTTGTTCAGACATTTTCCAATTGATGGGCATATCCTCAATTTTCAGTCCTTTGCCAACATAAAAAAAGATCCTATAAACATTTTTGTACATATAGGTCCCTTTTTTTAAAAAAAAATAGCTTTGGGATGCAGACCTAGTAGTGGTATTGCTGGGTCAAAGTGTATGGACAGTTTTATAGCCCTTTGGGCATGGTCCCAATTGCTCTCCAGATCCATTACACTTTCTAAGGATTTTATTGTTTCCCTGGATCACTTAGAGGGACTGGAAGTTCACCCCAAGTTACTGATGCTATGCTTATAAGAAAGGGAGTGGAGGTAAGATGGTAAGTGAACTCTGAAGCTACCCTGTCTTTTCAGCCTTATTTTTTACTGCTCCCCTTCATGGACTTTACCATCCCCCACATATCCTTACTTTTCTATCTAGAGGCCGCTGCTATTCCTCATACCTTGAATGGCCTCCTTCCCAGCTCTTCCAGTTAAATTCTGACTGACTCCTTAAAGTTCAACTCAAATGTCACCTTTCCCATGAAGCCTTCCCTGATTGCCCCCTATCAGTAATGCTATGACCTTTTCTACTCTCCTCAGCTCCTCTACAACTTACATTTGGAGTCAGATGATCCAGGTTTTCATTCCAACACTGCAGCTTATGAGGCATATGAAAATGGGCAAAGTCATCTCATCTCCACGGGCCTCAGTTTCTTCCTCGGTAAAAGAAAAGAACTGGACTGGATTCCCTCCCATGCAGCTCTAAATCCTGGATTTTAAGAGGAATTAGGGATGATTCCATAACCCCAGTGGTGCTTGGGGAGAATTTGTGGGGGCTGGCAGGTGAGAGATCTTCCTTGCCCCCTCCCATCATGCCCAAAGGTTGTGTGGAGTTGGGATGCTAAAAAACTAAATGACAAAAGAATCATAACACATCTATAGCAATTGGTCGATAAACATTTATTAAATGCCTACTGTGTGCCAGCCACTGGGGCTAAGTCAGTACTTTAAGGTTTATAATTGCTCACATTTATTTATTTAGAGCTTTACATAGAGGTTGTCCCAAAAGTCTTAATGTGGTTTTAAGCAATTAAAGCTTAAAGTGGCACTAGGACTTTTGGCGCACCCTGAATACCATCCATTTTGATCCTCACATCAACTCTGGGACACAGGCGCTGTTATTATCCCTATTTTACAAATGAGGAGACTGAGGCAGACAGAGGTCTAGTGACTTGTCCAGAGTCATACAGCTAGTAAGTGTCTGAGTTAGGCCGTGAGCTCAGGTTTTCCTGAGCCCGTCTATGCAAAGGGCTTTCCTCAGCACGATGCTGTGAAGAGGGTAGCATGGGAATTCTGGGACCCGAGGCAAGTGCCACAAATTGGGCCTGGGGCAAGTGGCATCAGTGGCTCCCTCCATTGAGGAAGCAGGGGAGGCAAATACTTTCCCTGAAGCTCAGGGGCAGATGCAGAGGAAGGTGGGTTTGGGGAGCAGGGCAACAGCTCACCCAATCTGCTAGCTTCATTTTAATGAATCATTCTTATTAATTGCTGCTAGAAGCAGCCTGGCATAGGGGATAGAGACTTGGCCTTGGAGTCAGGAAGACAAGTTCTCTCTCAACAAATACTAGACTTATAACCCTAAATAAGTCATTTCACCTCTGAATGCTCTAGGCCAGGGGTGGAGAACCTGCAGCCTCCCAGTGGCCCCCCACATCCCTCAACTGAATCCACACTTCATAGAACAAATCCCCTTAATTAAAAGGATTTGTTCAGTCAAAAGGCCACACCCAAGGACCTAGAAGGCCTTGAGGCTGCAGGTTCCCCACTCCTGCCCTAGGCAATTTAAGACCAGGAATTCAGGGAAGGCACCAGCTTGCATTTGTAGAGACAGTTTACTCCCTTTTACACCAAGGAAATTCACAGATTCCATCCCTATCCCTTTTCTTTCTAACTAGAGGCTGAGCTCTGAAGTTTGCTCAGAGCCCTGGGGATATAGTTCCAGGTGCCCCTCCTTAGTTATTGTCTCTCAATATCACCATCTCTATTCTATAGATAAGAAAACTTAACTACCCTCTGCGGGGTGACTTGCTCTGGGGCAAACAGCTCACCGGTGATTGATTGTTAGAACCAGGATATAAACCCCAGGGCTCCCTATTCTAAGATCAATGTCTTTTCCTTTGCACATTCCAAGTAGTGGGAATACTGGTAATCATTCAATTCCCTTTCCTTAGCATTGTCCCTCCTCACCAAACAGGTGAGGACTCTGTGAGCTTAGAGGGTGCGGGGCCAGGTCTGCTCTCGCTCTTGAGATGAAGCCTCCCTGCAGCATCTTGCTTTTTTCTGGAGGATCCAGTAATAGCATAGCCTGTGGTTTGGCTACTCCAGAGGAGAACTAAATGTATAATCTATAACCCGCCAGTCATAGGCCCTGGTGCCCTTCCGGCTAGCTGTTATTCAGCTCGCTTGCAGAGGGTCCCTAGATGGTAAGGGAGGTTTCTGAAGGAGAGGGAGGGTGAGAGAGAGAGAGAGAGAGAGAGAGAGAGAGAGAGAGACAGAGACAGAGACAGAGACAGAGAGACAGAGAGACAGAGAGACACAGAGAGAAACATAGAGAGATACAGAGACAGAGAGATTGAGAGAGAGACTGAGACAAAGATGAGAGAATGAAGCCTGAGGTCCCTTTCAAAAGTATGCTTCCTGTCATCCTGTGGGAGGAGACTCAAGGTGAAAAGCTCATTGTATGCAGGCCCCCCAGCTGTAGGCATCTGCCTACTATATATGTATGTGTGTATGTGTATATATATATATATATATATATATTTACATGACTATACTATACTATAGGTGTCTCCATACTGTCTACTCCACTAACACGAGGCCTGGCACCACATGGGATCAGAGACTCATGCATCTAGGGCCAGAAGAGACTTTACATGTTATTTAGTCTAATGTCCTCATTTTTTAGATGAAGAAGTTGAAGCTCAGAGAGATTCATTTACTTGTCCAAGGTCACATAGAGACAATAAATGGCAGTCATCATTTGAACTCAGGTCTCATGGAAGGACAAATACTGAAGCTGAAAGGCTTTGGTCACAGAAGAGCTGGATGTTGGAAAAGATTGAAGGCAAAAGAAGAGGATGGCGCAGGATGAGAGAGTGTCGTGGAAACAGCGAACCTGAACTTGGACAGACCATTGGAGATCATGAAGGATAAAAGGGCTGCAAGCTATGGTCCATGGGGTCACGGCTGAACAACAATTGACTCTCTATCCTATGACAAACTTGTGATGCCAAGTTCTTGCTCTATCTTTGTCTCTCTACCACCTAGAGTAGGCACTTAATAGATGTTTGTTGAATGACGCAAAGGGAATTGTAAACAAAAGAAAAACAAACAAAACCTGCCCAAGTTCTCTAACTTCATTCCTTAAGTTTTACTTCCTGTTGATTATCCAGTTTAAAGGTAATTGATTAATGACAACTGGAGGAAAAATATGAAAATTTATTTCCAGCCAAATCTTTGCAATGGGGTGGCAAGATGACTTTTAGTAAGTGCATCAAATGTTTGTAAATAAATGTAGGGAATGGAATGCTGTTGCCAATTGTCAGTAATGAAGTCAGTTATTTTATATTTGGCAAAATCTTTTAGCCAAAGGAGTGTTAGGTACCTTGTCCCTAAATAACCTTGTATTTATTTATGTGTGTGTGTGTGTATTTTAACAAACTTACATGTATACATGTTACTTCCCTCAATAGAATGTGAGCACCTTGAGGGCAGGGACTGTTCCGTTTTTGTTTTTTTTTACTTTGTATCTCTATTATCTAACTCTGTTTGGCACATTACCATTATAGAGGCCCAATAAATTCTTTTTCGATAGTTGGCATGGGTGCCCAAAGAAAGGAAGACCCCAACATGGTGAAGAGAAAGGGTGGGGTTTGGAATGATAGTAATAACAATTATCTTGATACACTAGAGAGGTCTCTAGGGAAGGAACTGCTGGGGTAGGTATAGGAAACAGCGGGTAGCTAGGGGGAGCAGTGAATAGGGTGCGGGCCTGGAATTAGGAAGACTCATTTTCCTGAGTTCAAATCTGGCCTCAGTCACTTCCTAGTTGTGTGACCCTGGGCAAGTCACTTAACTCTGTTTGCCTCAGTTTCCTCATCTGTCCAATGAACTAGAGAAGGAAATGGCAAACCACTCCAGTATCTTTTCCAAGAAAACCCCAAATGGGGTCATGAAGAGTCAAACATGAGTGAAAAATGACTGAACAATAATAACAAATGTGTGTCAGATGCAAATATAAATGCATTCACACCACACCATCTGCTCAGGGTAACTGATAGGCCTCAAAACCATTGGTGAGTTGGGGGGGGGGGTGTCTACCCCAAGCATGGAAGACTTCCCCCAAGCAGAATGGGTGGATGAGAAAAATTTGTTCCAAAGGCCATGAAGGCAGACGAGGCAGGCTCTGTGGAGTAGTTAGAGTATGGACAGACACCAAAGATGCCAAAGTCATCCACTACATCCCAGGCCATCGTCAGTCATCCCATCTTTTGTCTCACCATTGGACTTCAATGCCTGTGGAAGACAGAGTGAGGCTGAAGACCGAGCAACTCTGCCTCACTTAAATACAATTCACACATGCGTCAAGATTATCACCTTGTGATGTCATAGGTTCTCTTTGAAAATGAAGGACAAACACCACCATCTGCTTAACACCACACCTTTCTGCCATCTATGGGCTGGTTTCCATTTACCACCAAACCACTAATATGCCAGCAGCCTTCTTCCTTTTTTCCTGTCCCTCCCTGCCACCTCCACCCCCATGGTTCAATGGAAATAATGGGGCAATCATGAATCTCAGAGATGGAGGGGACCTCACAGGCCATCTAACTGGTGGTGACTGATACCCTACAGAAAGACCCCTCTTCAACATTCCCGACTAATGGTTAGCCAGTGTCTTCTTAAAGACCTCCAGAGATAGGGAGCTCAGCACCAAAGCAAGCCATTCCTCTTATGTGTGTATGTAAAATTTGTATTTTTTCACCTATATTGAGCTAGAATCTCGCTCCCTGAAATTGTCCTCATGAGTCAAATAGAACAAGTTTACACTCTCTTTCATCTGCCAGTCTTTAAAATACTTGAAATCCAATATTATTGTCTCTCCCTAAGTCAGCTTTTAGTAACCTCAGAATCACCTGCCTTAATTCTTTACTTCCTGCACCAAAGGCACCAAAATGTCCTGATACTTGGGTAGAGATTAAGGGGAACCAGCCATTCTTAGGCATCCTACCTGGTTGGTTGGCGCCAAAAGGAATTCTCCAGGCCTGCTTGGTGGGCATCTCCTCTGATCCCCAGTCCAGATATTTGGTCTTGTGGCTCAATTCAAAAAGCGTCTCCCCACTCCCCTGTCTCCAATCCAGACAGCTGCTTCTTATGTCTCCAAGTCAAATACTGTTAGGAAATGTCAGCATCTCCAAACCAGATGCATTCCCATACATTCCCCCATTGGTCCAGGGAAGAGAATCCCAGATTTGGAGTCAGAGGGTCTGGGTTCAATTCTCCTAGAGCTATCACTTATCTCCCATATGACCTTGCATTTCTTTGCATTACCATAGCTTAACATAGTGTCTGGCACATTGTAAGATCTTAATAAATACTTGATGACTGACTGACTTTCTCTCTATAAGCCTCAGTTTCCTCATCTGTAAAACAAAAAGGTTGGATCAATGACTTCTCAGGTCTCTTCTAGCTCAAAATTTGCAGTCCTATGATACATCCAATCTGGAGCTGCCAACCCTGGGACAATCTATTTTCTCAAAAACATGAATGTCAAGGGGCCCTCTCGTAAATGCTGACAGGATGAGAATTTGACCCATCCTGGTCTAAATATGAGAATTCAGACTCAGGAAACAGAGAGTAGAAGCCAAAACCTCGGTCATTGCTCTCCTCTGCACCTGGGGAGAAAATAGCTGATGGAGAAGAGTGGAAAGTGAAGGTAGGGAACCCAGCCAACCACAGGCAGCCTTGGCCCTGGGCACATGACAGCAAGGGCCCTATATAGACCCCTGGGACCCTGAAATAATCTGCATTATTTGCTCTGGAGGAAAGGACAATGAACTTGGAAGTTCATAAATCTTGGGGTCTAATCCCTTCTCTGTCACTTTCTGGCTGTGTGATCTTGGGTAAGTCATTTGTCCTTTCTAGGTTTCACTTTTCCTCTGGTGAAAACAAAGTGGTTTGGACTGAATGATCCTAAGGTCTCTTCTAGCTCTGACATTCTCTGACTTCCTTGTACTGAAAACGTGAATATTGAGGGTCCTGGTGGCAGTCTGGGATGGGGTAAGAATTTGACCCAACTTGGTCTTAATTATACAAGACCTCAGATGCTGGGATCAAGGATCAGAAGCCAAAACCTTGCAATTCTGCTCTGTTTTGATCCCTCCCACTCTTCTGGGGTCATATTAGCTGACTGAGAGGAGGAGAAAATAGAAAAAGATGACCCAGGCTGGTCTGGCTCTGACGTCCCCTAAAGCCTCCCCTTCTCAGAGATGGAAAACATAGGCAGAGGCCCACAGTGCAGTGTACTCAGAGGCATGAGGGGGATTTTTTTTTTCATGTATAAATCCTCTTAAAATTTATACTTACTGAAATTACCGATGTCTTATATTTTTCATACTGTCTTTATTTTCCAGTATTTACCTTTTCCCCCTAACTCACATTTCATCTCCCCACTCCAGTTATTTTCACTGTCTTCTGCTTTTATAACATCTTTATTTTCTAGTGTATTCCTCCTAACTCACACTCCATCACCTGACCCTAGCTATTTGCCCTGGCTGTCCCTCATCCCTGGAATGCTCTGCCTCCTCATCTTGACCTCCTGGCTCTCCTGGCTTTCATCAAGTGCCAGCTAAAGTTCCATCTTCTTTTCATCAAGAATGCTTGAAAGTCCTCTATTTCACTGAATGACCATTTTTTTCCCCTGTAGGGTTATACTCAGTTTTGCTGGGAAGGTGATTCTTGGTTGTAATCCTATCTTCTTTGCTCTCTGGAATATTATATTCCATGCCCTGCAGTCCCTTAATGTAGAAGCAGCTAAATCTTGTGTTATCCTGATTGTGTTTCCACAATACTTGAATTGTTTCTTTCTGGCTTCGTGTAATATTTTCTCCTTGACCTGGGAACTCTGGAATTTGGCTACAATATTCCTAGGAGTTTTCCTTTGGGGATCTCTTTCAGGAGGAGATTGGTGGATTCTTTCAATTTCTATTTTGCCCTCTGGTTCTAAAATATCAGGGCAGTTTTCCTTGATAATTTCTTGAAAGATGATGTCTAGGCTCTTTTTTTGATCATGGCTTTCAGATAGTCCAATAATTTTTAAATTCTCTCTCCTGGATCTATTTTCCAGGTCAGTTGTTTTTCCAATGAGATACTTCACATTGTTTTCTAATTTTCCATTCTTTTGGATTTGTTTTACAGTGTCTTGATTTCTCATAAAGTCACTAGCTTCCAATCACTCTATTCTAATTTTTAAGGAAGTATTTTCTTCAGTAAGCTTTTGGACTTCCTTTTCCATTTGGCCAATTTTGCTCTTTAAGGCATTCTTTTCTTCATCGGCTTTTTGGACCTCTTTTGCCATTTGGGTTAGGCTATTTTTTAAGGTATTATTTTCTTCAGTATTTTTTTGGGCGTCCTTTAGCAAGCTGTTGACTTGTTTTTCATGATTTTCTTGCATCTCTCAGTTTTTCCTCTACTTCTCTTACTTGCTTCTCAAAATTCCTTTTGAGCTCTTCCAAGGCCTGGGACTGATTCGTATTTTTCTTGGAGGCTTTGGATGTAGGAGCTTTGGCTTTGTTGTCTTCTTCTGGTTGTATGTTTTGATCTTCTTTGTCACCAAAGTAAGATAATATAGTCTGACTCTTTTTGCACTGCTTACTCATGATCCCGGCCAATCACTTGAGTTTTAAACTCTTTGTTAAGGTAAAAGTCTGCTTCCAATGTGGAGAGTGTACTGTCCCAAGCTTCAGGGGTTTGTACAGCTGTTTTCAGAGATACTTCTAGGGACCTGTAAATTTTCAGTTCTTCCAAGGTGGTGTGATAAGGGGCGAGGTGTTTTCTCTCCACCGCCACAACAAGCTCCACTACACCAGCATTCTTCCTCGCCCCAGGACCACCCCTCAGAACTGTGACCCAGATCTAAGTGCTGGTAAAGCAAGAGATTCCTGCCTCAGTACTGGCAAAGAGATCCCTGTAATCCCCCTCTGATCAGCCACTCAATTCCCCCTCAGTCTGTGAGCCAGGAGCTCAGGAGGCAGCTGCTGCCACGAGGGCACGCTCTGGACTTGCGGCTGAGACCTAGCTCCTCTCTCACCGCAGTCACAGACTTTTCCCAATGACCTTCCACATTGTCTTTGGTGTTCCTGGGTTGAGAAGTCTGGAAACCGCCACAGCTGCCTGCGACTCAGTCCTCTGAGGCCTGCTCCAGGGTCGCTGCAGCCTGTGGGCCCACGCCAAACTGATCTCCTCTCCCCGCCCGGTGTGATATACTTTTCCGATCAACCATCCAGGTTGTCTTTGACTGGAAATTTGTTTCACTCTGTCCTTCTGTGGGTTCTGCTGCTCTAGAATTTGTTTAGAGTCATTTTTTTAGGTATTTGGAGGGCTTCAGGAGAGAGCTCCTAAAGTTCCATCTTCTTTACTGGATTTTCCTGTAGGAAGCCTTTCCCAATGTCTTGCTGTCTTCCCCATGGTAATTATTTCCAATGTATTCTGGCCTTTTTTTTTTTGGGTGAGGCTATTGGGGTTAAGTGACTTGCCCAGGGTCACATAGCTAGTAAGTATCAAGTGTCTGAGGTGGATCTGAACTCAGGTCCTCCTGACTCCAAGGCCAGAGCTCTATTCACTGTGCCATCTAGCTGCCCCTTTGCAATGTATTCTGAAGGTAACTTATTTGTACCTTGTTAGATGCATGTGGTCCCTCCCATTAGACTATGAGTTACTGGAGAGCTAGGACTGCTTTTGGCCATTCTTTGCATCCTCAGAGCTTGGCACATTAATAAATGTTTATTAACTATTTATTGACATAGAATTCTTTAAAAAAAAAAAAAGAGTAAAAAAGCAGTCCCACAAATCTCATCAATGCATCAACTGAGTCTGACTAGATATATAATGTTCCATGCCCATAATCCCCTACTTCTGCAAAAAAGGAAGGGTAGATGCACATATTCTGCAAGTTCCACTCCCTGGCTTGTAAATCAGCCTCACAGATTGGAGAACCCAATTATTGCATCTAAGTAGCTGTGTGACCTTGGTCAAGTCACTTGCTTTCCTCAGGCTTTGTTGATGTAATATAAGAAACTTGGACTCTCAGATCTCTGAGGTCCTTTCTACCTCAAATTCTATAACCCTACAGATTTATATTGTGGGTCTCTTAGGTGAGCTCCCTGACTCTTCCTTCTGTACTCTTCAGCTTCAAAAGGTGGTTTGCTGCTACCCTCCAGAAATCACTCAGGGGGTATTGACTTTAGCCCCCAATTTCCTTGCCATGATCCCCTCAGGAATTTGGATAAGATTTTTTTTTGACATGCTCAGGCACTCAGTATTACAGATTATTGAATTTAGTCAGAGGACTCAGGTTCAAATTCTGACTCTACTATCGGCTCTGCTGATTGTGTGACCTTAGCAAAGTTACTTGAATCTTTCTGGGCTCCAGCTATAAAATCAGGAGACTAATCATTGGGTAAGAGATTTAGAGCTGAAAGGGACTTTGGCGATAATCTGGTCTACCACCACCCCCTTTTATGGATGAGAAAATTGAGGCCCAGAGAAATGATGTTACTAGCTCAAGCTTACATATGTAGTAAATGGGGGGCAGCTAGATGGTGCAGTGCATAGAGCTCCAGCCTTGGAGTCAGGAGGATCCAAGTTCAAATCTGACCTCAGACACATGACACTTACTAGCTGTGTGACCCTGGACAAGTCACTTAACCCCAATTGCCTCACCAAAAAACAAAACAAACAAACAAACAAAACAAAACAAAACAAAACAAAAAACATATGTAGTAAATGAGAGCTAGGATGCAAACCCCAGTCTTCTGCAAAATCCCACATTCTCACCTGTGCCCTGATACTGTCTCTCTTGACATTGTGAATGAGCACCAAATGCCTTCCAATGCCTTCCTTTATAGATGGCAGAAATCAGACTCTCAGATCACTCTGCTTTGCATCTTCTAACCTGCCTAGTTTCAATTCCATGGAACAAGATGCCCCTGTACAGGTATTCCAAGGCGTCCCAGCGTACCTACCCTGCTTCCCATCCACTTTAGTGTGTTGTCTCTCTCTTGAGACCGTAAGCTCAGTGAGGGAAGAGACTATCTTTCCTTTCATTAATTGTATCCTTAGCATAATGCCTGGCATGTTGCAGGCTTTTAATAAAGTTTTATTAGATTCAACTGGATTGGCCCCATGCTGAATTCTATTGCTTATATAGGGGATTTAGATCTTACAAAATGATTTTCTCTTGATTTTCACAGCAACATTGTGGGGACAGGTAAACAAAGAAACTGGGGCCCAAGGAAATAAAGTAACATGTCTGTGTTTTCATAGCTAGTAAGGGGCAAAACTGGAATCCAAAGCCTTGTCTTCTAACTCTCAAACCAGTGCTCTTTCCACTATGCACCACTGGCTTTTGAAGATGTCAAAAAGGGGACCCACACTCAAGGTAGGTGGGTCTAGATGGACTTTGAGGTCCCTCCTTCTCTGAGAGTCAATGAAGGTGTCATAGAACCTTAGAATTTCAGGGTCAAAGGGGACCTCAGATGTCATCTGGTCCAACCTCTACTTGGAAAACAAATGCCATTACAACATACAGCACAAGTGGTCATCCAGTCTTTGCTAAGACCTCCAGGGAAGGAGGAACTTGTGTCTACCTAAAGTAACTCTTCCCACTTTTGGATAACTCAAACTGTTAGGAAGATTTTCCAGACATCAAGCTTAAATCTGTCTTTGAACCTCCATCCATTCCTTCTTTCCTCTGGGGTCAAGCCTAACAAAATCTGTTTCTTCTCCTACATGACAGCCCTTTTAATACTTGAGGCAGCTCTCAGTTTCCCTCTGACTTTTATTCTTCAGTCTAAATACTTGGATTCTTTTCAATCCATCCTTTGATGGCATGGACTTGAGGCCTAGGTAGCAAGGATTGGGCTTAGAGTCAATAAGACCTGAGTTCAAATCCAGCCTAAGACACTTAGCTATGTGACTCTGGGCAAGTCACTTAACCTCTGTTTGCCTCAGTTTCCTCAACCATAAAATGGGGAAAATAATAACACCTACCTCCCAAGGTTATTGTGAGGATGAAATGTGATCATATATTTAAAGCACTTAGCACAGTGCCTGGCATATGGTAGATACTCTATAAATGCATTGTTGTTAGCTATTATAATTATTCATAGCTATTAGGCCTGTCCTCATCCTGGCTGCTTTCCTCTGGATGTTCTCCAGTTTAGCAATGTCCTTCCAAAACTGTGGTTCCCAGGACTGAACACGATCCTCTTGAAAAGAAGAGTCCTTAAGAACTATTTTCCTTTTCTTACCAACTTCCCCAGGATCCAGAGGTCAATGGTTTTATACCATATTGCCTTATGTAATCATAATAATAATAATAATAATTAATAATAGCATTTATAAAGCTTGATAAGGTTTGCAAAGCACTTCACATATTTATCTTTTTTTGATCCTCATGACATCCTTGTAAGCCAGATGCTATTGCTATCTCTATTTTACAGATGAGGAAATTGAGACTAGAAATTACACAGGGTCACACAACTAGCAAGGTTGCATGAGTCAAGATTTAAACTCAAGTCTTCTTGAGTCCAAAAATAGAATTTTATCTGGGATTTTAAGGTAACTAGGGAAGCCAAGAGATAAAGATGAGGAAGGAGAACATTCCAGGCATGGGAGACAGTCAGAGGAAATGCCTGGAACTAAGTGGGGGAGCGTCTTATTTCTGGAACAGCAAGAAGGCCAGTGCCACTGAATGTGGTAGGATATAAGAAGACTAAAAAGGTGGGAGGGGGCAGGTAATAAAAGGCCTTGAATACCAAACAGTGTTTTGTATTTGATCCTGGATGTAGTAGGGAGCCACTGAAGTTTATTGAGTAGGAGGGCGACATGGTTGTACCTGTGCTTTAGGAAAATCACTTGATAGGATGGATTGGAGTGGGGAGAGACTTGAGGCAGGCAGACCCAACACCAGCTATTGCAACTGTACAGGTATGAGGGGATGAGGGCCTGCACCAGAATGGTGGCATTGTCAGAGGAGAGAAGGGGGTGTATTGGAAAGATGTGGCAAAGGTGAAATTGACAGACCTTGGCAACAGCTTGGATATAGTGGGTGAGAGATAGTAAAGAGTTGAGCATGACAGCAAGGTTTCAAGTCTCCTGATTTTATAACTGAAGCCCAAAAAGGTTAAAGTAACTTTCCTAAGGTCACACAACCAGCAGAGTCAATGGCAGAGTCAGAATTTGAGAGACAGAGAGGATGGTGGTGCCCTGGATGGTAACAGGTAAGATTGGAAGGGGGGAGGGCTTAAGTGGAAAAATAGTAAGTTTAGTTTTGAACAAGTTGAGTTTAAGATGTCTATAGGACACCCAGTTGGATATGTCTAATAGACAGTTGGAAATGCAAGACTGGAGGTCAGCAGAGAGGTTAGGGCTGGATTAAGTAGATTTGAAAATCATTGGCATAGAGATGACAATTAAATCCATGGGAGCTGAGGAGATTGCCAAGTAAAGTAGTGTAGAGGGAGAAGAGAAGAGGGGCTGGGATAAAACCCTATGGGAAGTAAGCATGATCTGGATGAAGATCCAGCAAAGGAAACTGAGAGGGAGTAATCAGATAGGAAGAAAGTGAACCAGAAGAGAGTGGTGTCCCAAGGACTTAGAGAGAAGTTTTTGGTGTCCTAGGCAATGGAGATTCCTGAAGTTGCTTGATTTCTTGAGCATAATTTCTATTTTGGAGAGACTTGAGAGGTTATGAGCATCAGAGAAGACATCTTGTCCATACAAAGAAAACATTGATCTTGAGGACAGGATGCACAGAGGCAACTTAAAGATTACAAGTCTTCCACAAGAATGTGAAAAATCAAAAACCCTAAACATAAACATCAGAATTCAAGAAACAATCTAAGAAAGCTGCCTAGAACTTTTGGATAGAGAACATAAAATGCCTGTTGAAAGAATCCCCAAATCACTTCTTGAAAAAATCCCATGCTGAAAACTCCAAGGCACATAGTGGTTAAATTGGACAGTTCTAATGACAAACAACAAAATTTATAAATGACTAAGAGAAAGACCTTTGAATGTAAAGAAAAACAAAGTTCCAACAACACAAGACTTCTCTGCATTCACCTGAAGCCAAGGGAGGGAATGGAATAATGTGTTCTGAATAACAAAGGCACTCAAGATACATCACAAAGTGTCATATCCTGCAAAACTGACCCTAACCATGAAAGAAAAAGAGGCATGCAAAGTTTTCCTATGGGAGAAAACAGAGCAGAATTATTTGCTTTTCTTGTTGTCCACAGACAACAGAAGTACATAAAAGGTAAATAAACACAGTAACCAAGGATACTAACAACAAAATTACAATAGAGAGGCCATTCGGAGATTTCTTCCTAAAAATTCACAGAGGCAAGGGTGAAATCAGACATTAGATGTAGATGATGGTGGAGAAATAGTGGTAGCTTTGAAAATCTTAAAGCACCAAATATTAACTAAGAGAAAACATGAACTAAACCTTTCATCACCCACTTACAGGTAAATCACTGTTTTTGTGGGACCAAATTACAGATGAGAAGGTATCTACAAGAGGAGAGGTGGGGAAAGAAGGTAGAGAGGAATGTGTGATATACCCCAATCAAAGCAAAGGCTAGCACCTGAAGAGCAAACAAGTCCTGTGGACTCTCAGGAAGAAGAGTCTACTGGAGAATAGATAAGGAGGCAGGATTGAAATAGGGGGAAAGAGATGTATATATTGCTTTAGTGGTGGGAGGGGTATGATGAGTGCTATCATGGAGGAAGAGAGATGACCTATAATAGGATCTATTCTATAGGGATCTTATAAAGGATGTAGCGATTTTCCAAAATAATTTGCATCAGGTGAACCCCTCAAAAGTAGTTGCAGTCACAAAACAAAAACATTTACTACCTATAAAGGAATAAACAAGGACAATAATAGACATTATGCTGAAAGGAATCTTAGAAAGCCAACCAATATCAATATTAAATTTATATGCTTCAAATGCCTTAGCATCTAAATTCAAAAAAGAAAAATGAACTGATTTATAAGAAGATAAAGACAAAAAAGTGTTTAGAAAGATCACTCATTCTGCCTTGGGAAAAGGTGAATCTGAGCTCCTGGTGGCAACTGACTTCCAGAAGAATGGAAAGACAAGGGGTCTAGGGAAGAGATTTCATGGCAAATGGGGAAAAAATGACCATGAGGAGAGCGAAGTTCATAATGAATCGCACAACCAGGGATATAGGAAAATTCCTACTATGGGGCAATATCCTCTCTATTCACCTGCAGGAACTGATATTTCTAAGAGTGAGGCACAGCAGAGGAAGGGAGCCAGGGGATAAGAACTACAAGGCAATAACACAGAAATTTTAGAAGAGGGAATCCAAAATCAGTTCCTTAGGAACTTTAGTTCAAGAAGGAATAAAACAGACTAACAAAGGCCTAAATAAATATAAGGGCCATTGTGAACCAATGAATAGAAATCTAGAATAAACAGAAAGGGAAGATAAATAAAGAAGAGAATGAAGGAAAGAATTTTTTTTAGAAAAATGTACAAAAAATTAAATTCTAAAAACTAACAAATAAAACAAGTGAAGGGATAGTGAGAAAAAGGACTTTTACTTGACTACTTAATTGCAAGGGGAAAAGAGAGAGGAAGAATTAAATGAACACTAGATTTTAAAAAAGAAGATAGAAAAAAGAACTAAGGTGAACAAAACTCCAAAACTAGGAAAAGGGACAACAAATTGAATGTGTATGTGGGGAAGCTAAAGCAAGCTGATGGGAATAGGGTTGCATTAAAGTAGATTAAGCTAAAGTAACTGAAAAAAACAAAGTTATGTTTACAGATGAAGAAAGTAAAAAGTTCAATTTGCAAAAAATATGTATATACATATTTCAAATAAATGGAGGAAAATATCAACCTAACTCTCATAACTTTAAATGTGAATGGATTAAACAATCTAACAAAATGAAATGTGACAGATTGGATAAGAAAACAAAGCCCCACAATCTTTTTCCCTGCACCTAAAAGTCAAAGGCATACACAGAATAAAAATGAGAGGCTGGAAAATAATTTTGCTTCAGCTGAACCCCCAAAAGTAGTTGTAATTATAAAATAAAAGCAAACACTGACTACATAAAAAGGGGGAAAAAATGACCAGGAAACCACATTATGCTGAAAGAAACCATACAAAATAAACCAGTATCAATTTATATGCAAATTTATATGCTCCAAATGCCTTAGCATCTAAATTCAAAAAGGAAAAACTGAACTATAAGAAGAGAAAGACATAGAAGGGAACACAATAGTGGCAAGAGACTTTAGTATCCCTCTCCCTCTACCTTTCCCTCTTCATCTCCCTTGGATGTGGAAGTAATTAGGAGAGCACCAAGTGGGCACAGTTTTGAAATCCAGAAGCCAGAAGCAGTTTCCAGAAGGGAATGAAGGCTGGCCTGAACCCTTCCACATAATGGAGACTCTAAGAGGACTTCATCAATGGAAGAATAGGGAGAGCCTCACAGAAGGAGGTCTTCAAGTGGAGGAAACTAGATGATCACTTGTCTGTTGTGTTCTTGTGGGGGATTCCCTTTGAGTATGGGTTGGACTAGATGGGCTTTGAAGTTCCTTCTAGTTATAAAATTCTCTGATTCTGGAAGAAGATTGGAGGCTGAGAGATGAGGTTGGAGGCTGTTGGATGTACCTGGTTGAAAAGGCTAAAGGGGTAGTTGGATGTTCCAGAGCAAGGAAACACTAGTTGAGAGAAGTTCTAGGATGAGACAGCATGGTTTTGAAGTCCAGGAACCAGGAACAGGGCTGGGAGAGAAATGAACTGGGTCGCTCCCCAAAATGGAGGCTCAAGGAGACTCAATTGAGACAAGGTGGTGGGCCTCATAGAGGGAAATTGTACAATTGGACAAATTACTAGAGAAACAAGAGTTAAAAGATTTATGGTGCCTTCTAAATGGTACCACTAAAGAATATACATATTTCTTTGCACCACATGGAACTTTTACAAACCAAATATCACAGCACAGAGATATTGCCAGCAATGAACCTGCAACTTGCTGTTTAAAGTAACGACAAAGATTATGACTCTCCTATCAATTTTCTTTGAAACTATTTTTTTCTCTCTCTCTAGCTATGAGGGGGACTAAGTGGAAAGCTTGCTCAGCCATCACAGAGAATCAGAGATTTTGTGACCTGGTTGGGATCTCATAATCATGACTGAGCATAGACATTATTTTAGAGATACAGGACATTTTAAAGGATTTCAAACAACAGCTCTAGAAGGTGGTAGAGTCTAAGATCAAGGAGAAGACTTAGTCTGATGGATAAGAAGGGAATTAAGGACAGATGGATATGTGTCCAATGATGGCCAAGTTAATGGGAGACTTAGAAATGCCATTACCTGTATTACACCTCCAGAAAGAGGTTGCTGTGTTGTGCTCATATAGCACCTCAGGGAGTATAGAGAGAGTGGACTCACTACCAACCTTTTCTCTTCTGCTGGTTTACTGTGCTGGATTGATAATCCCCTGAGGGAAACAGTTGGGATGACTAATAACCAACATTTCATAGAAGTTTGGGAGGTTGTAGTTTGGGAACCAGAAAACAAGAATATTTGCTTTGTAGATATGTACAAAATGCTTCATGGCAAGATAATTTCCAGAGAGAAAAATTGTGACTGGGATTGATGCAGAAGACAGGACTACTTATCTCCTCCATTGGTCTTAAAGGGGTTTCTTCTCCCTCCTGTCCTTAGGCTATTTCCTTCCTGCCTTTCTAAGACAGAATGGTGCAAAGTGTAGCCCGAAGACCCCAGACACATACAATATATTCTTCAGCCAATGTCCTTTTATATTATCATGATGTTACCTGATTAATTCTGGCTGGTCTAGGAGATTTAGAGGAAAATTAGTGATTGAAATTTGAGGTTGAATAGAAGATGAACCATGACCAGATTCTAGGAAATTTAATGTGGTGGTGGGTTGCATAGTTCTATGTTCTAAAGTAACTGCTAACTCTAGAATTCTATATTATAATGTTCCTTCCAGATCTAACATTCTATCTTCTATGTTCTCAGACCCCTTACAAGTCTAAAATTCTATATTATAAGACCCATTTCAGGAAGGAAGAAAGCAAAGATTTATCAAGTGTTTACTATGTGTTGGGTACTATACAAAATGCTGAAGATACCAGAAAAGCAGAAGGAAAGATGGTCTCTGCTTTCAAGGATTTACATTCTAAGGAAGGAAGATAGCCCACAAAAGGGAGCTACAAGGCTGTATTGGGGGAAATGAAACTACTCTTTGAAGGCTGTACCTTCACTCCTCGTCTCCCACCCACCAGGATTTTAAAATGGAGAAGCCAGGAACAGGATCAGGAGGGCTTTGTTTTTAGGTCTCTTCTAGTCTGACATTCTAGGTTCTAAGGTGCCTTCTAGTTTGTGTGTGTGTGTGTGTGTGTGTGCATGCATGTGCTTGAAGGTCCTGTCCAGTTGTGACATTCTATGTTCTATTTTCTAGCTCTGATATTCTAGATAGATGACAGATAAACAGGTAGATGGATAGATGGATGGATGGTTGGACAGACAGATAGATAGACAATAGATGGATAAGCATTTATTAAGTTTTTACTGTGTACTAGGCATTGTGCTAAGTGCTGTGGATACAAACACAAAAACAGACAGTCCCTGTTCTCAAGGAGCTTACATTCTAATGCAAGAGACAAATATAAATGGGAGCTGGAAAGTGGGGGTGGAGCACCATGATTCAGAGCTGCAGCCTGGGAAGGAAGGTGGAGGCTTGGTTCTGAGGGAAATAAAGCAAAAGGACCAGAGTCCAAGGTAATTCCAGGGAGAATGTACAGGTTTCTGGTGGGGCTGATTGCAGAAGTGGAGGTGACATGGCTTGGAGTGGGTGGGCAAGAAATCTTTCTTCTGAGGTGGCTTCCACCTGTGACATTCCGTACTTTATGCTCTAATGTTCCTTGAATGTTCTATGTTCTAAGGTCCCTCCATGTTCTAGTATTCTCTTCTGTGTTCTAAGGTCCCTTCCAGCTCTGACATTTTATGGATTCCTGAACTAGTTCTAAGCTAAGGAAGAGAGTGGAAGATTGTTTCATATCATAATATTTGAGGAAGTGAGCAGTAAAGTCTGGAAGCCTGCTTGGTTAGATTCCATTAGCACAAAGTGTAAAAGCTGGCTGAGGGACAATCACTTCCTCAAGTTGCTTAGATGGGGGAGAGGAGAGAAGGAAGCCTGGCTGCTTTCATTCCTTAGTCCAATAACTCCTCTGAATGTGGCAGGCATTCTCTGCCAACTATAGACAGAGGAGGGATTTAGTTGAATAGGATTGGTCTGTGTTAGATGCTCAAATCAGAAGTCAGTAAAATATGAGTTTGGCTCAGAGACTGTTGATATTTCCTGTTTTGTCTTAGTGAACAGTTTTTAAAGAAAACACATGGTGTTAGCAAAGGCTGCAGGGTCTGCAAAGATTTCTGGGGAAACTGAGGCCCAGTAGTTTTATTATAGCAAAGGACTTTGAGTACCAGCAACTTAAGATGTGCCAAGTAAAATCCAGGGAATCGTTGACTTGCTAATCACTGGGTCATAGATTTAGAGATGGAAATTAGAGACCATCTCATCTTTTTCTGTGTGTCTCCATGTTTTTATTCTTCTCAAGTTGGTGACACACACAGGGAGCCAGTATAGAACTAGGCTTATTTTGGGGTTTGGGGTACAGAGTTATATGTCCTTCAAAGAGTAGGCATTCCCAAGGGGTGTCAATCAACTCTGATTGGGTAACACACTGGAAAGTGGGCTATATTAAAATGAGGTATATGACTAAAATGAGGGGTATGTGACTTAGGTCACCTAAATCTTGATCAAAGAGACATCAATTTCTATATCACCTGTCTTGGCAATAGGGAGAATCAACATTTTCCCAGATCTGTCTGAGCAAACCCAATAAGCAGGAATATACCCACTAGCCCAGGATAAGGAGAATCTGGAAGAAGAGGGATAGGGGAAACTCTGAGTCTCCAAGATAATGATTACTAAGAAAAATAATTTTTCACATTCTCCCATCTGCAGATCTATCATTTTTTGCAGAAGTGGAAACTGAGGTCCAGAGGACAAGTGATTTACCCAAGGTCGTATTTACAGCTACCAAATAGCAGAGTCAGAATTTGAACTCAGGGCTTCTGGCTCCAAATCTACTAACATACTACAAGTGATAGGAAAGAAGGCAAGTCAGAGGAAGGGGTCCCAAGTGAAAGTTATGAAGAGCTCCTGGCCATTTCTTGGGCTCCAGTACTTGGCAGCATCTGAAGATTTTACAACTTGGGTACCTCTAGCTCTTCCCTCCCTAAATCCCTAAGGGATTCTCAGGCTATCTCCTCACTCTCCTCAATGAGAAGCTGGCAAGCATCTGCCTGGGCACCCAACTACACCTTGTGTGCTCCTGATTGGTCAATTTCCAGAAAGATAAATGGAACACAGAGGGGAAAAAAACTTTCTTTCTACCTTGCAAGGTGCTCCAATGTCATCAGAGCATTTTGGGCAACGCTTCTTGTGTCTGATGGTGATAGGTAGAGCCAGCAGTTTTATGGCAGGACAGGGAGGTAGATAGTTGACTTCTTGCCAATTGGCTCCATTAAAAAAGATCAAAATGTGATTAGTAACAACAGGAGTAAACAAGCATTTATTATGAGCCCACAGCAGGCATTGTAGTAGTAGTTGACTGGAGACAGGAAGACAAAAATGAAGCTGTTTATGCCCTCAAGGAGCTTACATTCTATCAAGGGAGATCACATTTCATAAATAAATGTTGTGAAGGACTTTAAAAAGTGAAACAGGAGATTGTATTCGATTCTAGAGGCAGTAGGGAGTCACTGGAGTTTACTGAGTAGTGGAATAGCATGAAGAGACCTACATATTAGAAAAATCACCTTGGCAGCTTTGCAAAGAATGGGTTAGAATGGGGAGAGACTTGAGGCAGGGAGACTAATTAGGAGGTTATTGCAATAGTCTAGGTGGATGGTGACCATGTAAATAGAAAGAAAAGGTTGGATATGAGATATTGTGGACGTAGAAAGTCAAGATCCTTGCCAAGTGATTAAATATGTAGGGTAAGAAAGAGTGAGGAGCTGAGAATGATCTTAAGGTTACAGATCTGGGTGACTGATTGATGGTGCCCTAATGGAAATAGGGAAGTTCAAAAGTAGGGGAGGTTTGGGGGTTGTGCGAGAAGTTAGTGAGGTCTGTTTTGGATATTTTGAGTTTGGATGCTTATCAGATATTCAGTTCAAAATACACAGTAGGCAGTTTTCTGGAGCTCAGGAGGGAGACTGGGACTGGGTATATAGATTTGGGAGTCATCTACATAGATATGATCATTAAACACATGAGAACTGATGAAGTTGCTAAGTGAGAGAGAATACAGAGAGAATAGAAAATAGCCCCAGGGAATGGTCTTGGGGTATACCAATGTTTGGAGCTTGATGTGCATGGTGAGCCAGCAAAGGACACTGAGAAGTGAGAGAGCAATATGGCAAACATCTAGAGTAGTGAGCATCCAGGAGGAGGATATGGACAACCTTGCCAAAGGCTTCAAAGATAGGGAAGAATGAGAACTGAGAAAAGATAACAGATTTGGCCATTTGGTTTATTGGTAACTTTGAAGAAAGCAGTTGCAGCTGAGTGTTAAAACCAGCTTGCAAAGGGATGAGAAGTGAGTGAAAGGAAAGTCAAAGTAAGGTGCATTGATTAAGTGCCTACTCTGGGCCAGGAACTCTGTATATGGCTTTCTCAAGGAGTTTAATTGCGAAATGGAGGAGAGATATAGAATGATAGATCAAGGAAATGGTAAAGTCTAGCGAGGATTTTTTTTTCAGGATGGGAAGATTTGAACGTGTTTGTAGGCATCAAATAAGGAGCCAGTAGATAGGAAGAGGGTGTGTGTGTGTGTCAGAGAGAGAAAGAGAAAGAGAGAGAGAGAGAGAGAGGGAGAGAGAGAGAGACAGAGACAGAGACAGAGAGACAGAGACAGAGAGACAGAGACAGAGAGACAGAGAGAGACAGAGAGACAGAGACAGAGAGAGAGAGAGAGAGAGAGTCAGTCAATCAGATAGACACACATAAAGAGAAACAGAGACAGGGAGATTCTGGGGGATGGTAAATTATCTTCTGCTGGAGAAGACTTTATGGGATCTGGGCTCAAGTGTATGTGCACAGGCAAAGGCTTTTGAGATGTATAGAAGGGGAGAAGAGGGCAGTCAACTTCAATAAATCCCAAACCGCCCATGAATTAAACTCTGTTAGCAGTAATGTTGAGGTGAGGTCCTTAGCTGAGAGAGAAGGGGTAGGAAGGTCTGATGAGCAGACCTTTGAATCTGAACTCATTCTGAGGCTCTACGTTCAGAGAGGATTGCAGAAAGAAGACGTTTGGAACAACGTCTGTGGGGAGTGGGACAAAAAAATCAATTGTTGTTGAATCATTCAGTCATGTAGGACTCTTTGTGACTCCATGGACCAAAGCGTGCTAGGCTCTTCTGTTCTCCACTATCTCTCTAAGTCTGTTCAAGCTGATGATCATTGTTTCCATGACAATATCTATCCATCTCCTCTTCTGCCATTCCCTTTTCCTTTTGCCTTCAATCTTTCCTAACATCGGAGTCTTTTCTAGGTCTTCTCACTATGTGGCCAAAATACTTGAGTACTTGACCTTCAGTATTTGACCTTCCAGTTGAATAGCCTGAATTAATTTCTTTAAGTATCTATTGAGTCAATGTCCTTGCTGTCCAAAGGACTCTCCCAAGTTTTCTCCAGCACCACAGCTGTAAGTGTGATTCTGTGTGCTCAGCTTTCCTTATAGTCCATCTCTCCCAGTCTTGCTGTGGGGGTCCAGGTCAGAGTAGATAATATAATTTTGTAGTAGACTCAGCCTGCTTGTCTTGTTTTTGTTATTTCCTCCAGGTCCATTCAACAACACACGAGAGAAGAGGAGGCTATTGACAGCCGGGGCAATCCAGGGTTCGGGTTTGGTGAGGTGTTCACAGCAATAGGAAGGGATGGAAAAGAGATTTGGAATTATTAAGTGTAACAAGCACAAGATAATAAATGAATGAATGAAGTGCTTCCTACGTGCACTGCGCTAAGCACTGGGGATACAAATAGAAAAATCAGCTAGTCCCCGCGCCCAATTCTCCCATTCTAATGGGGGAGATAACACATATAAATCAGATAGAAATGTCCCGTGGTCCTTAGGGCACAGCAGCAGAGCAGATGGTAATGCCTCTTCTTTAATGTCATTTCTTTATGGCTCAGGAGGAAAAAGTGAGGCTAGTGATTCTGCACAACCCTTCCTCACTTAAATCCAATTCGTCTACATGTCAAGGCATCACTTCCCTGATGCCCTTCTTTCGAGAAAGAAGGACACAACTACAACAACAACAACTTTTTCTTTATAGAACTTGTTATTGTGAATTAGCTCTCCTCTGGCAAATGTGACAAAATGACAAAAAAAAACAGATCTTAATTTGGGGGTGTTACTTAATTTTTTTTTGAAATACCACATAGTTCAATAGGAATGATCATTTATAGTACAGAACTAATTTACAATCAACTTAACTCTTCATCGTGCTTTGTGGATTAACTGAGGGGAAATTCAGTGCCCTTTTCTTCACCTGAGGTGGGGCTCTTCTCTCCCACCTTCCAGTTGGCTCCAGAGCTATTTACCCTAGTTGTTCCTGGGCATCCTGTTGCACCAGCATCTCTTGTTTCTATCCAAGTAAGGGCAAAATCAGGAGGAATTGGGACAAGGCATAATGGGAGAAGGCTGAAGGTGAAATAGATGAGCTAAAATAATGTTCAAATGCCTTTTTTTTTAAGGTTATCTTCACTATGACTCCCTTCTCCCTCAGCAGGGTAAACTGAGTTGACTATTACTACTGGCATAATTCCCTCCCTTCCCCAAGACAGGTATTATTTATTTACATAGAAAAAAGATTTCTTGATTGTTTTCCAATGTTCAAATACATTAAAAGTCCCCATCTACACAAAGATCAGGAAACACAAGGATCCCCCTGCTCTCTGACAGCCGTGACTGATCAACCCAACAGCCTTCTTTAGATGACTTCTTTGCCACAACCTTATTCGTAACCTTGCGACAATAAGGAAATACAAAAGGAAGTAGATTAAATAAGTCAAATAGGTTTTCAATATTTCTGAATAGCAATTTCATCCAACTAAACAAATCAATAGAATTTCAGCATGGCCCCTTTAAGAGAATAAGGTATTGACCTTTCTTTTAGAATGTTGGGTAACATCAGCCAATAGATGCCTCTGGCACTAATACTTCACTGCTGCCCTTTGTCTTTTCAGCTTCTGGTTGGCGCCACTGAATTCCCACCCTCCAGCCCCCTGCCTCTGACAACAACAACAACAAAAACAACAACATTGGTAACTTGTATAGAGCTGAAGGCGTAGACAGAAGCTCTGAAATTTCTGAGCAGTGTGGTTGCTTGATGGCTAGATCGACAGACTCCTGCCCCGCCTTGCTTATCTCTGGCTCCCACTATCTGAGGGAGCCCCACCAGCCATCAAAGAATAGTTTCTGCTTTTAGAAGAGGTAATCCAGTCCCGTGATGTGTGCCAAGGTCTAAAATGTTTTTTAAATGATATTTACAACTTATCATTGGAGTATTAACCATGATTTTTCTGGTCATTTAGGGAAGATCATTCTTTTGCCTCAGTTTTTTGCCCTGATTACTCATCATACTTTTTAAACTTTCCAGGAGATTATCTTGTAACATCTGTTCAGGGGCAACAGAGGTAATTTCAAGGCAAGGTTTGTGAGATATCATATATGAATTTCTTTTTAAACATTGTTATGAATAGATTGAAATCCCATGTTATGGCAGATCCATCAGTACAATAGCCAGCTTTTGCCTGTGACTTCTATAAGATTTTCCTGACAATCACACTCATGATAAAGAAAAAAAAATGATCAGAGCAGGATGCTAAGCCCTTCCTCCTTCACAATGGTCAGGCTTCTTGTTTTGTTACCATATTTTCCTCTTCTGCAAGCCCATTTTCTTCCTTAAATTGTTTGTTTTCCCCCTATAACCTCAGAACTACTATTTGTTGGTAGCCTTTTATATTTTTCCATTACTTTCTTAGCTTCAGTGGCATCCGAAGATAAACTAGAGATTTAGACCTAACAAATCATTGTCTTTGTTGTCATTGTGGAAGTGGTTATATTTATTTCTACATTATATGTTTTATTAGTCTCTGCCAGCTATTCAAAGACACATCTAAGTTTTGAATCCATGAAATGGTCTAGTTTTGCCTCCCTCCATAATGCTTCCATATTTGAGGTGCTGGTTGGAGGAAACAGATTCGACCATAAACTCATATTCTTTTTCTCATTAGGATCATAAGTGAAAACCCATAACATCACTGACACATTAATTGATGTCCTCACATCAGTAATTCCATTGTTGGGTCTCATACATGCCAGGAGAGTTTGGTGGTTTTCACTTTAACATCAATTTCATTCAGAAGGGTTGCCAAGCTTTAGGTTGGTGGTGACAGCACTGATGAGCAGACCTTTGAATCTGAACTCATTCTGAGGCTCTAGGTTCAGAACCTGGTCCACTTTCACCATATTGCTTGGATTCTTCAATGTCATTTCACTGATAAGATCCTATCAATTTCTGATGTTGAACCATTTGAAAATGCCAAGGGTGTTGGTTGCAAGAACTTTCTTTTCTGGGCCTTCAGTGGCTGTGGCCATAACACATAAAGGAGCAGTTGGCAGGTTTTGTCTCCACAAGGGTTGCATCTTAGGGTGATGGTTGAGGGCACTGGACTGGAAGCATCATTATTGGGTTCAGGGTCCTGGGCTAAGGGCCAGATGGTCAAGGTGGCACATGTCTCCTCTGATCTCTCCTTCAGGGTGCCTTACTGTTTCAGCTAGGCTGGCCTGGCTGCCTTGTGTGTGTGGTAATTAGTTGGCAGTTGGTAAGGGTGACTGGCCCCTTTTCCACAGGCATTGCTTCCATGCCTGGTGGACATGAGGACGGGCGGCCTAGAGGTTGTTGCCACTCCCAGGGTCCTTATGTATATCTGCCTGTTGGTAGTCATTGGTCAGCAGTTGTTGATGGTAATAAAGAAGATTCCACAATGATCGTTTAGATGTGTAGATAGCTAGGAAGTGGTATGAAAACCTGGTTCTGGGCAAAATGATCTCCACAATGATCTCTCTCCCTCTGTAATGACCTCTGGGGCCGGACTGGAAACAGGTGTGGCAGGTTTGGGAGGCACTGCTATTCCCAGGGCTCTTGGGCTCAGGGTCCTGGGCTGCCTCCATCAGGGTCTGAGGAGATGATGGCCAAGGAGGTGCTGTCTTCTTCTCTTGCTTGGGTACCTTGCTGCTTATAACAGTGATCATCAAATAACTGACATGTACTTTAAGAATAATAAGTACTTTATGGTTTGAAAAATACTTTGCATACA
>NW_020953955.1:272025-374083 GCF_900497805.2 Vombatus ursinus | reverse complement strand
GGGGGGGGGGGGGGGGGGGGGGGGGGGGGGGGAGAAACAACAATGCAGACAACTATGTATTAAGGGGGACTAGGAAAGGTTCTGGAAGATGGTGAGATTTCTGCTTAGATTTGAAGGAAGCCAGGGAAGCTAGGAATTACAATGGAGAACATCCCAAACATGGGGAACAGCCAGGTTTGGAAATGCCTAGAATTGGGAAGCTTAGAGGCCAGTGTCACTGGATAGTAGAGTATGCAAATGGGAGTGAAGTGTAAGAAGACTGGAAAGGTGGGGAAGGGGGCAGGTTCTAAAGGGCTTTGAATGCCAAATAGGGGCTTTTCTATTGGTCCTAGAGGTGATAGGGAGCCACTGGAATTTACTGAATAGGAGGATGACAGTATTAGACTGCTCTAGGAAGATGACAGCTGAGAGGAGGATGGACTGATGGGGAGAGACTTGAGGCAGGCAGACCAACCAGCACTCTGCTACAATAGCCAAGGGTGAGGTGGGGAGGGCCTGCTGGTGCAGGCTGTGGAGAGCTAGGGTCAGAGGTGTACGCCAGGCATGTTATGAAGGTAGAATTGACAGGGCTTGGTAATGGCATGATATGGCAGGCGAGAGACAGTGAGGAGTCCAGTATGACATTTAGATCTAGAGGCCGAGTGACTGAAGGATGGAGATGCCCTTGATAGTAATAAGGACATTCAGGAGAGAGGAGGGTTTGGGGACTAAATATAATGAGTTCAGTTTTGGACATGTTGAGTTGAAGATGTCTATGGGACATCCAGTTTCAGATTTCCAATAGGCAGATGGACATAGGTATTATCCCCAATCTGCAGATGAAGAAACTGAGTTTAGAGAGATTAAGGTACTTTCCCAAGGTCACCTCGCTAGTAATACTAAAACCCAGCTCTTACCTTAAGGATACACAAGGGAGTCCAACTTTGAAGGAGTCTACTCTACAGAGGCAGAGATAACCTTAACTGATCATAGAGCATGTAACAATAGTAGTTATCATTTATGTAGTGCTTTAAATGCATTATTTTCATTTGATCCTAAAATTACCCTGTAAGGGCAGTATAGAAATAATAAGAGTATTATAGAAAATCATACAAGGGTAATATAGAAAACTTTGTTTAAGTAAAATTATCTACTTGGGCTTGATCCACTTTGGAGTTTTAATTAGTTCATCTTGGTTTCTGATTGACAGCTAGATTAGCATCACGTCCTAGATTGATAGTGACATGAGAAGTGAGGGAACAAGGTAGATAGATTAGATGTATAGATAAATTAGATGAGAAGATGGATTGATGCATGGATGGATGGAAAAAGCATTTGTCTGCCTAGAAGCAGCTAGGTGGCACAGTGAACAGAACACTGGGCTTGGAGTCAGAAAGACCTGAGTTCAAAAGAAGCTTCAGACACCAGCTGTGTGACCTTGGGCAAGTCATTTAATCTTTATCTTCCTCAATTTGTTCAACAGCAAAATGCAGATAATAATAGCGCTTATGAAATGAGATAATATTTGTAAAGCACTTAACAGTTCCTGTCACATACAGGGCTCTTAATAAATAATTGTTTCCTTCCTTAAGTGATAGCTATGTGGCAGGGCTAAGAGCTGGGGACACAAATATAATTTAGAAACACAGTCCCTTCCCTCAATGAATTTACATTCTGAAGAATACTGGAAGGGTTTGGCAGTGGGCAGAAAGTAAAATGACATGGAGATTGAAGTAGTGTGGAGGCCTGGATGGGTGGGTGAGGGGGACAAGATAAGATAAAAGTCACCTATTAGAGCCAGGCACCCCAGGAGGCAGAGTTCAGGGTCAGGATGGGAGGGAGAGGAGGAAGATGTCCAGAGTGCAGGGAGTATGGATGTGTAGATAGCTGGGAAGTGGCACGAAGACCTGGTTCTGGGCAAAATGAGACAGAAACTCACCTATCAGAGGCCAGTATGCTAGGTGAGGAGAGAGCTCTGAATAATAAATGAAAACAAACGAAAGAAAGCTTTTAAATACATAGAAAAAGCAATTATTGTGCAGGCTAAGCATTGTACTAATTTCTGGGGTTATAAACAACAAAATAACAAAAACCAAAGCCAGCCTCTGCCCTCAAAGAGTCTACATATTAAGGGGAGAGACCACCCACATAGTGGTGGCTTTGGAGAGGCACTTCAGCCTGGAAAGTTACAATGGTGATAAGTGTGGGGGAGGGGAGGATCACAGAGGAGCAGATTGACGTACAACATCCAAATGTTCAGTTGTTTCAGTCGTGTCCTCCTAACCCCATTTGGAGTTTTCTTGGCAGAGATACTGAAGTGGTTTTTGATTTTCTTCTCCGGCTCATTTTACAGATGAGTCAACTGAGGCAAACAGGGTTAAATGACTTGCCCAGGGTCACACAGCTAGTAAGTGTCCTGAGCCAGATTTAAATTCAGGAAGAGTCTCCTTGACTCCAGGATAGGAGCTATATTCACTGTGCCACCTGGCTGCCCATAGTCCAAGAATTATAGCAGAGCAATTTAGATTGTGACTCATTGTTCCAGAAATGGAGGTGGAGGGGAAGAGATAAGAATGTGGAAAATGGTGAGGCTTAGGAGAAAATGGCCAGGGAGCTGGTAGTGAAGCAAGTCTGGGGCTTTCTTGAAAATAACAGTTACAAGTTAGGAAATGGGGGCTCTGGGGAGCAGGCTCCGGCGCAGAAGTTCCTCTAAGCAAAGGTGTTGGCAGCAAAGTGATTGTCATTTGGTGATAGTGAAGCTGTGAAGGAGGTGTTGGAAGAGGAGGGAATGAAGATCAAGTCCTGGGCTGAGGATCTGGACTTGGAAAGTGACAAGCTGCATATCTAAATAGTCAGAGTATGTGTATGCTCTGTGTGTGTGTGTGTGTGTGTGTGTGTGTGTGTCTGAGCGAGTGTGTGTGCTGAGTGTTTGTGGACAAGGGACCTTTTCTTTTCTGGGGCCAGGGAGACAGATATGCTGAGCTACTAAGCCCCTTGTTGAAGTGGGTCCTTTCCTGGCTGTGAACTAACACATTTGTGAAAAAGGAGGGGCTAGAGAGATTGGGAAGCAAAGGCGGGAATCTGAAAAGAACTCTGAAGAAAGGGTTGGGAAGGAAAACGTAGTTGCTGTCAGCTCTTTGGAGAGAGAGGTATGTTGGGTGGAAGAGCTAGTTCCAGGATTTTGTTTGGGGTGTGTTTGTTTTTTTTCCCCTGGAGAGTGGGGTGAGAAGAGGAAAGGGAGGACAAATTTTTGGAAATATGGACTAGACATTTAGAATTAAATTGCTAAAAGGTTAAAAGAGTGCTAAAAGGGACCTTAAAGCAATATCACAACTGAGAGAGACCTTAGAACACAAAAATGCCTGAGCTGAGAAGTGGCCCCAAGAATCCAGTTTGGCAGAGCTGGGAAGGGATTTTAGGACATGGGATATCCAGATGAAAAAGTCGCAGAATCTGATCTCTTCGTTGTATAGAAAAGGGAATTGTAACTCAGAGGTGTTATTTTTGTTTGTGGTTGGGAAAATCCCAGTTTCTCTGGATCTTCCCTCTGCTGGTCAGGGGGAACAGGCATGAACGTAAAGAAATGGCTGAGGGACTTTGTTTGGAAATGAGATTTCTGGAAGTAGGGCTAGGAGATGCATCTTGAACAAAGGATTACCCAGGGAGCCATTACCCTGGGTAATGAACAATGCAAACCGAGGGTTCTTAACCGGAGGTCCCTGATTTTATTTATTTATTTATGTTAAATTTTTATTTAGTATTTTATCTTTCCCGAGTTACATGGAAAAACTAGCTGAATTTATTTTTTAAAAATATGTTAATAACTATTTCAAAAGAATTTGTTTCCTTTATAATCTATGTATTTTATTTTATGCATTTAAAAACATTACTATGAGGAAGTTTCCATAGGCTTCACCAGATTGCCAAAAGAGTCCATGACACACAAAAAAATTAAGACCCTCTGGTAGGAGGAGTGAAATGTGGAGCTGAGAGAAGCGACTGGGTTAAGTAGGATGGTGAAAGAAAATGACAGCTAATAAGTAGAGAGAACCATGCACCCAATACTTCTCCACAGCTGTTTCTAGCTAACACCTAGTTCTAACAGCTGCTTAATGGGGACTCATTCCGTGTAAAAGAACTAGCTGTTGGTTTCTTTTATTTATTTGTTCTCTGCTCTTTTTTTTTTTTTTTGCTCTTACTCTCCTCCGTCCGATCCTCTGTTTCCAGTCAGGTTAGGTCAGGTCCGAGCCTTGCCTTTCAGGGAGTAGATGAGCTCCATAGCCCTAAAGATCCTGTCCTCCCCGCACGTTGTTCCCAGAGCTAAGGGAGCCCAAATAAGGAGGAGGTCCTGCTTTGAGGAAGGAGCAAAAACGGAGACATCGCCTCCTTTGGGAATTTGGAGCCAACTCCAGAAATCAGTTAGTGAAGAGAAAGCCCCTGCTGAGGGAGAACATTGGGTGCGGGACTGTCACTAAGCCAGTGGTGTCCCGGTTTCAGCTTCATGGCCGGACCTCAGCTCTCGCTTCGAGTGGCCACCCTCCTGACGGGGCTACTGGAATGTATCGCCTTTTCTGGGCTGATCTTTGGCTGGACCTCGCTGGTGTTCGTTCTCAAAAGTGATCACTACTTTGAGGATCTGTGTGAGCAGATGAATGCCACGAGGCATTCAGGTAGGAGCAGTCTCTGATATGGGGGTCGGGGTCCATACGGATCAGTGGGAATGTCTCAGATGAAGGATGTTTTATGGGGAAGATCTTGGTGCAGGGGGTTGGGAACCTTAGGCGAGTAGTATAGAGGGTGGGAAGAAGTGTGACCTTCTATCTCATGGTTCTCCAATTTGATAGGTCCACGATTCTCCTGGGAGAGAAAGCAGTGCTCTGATAGAGTAGAATTCCCTTGAAGTCAGGGAATGTTTTGTTTTTGTAAGTACAGGGCTTGGCACAAATAAAATGTTTAGTAAACACTTGTTAACGAATTGATTCAAATGCCAGCTTTGGTGGAGACCTTTCCTTAAAAACAGGACGCGTACTCCATTTGGCTCTAGACGATAGCTTTGTAATTTTGGAACCAATCACTTGACCTCTCTGTGGAGAGAGGGCTTCTGTTGCATGGGAAAAATGATACTTCCTCCTCATTACTGTGGGAAGCTCTAATGAAGATAGTCTCAGGAAATGTGAAATACAAATGAAGCAGGAAGTAATATTTCTAAAGCTCCCTGTTTCCTGAACCTCCTTCCAGTCTAGTTTTAAGGTGATACTAAGAGTCTAGTTCTGGGAAGTTCTCATCCATTTTTGTTGGGGGATCAGGTCTGTGCAGGTGGCAATGGGTGCAGAGGCAAACTTTTTTTTTTTTGCTAAATGCAAAGAGAAAATTTTCTTGAATTTTAGTATTTTATTTTTTCCAGGGACAGGTAAAAACCATTTTTAGCTTTTTTTTTTTTTTTCAATTTTGAGTTCCAAATTCTCACACCTTCTTTCCCCCCTCCCTTTGTTGAAAGGCAGGTAAATTGATAAAGGTTATACATAAGCAGTCATGCAAAACATATTTCCATATTAGTTATGTTGTGAAAGAAACACAAACAAAAAAAACCCCAAGAAAAATAAAGTAAAAAAAAAACCCATAGCAACAATATGCTTTGATCTGCATTCAGATTCTATTAGTTCTTTCTCTGGAGGTGGCTAGCATTTTTCATCACAGGTCCTTCAGAATTGCCTTAGATCTTTTTTTTTAAACATTTTTTCCTATTACATGTAAAAACAATTTTTAACTTCTTTTTCTTTTTTGCAATTTTGAGTTTCAAATTCTCTCCCACTCTCCAGGATAAACTTTTCTAACAACCACACTGAAGTGAGACAAGCTGCCTTAGAAGGCAGTGAGCTGTCCCAAAAGAGATAGCTGCTATGCAGTAGGAAAAGTGCTAAATGGAGTTGGAGAACCTGGATTTGAATCCTGGCTTTAATTATTGTTTGTGTGACCTGGGGAAAGTTACTTAAATTCTCTGGGCCTCAGTTTCCCCATCTGTAAAATGAGGATAATAGCATCTACCTTTTGGGATGGTTGTCGAGGCTTCATTGAGATTGATGTAAACAAAGCGCTTTGCAGAACTTAAAATGATAAAGAAATGTTGACTGTCATCCTACCGCCCAGCACTTCGCAAAACTTAAGATGCTATATAAATGCTACGGTGATAGTATTGTCTACAAGTGAAAATGGGGAAAGGAGATGGTGGAGAAGGGATTTCTATTCTTGTGTGGATCATATGAGATAATCCCCAAGGTCCTTTCTAATTCTCAGAATTGGAGTTGGAGAAGAGGGAGATGTAATACTTTAGCATGGATCTGAGAGGAAGGTGTATCTAAGAATCAAGACAAGTTTTGACTCTTTAGATATTGGGGTGGAGGGAGGGAGGGAGCGAGCACACTTGAGATAGCTATGGACAAGGGTAGATGGAACAAAGCTGTCTGGGAGCATCCTGTCAACTTAACTATTGCTACTCCCTAAGGGCAAAGCTCATTCTTTCCCTTACTTGCTAAGGGATACCAATGTTTTTGGTGACCTCTAAATTTTGCTACTCTGGAGAAGCATTCAAGTCACCCTGCCTAGTTACAACTCTGTATATAGTAGCACCTGCTTTAAGTGACATGTGACTGACTATTCCTATTCTCTCTTTTCTAGAATGCAGCACTCAGGATTCAAAATTATCCCTCATCTTTACCCTGGCTTCCTTCTCAAACAACTTCATGACATTCCCCTTGGGCTACATCTTTGACCGCCTTGGAACCACAGTGGCCCGTCTCATTGCTATGTGAGTTCCTGGGGCCCAGGAATTGGCTAGAGAGCTACCATATACGGCAGGAGATCTAGGCAAGAGAGGTTTGAGGAGCTGATAGCTACATAGCACTTTCTCCTTATTGCCGAATTGTAACCCTCAAAGCCTTATGCAAATTGATATCTAGAAAAGGAAAGAGATTTGCCTAGAGTTGCTTAGTTATGAGTGGTCGAGCTAGGTTTCAGACTAGTGTTTCCTGATGTTAAAGCCAGTTTTTTTCTGCTGTAACTTCAAAATCTATCCCTAACTTTTCATACAATAGAGAATACTGTCTTTGTCTCTGTCTCAAAAACAAAACAAAACAAAACAAACAAATACCAAAGCCCAAGACAAACCAACTCTCAAACTAAACATAGTTTTGTCCCAGGGACATTGTTCCCACCCCCAAATGGGACTCCCCCCCCCCCCCCTTTTTTTTTATAAATCAGTTTCTTTCCTTTTTTTTTGGTGAGGCACTCAGGGTTAAGTGACTTGCCTAAGGTCACACAGCTACTGTCAAGTGTCTGAGGCTGGATTTGAACTCAGGTCCTCCTGATTCCAAGGCCGGAGCTCTATCCTTGCACCACCTAGCTGCCCTGGGACTTCCCCTTTTGACGAATACAGTTAAAGCAAAACAAACCAGCCAGTGTTCATTTCTGAAAGTGTATGACCTGTACCTATAGCCCAATATCTCTTTCCCCAGAGGATTCACCAACAGTCCTCTGAAGTCTTAGCTAATCACTGCGTTGAACAGAATTCTGGAGTCTTCCTTTATATTGTGGTCATGGTGTAAATTGTCTTTCAGATTTTGGTTACTATGCTCTCCATCAGTCCATACAATTCCTTTCAAGTTTCTCCAAATTCTTCAGATTTGTCATTTCTTATATAACATTATAATACATTCCACTAATTAATCTACTGTGATTTGTTACACTGTGTCCCAGTCTCTACCTTTGCTCTACCTACATCTGCCATCAAGACAACCAGAATAACCCCATCTGCCTCCTTCCTGGAGGGGCTTATTAGGGTGTGTCTGGTCTTGTTATAGGGAGGTGAGAAATGTACTTTGTAGTAATAAGAGCTCACATTTCTCCATTGACTTAAAGCTTACAATAGCCTTTCCTCCCAAGAACTGGTGAGGCAGACAGTAAAACTAATACTGCCTAGATGAGAACCCAGTCACAGAAGTTCAATGACCCAACCAGAGTCACTTAACTCATACATCTCATTACTGTGCCTCCAGCCTAGATTTCTTGGGTCAAAGATCAGGGCTCCTTCCACTGAACCCCACTACCTAGAAACATCCTGACTGATCTTCCAACTACTTGTTAGGTTTGTTTGTTTGTTTGTTTGTTTTTTGCTTTGTTTTTAGTGTGAAAGGAACCCCCCTTTCTGTCCATTCATGGTATATTCTATTCCCAAGATTGTAAACTACTTAGGGCTCTCTGGAGAGACAGGCCAGGCCTCTTGATCCACATTCTCTTCCCTCCCATTCTCTTTAATCACCTCATTTTAAATTTCCCTTATTTCCACCTGATTGCCCCAAGTCCTTTTTGTGGCCTGACTCTTTAAACCTTTTTTCCTTTTCTCCCTCTCTCCCCTCAGGCTAGCTGCTTTCTCAGTACCTAGGTCTTCTACAGCCTTGGAACTGCAGAGAAAATCTCTCTTGCCCATCTCCTGAACAACGAAAAGAAAATTAAAACAAACAAACAAACAACCAACCCAAAATAATAAAAAAGTGGGCCCCAAGCAGGGAATATACAGTCACTTCATTCTTTCACTGTGGGGCTGGAATGTTCTCTTTTGACAAGTCCCTTCTCCTATTCTGTATTTCAGATTTCTCTATGCGGGGGCCACGCTTCTTGTAGCTGTCTCCTCTGCAGGTGAGTGCCAACGAAATAGAAGGGAGCAGGATGCTTGGCATGGGACCAAAGGAATAAGCCTTTTTAAGCACCTACTGTGTGCCAGGCACTGTGCTAAGTTCTTTACAAATATTGTCTCATTTGATCCTCACAACACTGAGATATAGATGTAGATGCTATTAGTATTCCCTTTTTACAGTTGTGGAAGGCAGCTAGGTGGTGCAGTGGATAAAGCACCAGCTCTGGAGTCAGGAGGACCTGAGTTCAAATTCGGCCCCAGGCACTTAACACTTACTAGCTGTGTGACCTTGGGCAAGTCACTTAACCCCATTGCCTAGCCAAAAAACAAAAAAACATACAGTTGTGGAAACTGAGGTAGACAGTGATTAAGTGACTTGCCCAAGGTCTCAAAGCTAGTAAGTGTCTGAGCCTGTGTTCTTGCAGACTCCAGGCCCAGTGCTCTCTACTGTTCCACCTACCTGCCTCTAGTAAGCAGAAGTATCTTCATTCTTTTTACCCCTCTTCAGCTTGGTTTCTTCGAAATATCTCAACAACTGTAGGGAGCCCCACCTTTGTTAAGTGGAGGACTGTCAGCTGGGCAGAATGCCTGGGAGTAGTTAGCCTGGGGTGGATATGGAAAAGTCACCCTTAGCCTTCCAGGCAGGGAGAGGAGCAGATTGTTGTTGATTGTTGTTGGAGAGACAAGTGTGCAAGACTAGCTAATTGTGGAATTACGGGGCAAGGACTAAAAGTCCTATAAGAGGTCAAGGAAAAGAAGTAGTGAAGTGGGTTTCCTGGAGGTGCAGCAGCATAGGGTAGGCTTGAAGACTGGAGAAGTTCTAGATCTAAGGTCTATTTGAATCTGGGCCTGTGGGTTTGATGTCCCCTCAGGTAAGGGAGAGGGGAGCAGAAATGAACTGAGTTTAAAGCTCCTGTGACCTCTGTCTGTTCTTTCCAGGCACAGCACCGATGCTCTTTGCGGCCTTCCCAATGCTGGCTGTTGGAGGCATTTTGTTTCTGCTTACCAATTTGCAGGTGTGTCCTCACTCGGTTGCTCTTTTCCCTGAAAGTAAGGGGGGAGAAGGAAGGGACGAGGAAAAAGGAAGAAGAAGCAACTTTCCAAACTGAGCTCCCACAGCTGTGATGCACAGGGGCTAGAGTTATTCCTGCCTAGGCCTCTTGTCAGGAGCTATGTTCAAGGAACATATTTTGTGTACATGGGTACATATTAATAGCGTGTTGGTTATCCATCCTCCAGGTGGGGAACTTGTTTGACAAACATCGATCTACCATAATCACCCTCTACAATGGGGCATTTGACTCCTCCTCTGCCATCTTTCTCATCATTAAGGTATTTTTATTCCTCCCCTCTCCCCCCACTCTATCCTTGAAACACTTTCAGAGAGAGGCTGACCAGAGTGGCAGGCGTTTTCTTTCAAGGGCTTGGGGCATTTCCTCATTTTTTTTTTTTTGGCCATAGAATGGAGCTGTTGGGCATATTTGTCATTTTTGTAACCTCCCTTGTGATTCCCTTTTCTTTTTTCTCTTAGCCTCCTAATTGATTCCTGGATTCCATTCCCTCCCTTCTTTCATCCATCTTTTGATTTGACCATATCACCTCCCTACCCAAGAAACTTTCATGACTACCTATTACCTCTAGGATGAAATAAGACAAGAAGAAGTCCTTGGCCCTATAGCTAGTGTCTTGCCCATCTATCTTTCCAGGCACCTTGCACATTAATCCCCTACTCTCCCAGCCAAAATGACCTGTTTGGGTCCTCATCTCCTTCCTCTGTGCCTTTGCACGGGGTGTATTAAGGCTTAGCTCATGGGCCTTCTTCTTTGGGAAGCCTTCCCTGCTCCTCTTAGTTCTTACCTTCCTCTTCCCCCAGTCTTGTATATATTTATTTGTATACCTGCTGTATGTCCCACCCCCACCCCATAGAATATAAGCTTCTTATGGGTAGGAATCATTTTTTTTCTCTATATCCCTAGAACTTGACATAATGCCCTGTACACACAGTAAGCACTTAATAAATACTGGATCGGATTCACAGATGAAATGAGCTCATTGAAGTTAATGTAGGTCCTGAAGCACTCAGACTGAGTGCATAGGTCGGAAGTCATGGAGGTTGACCAGGGGCAGAATACAAGGGACTATATGGTCATAGAGCTGGAAGAGACTTTAGAAGCCAGCTGCTTCAGCCTCTGTTTGACAGAAAAGGAAACTGAGGCCTGGGAAATCTAAGTGACTTGCTTTCAGATATGGAATTTGAACCCAGATTCAACCATTTGACTCAAGAGCTGGTGTTCTGTCTGCTATCCCATACTGAGATTTGACTCCACATGGCTGCTGTCATCTGAGTCATCAGATGTGTTGCCCTGACATCGCTGTGTGGTCCTCACAGATATGAGGAGGGCTCCTAGGAACTCCAAACAGACACACACCCAATCTAGTCCCATGGCGCTCCTGGACCTGAGAGGTCATAGGGCCGTCCTACATTCTTCTTACTTGAGGGAGACAACATTATATAGAAAGTGTGTGTGTGTGTGTGTGTGTGTGTGTGTGTGTGTGTGTAGGTTTATACATATACATACATATAGATGTATGTTGCTGTTTGATTGTCTTTAAGTCATGTCCAAGGCTTTGTGACCCCAATTGGGGTTTTCTTGGCAAAGATACTGGAGTGGTTAGCCACTTCCTTCTCTAGGTCCTTTTACAGATGAGGAACTAAGACAAATAGGATGAAGTGACTTGCCCAGGGTCACACAGCTAGAAAGTGCCTGAGGCTAGATTTGAACATCTACCTAGCTGCCCTTATATAAGTGTATGTATACATATATACACACACATATATATACACATACATTGGTGTGTGCATGTATATCTATCTAGCTGTATCTCAACATGAACACCAGGTCATTTGGGGAGGTAGGGCACTAGCATCTTGAAGGAATTGGGAAAGACTTCACGTAGAAGATGTTTGAGCTGGGTTTTGAAGGATGGTAGAGATTCCAAGAGACAGAGTGGAGGAGGAGAATATTTCAGGCATGTTTGTATGTGTTCAGTAGAGAGGGAAGGTGGTCAATGGGGATAGCTGTTGCAAATGCTCAGCAGCAGAACATGGAAATTTTGCCCATGAAGAACAGTAAAAAGCCTGGTTTGGCTGGACGTGGTTCTCTTATTTTCCCTCTCTTTTCACCTTTGCCCCTTGGCCTTTGTTAACAATGCTGACTGAGCTCTGTAGGTAAAGCTCTTAGGACTTAGTAACATGCTGACTTCTTCAGGACCAGAGCCAGCTCTCAGCCCAACCGAAGTCAAAGGATCATAGAGCTGAACGATATGTTAGAGACAATTGAGTTCAATCCTATTATTTGACAGATGAAGAAACTGAACCCAAGGGAGGTTAAGTGATTTGCCCAGGAGTCACCTAGCTAATATGTTTTTGAGGCAGTGCTTGAACTCTGTTCATCCCGACTCCAAGTGAAGCACCCACCCTTTTCAGAATTCTTACATACCTCTTTAAAATGATGCTCTAGCTTAAGGTGTGACCATTTGCTTGCCCCCATAGTAGCAGAGTCAAGGAAGTAAAATATAAAGAATTAGGATTGGGTAGGATGCCTAGAATCCAGTTTCAGTTTTCCCATTAATTACCTAGTTATATGATCTTGGATAAATCATCTCACTTCTCTAGTCTCAATTGCCTCATTGGTGAATTGAAGGGATGGAACTGAAATGATTTCCAAGGTCCCTTCCAACATTAACATTCTGTGTTCTATGATCCCTTCCTGTTCTGACATTTTATTTTTCCAAGAGTTCTTTCAGTTCTTAATAGTCTGTCCCAAGGTCTCTTTCATCTTACAAACTGTGTGGTGTTTTTTTTTTTTTTTTGGTTAGGCAATGGGGTTAAGTGACTTGCCCAGGGTCACACAGCTAGTAAGTGTTATGTGCCTGAGGCTAGATTTGAACTCAGGTCCTCCTGAATCCAGGGCTGGTGCTCGATCCACTGTGCCACCTAGTGGCCCCAAACTGTGTGGTCTTGGGAACATCATTTAACCTTTTTGGCCTCAGTTTCCTTATCTGTAAAATGAGAGGGTTGGACTAGATGGGTGCCCTTCAGCTTCAGGTCTCTGAATCTATTCCATTCTAAGATTCCTTTCACCCAGTGATCTAATTATAAGAGACTCTTAAAGTCTCTCTTTTAAAGCCCAGAGAGAGATAAAACTAATGGTAGAATTTCAGGCACCATGCCAGATTTGTGTGTGTGTGTGTGTGTGTGTGTGTGTGAGTGTAAGGTAAGGAAGAGATTTTTGGGTTCCAAAGGCTCTACCAAGACCTTTCCCACAATCCTGAGGAGATGGATATTAGATCATGAAGCTGGCTCTGGCTCATATAGCGGATGTCCTCAATGTAGCCATCCCCAAGACACCAGGTTGAATGAGCCTCTGTGTTAAAGTCCTACAGCTTTGTTGACCTACTACTCTTCTTTCTGTAGCTTCTCTATGAGCGGGGCCTGACACTCCAAATCTCCTTCTTCATCCTCTGCGCCTTTAGCATCTGGCATCTCATCCGTACTTTCTTCCTCATGCCCAGGGGGCACATACCCTTTCCATTGCCACCCAACTACAGCTATGGGTAAGGTCTAGCCTTTCCTTTAGGTAGAGTCACCTCTGATGGGGGATAGGACAGAGGTTGAGGCCAACATTATTACCCCAGGGCACTGAGACCAGGTGGGGGCAGGTGGTGGAGGGGTGGGGGATGGGGAATGAGAAACAAAGCTATCTCACATTACAGTATGTTATCCTGGCCAGAATCCTACACCCTGCCCCCCCCCAACCAAGAACACAAGATTTCTTTTGCGGTTGCCTATGAGCTTCCCCAGCCCCAGTGGAATGTTATCTACTTCAAGGCAGGGACTATTTTTGTGTTCCTACCCCCAGTGTCCAGTAGAGTACCTGGCACATTTGTGGGTGTTTGAGACATGGTGTTGAAGAAAACTTGACTGTGTTCTGGGGGCTGGGTGGGGGCACCTGTTTCCTCAGCATTGGCTGTTCAAGGAGAGCTGAGAGATCCCAAGGAACAGAAGATGAAGAAGTCAAGAAGGAAAAGGTGGAATTAAGGCAGGAAGCCAATGGCCCCTCCCTAGCTGTTCAGCAAGGTAAGCCTCCAGTCCCTCTTTCTCTCATCTGCTTTCATTCATCTCTGCCTTTCCCTTCACCTGGTCATCCTCAGGGTCAATGCAGATTTCATTGCCCTTCTCTGGAAGTCCATCTGTCATTGAGACCCCTTTCTCTAGCCCCTCCAACACTACTTTTTAAATCTTTTTCATGTCATCTGTTTTTGCATGACTTTCATTTTCAGATCTCTCTCTCTCTCTCTCCTCCCCTCTATTCCTTAACAAAGACTGAAAGAAGGGAGCCATGGAGAGGCAACTCAGCAAAACTACTCAGTACATCAGCTGAGTCTGAGAGTATGAAGTGTTTCACGCTCATCGTTCCCTACTTCCACAAAGAAGGAAGTTGTCATCCAATGTCTATTGACACTAATGCAAAGTTGATAATCTCTGATTTCTCGCCCCCCAATCTAGTCTATATTTTTCTTCCTCTTGATCTTACTTATCTATTCAACAAATACTTACAATTAATAATTGCAGCGTAGTCTAGTAGAGAAGGTTGACCTTAAAGTAAGGAAGATGTAGGTTCAAATCCTGCATAACACATTATTATTATTATTAATTAACATTTATACTGTGTGTCAAAAAATCAGTAGTTTTAAGTTTTAATAGCTCAAAGCTGAGAGCTTTAAGATTCAGACTTTATAGGACTCCCTATATTATGTCTTGAGGTTTTCAAATTGCTTTTTATATACATATATGTATATAACACCTAATAGATATACATTTATTTATATTTATGTGTATATCATCTATGCTGACTAGCACCCTGTGAAATAGTTACTACCGGTCTTATTATTCCCATTTTACATGTGAGGCAATTGAGGCTTAAAAGATATGTGATTTGCCTTTGGTCATGTGGTCTATAAGGATCAGAGGCTAGATTTGAACCTGGATCCAGGACTCTTTATTGACTCCACCCTGCTACACAGGGAAATCTCTTAACCTCTCAGTGTCCCCAGGCAATTTTCTAAGGTTTTAAACATTATCAGATTAGGTGGCTAGTTGATTTTTAGGACAGAGAGCTTGACCTTGGGAAGACCTGGGTTTGAATCCTGCCTTAGACAGTATTAACTTTGTGCGTCTCAGTAGTAATAACAGCAAACTCAAGGTATCATGAAAGTCAAAGGAGATAATATATGGGAAGCATTTGGCAAACCTTAAAGCATTATGTCAATGTGAGCCACCTAGTATTGGACCCTTAAATGATAAAAGAGTTGCCTTCTGTCTGCCTTAGAGAGACTATCCACCCCAGGAGTTCTCCATGATGATAATTAGAGGTCTTGGAACAAACAAGTGAGAAACCATTTTTCTAGCACTTTTAGGCTAATATAATGCTTTTCTTACAACAATCCCATGAGGCAGGTGGTTGTCATATTTTTTTAAAACAATTTTAAAGATGAGGGAAATGGATTCAGAGAGGGTTAAAAGACTTCTCCGTGATCACCCAGCTTATTAAATGTTAGAGAAGAATCTGAAGCCAGGGCTCATGATTCCAAGTCAAATACTCTTGGAATACTCCATATAGCCTCTTTTGAACACTCATTATGGGAAGCCTCCTAAGCCACACCCCGGGGGCAGGCAAGATTAAGACAAAGTCTCCATACTTCAGAAGTTTAGGAGGATGAATGACAAATAAAAGACAGGATGTACTAAGTGCCATGATGTTGCTAGGTACAGCACAGAACACTGGCCCCAGAGTTAGGAAGATTCATCTTCCTGAGTTCAAATCCAGCCTCAGACACTTACTATGACCCTGGGCAAGTCATTCAATCCCATTTGCCTCAGTTTCCTCATCTGTAGAATGAGCTGGAGAAGGGAATGACAAACTACTCCAGTACCTTTGCCAAGAAAATTCCAAATGGAGTCACAAAGAGTCAGACAAGACAGAAAATAGCTCAACAACAACAACAACAACACTAAGTGCTGTGAGAGTAATAGCTGAAGGACTATGGGAATTCCAAAAGAGGCCACTTCTGGATGGGAGCGTCAGAGAAACTTGTGGAGGAGGTAGTATTTTTTAATGAAGAGATATTCAAACAGGGAAAGTTTTACAGGCAGAGGGAATCTTCAATAGGACCCCATTAGGAATCCCCCATTTGGTTTTGGAAGCCGTATTTTAGGATAGATATTGCCAAGGTGAAGCCTACTCATGGTAGAGTACTAGGACAGTGTGATGATAGGAAGATCAGGTGAAGAAACTAGGCATGTTTAATGTGGAGAGAGTGAGCTAGGAAAAGGCAGGGGGAATATAACGTCTGCTTCCAAATATTTGCAGGGCTGTCTTCTAAAAGACGAAGGAGGCTCATTCTGTTTGATCCCAGAGGGAAATATTAAGGACAATAAATAAGTGGAAGTTTCACAGAGACTGATTTAGACTCATTGTAATGAGAAACTTGGTAACAATTCCAGCTGCTCCAAAATGGTCTGGCATTGTCACTGTATGGAGTGACTGGCCCCGGGATTATGCGTCTTTAAGTGGCACCAAGATGGCCACGTGTAGAGAGGCTTGGGTTGAACTGTCTGGCCTCTGAGGTCCATCCCAACTCATAGGATTCATAATGGCGAGCAGTTTCTTGTCTATTCGGATGCAAAGGGTGAGCATAGGGTAAAGCAATGTGAGGAATGGCTGGGTGGTAGACAGAGGATCATAGACTGAGAGCTGGAAGGGGCCTTAGGGGCCATCTATTGTAACCCCCTCATTTATAACAGAGGAAACTGAGGCACAGAGAGGCTCAATGACTTATCCAGAGTCACACCAGCTAGTCAGAATCTGAGATAACATTGAACTCTGTTCTTCCTGACTCCAAGTTCAGCGGTCTATCTGCTATACCACACCATGCCCAATATAGCCTACCTGTGGATTATAGGTCATAGTAATAGCTAACATTTGCATACCATTTTAAGGTTTCTAAGGTTTTTTACCTAGGTTATCTCATTTGATTCTCACAGAAATCCTGTGAGGCAGGTGCTATTATTACCCTCATTTTACAGAGGAGGAAACCGAGGCACAGGATATTAAATGATTTGACCAAGGTCATACAACTAAAGTATCTGATGCAGGATTTGAACTCTAGTCTTCCTGAATACAAGTCTAGTGCTCTATTCACTGCCATACCTAGTTGCCTGTCATGACAGGTATTGCTATTGCTCAGTTGCTGGCCATAATCTCTCCAGATTTCCATCTTCTCTGTCCCTGTAGTCTTCCCTTCTCCTCCCCTCTCCCCGATCGTGTCAGGGTTCTTTTTTCCTCATCAGAGATGGCCAAGACTGACGAGAGTGATCCTCGCTCTTTCCGGTGCTGTGTGCTATCTTGGAGATTCTTTTGGCATCTGATCTGGTTGTCTTCGATGCAACTGTGGCACTACCTCTTCATTGGGACCCTCAACCCCATGCTGAACCATCTGGCTGATGGAAAACAACATCTAGGTACTTGCCTGGAGGGCAGATGAGGGGCTGTTGGGCCTAGTGTGTGTATGTGTGATGGAGAGAGCTCATTGGCCCAAATTCTGATGCCAGCAAGGGATGTGGAATCCAATGGAAATCCTGTTTCTTTAGCTCACTAAAGTTTCCAAACTGCTTTCCTTGACAAGGTCATGGGAAGTAGGCACTACAAGGATCATCCTCGATTTGATGATGAGAAAACAGGTCCATGGACTATAGGGTCATAGACTTAGAGTTGGAATAGATGGGAAGTCATTGAGCCCAACTCCCTCATTTTGTATAGATTGAGGGAATTTCATTGCTGAGAGGCTCACACAACTAGTGAGTGCCCGAAATGGGGTTTGAATCCAAGTTTTCTGACTCCTAAGGCCATTGCTTTATCTACTACACTGGGCTGCCTTTCAGTGAAGTTGAATGACTTGTTCGTGATCCCTTAGTGGCTGGAATTGGAAGCTGTGTCTCTTGGCACAACCAGCATCTTTCCATTATGTGAAGTTAGCCCTCTTGGGGCAGAATGTCATTACTAGAGATCTGCAAGGAACACTAGCCTATGAGGGAAGAGGGCCCTGGGTTTTTAGCCCTGCCTCTGTCACTGGCTCATTGGTCATTTTAGACAAGTCATTTACCTTCTCTGGGCCTATTTGCTTCCCCTGTACAGCATTGGAGTAGCTGACCTTATCATCACCATCAGCAATAGCAAACATTTATTAAATTTTTAAAAAGGACTGAGCCTTCCTCTCTCACCCAGACTGGAAATGCAGGGGGCTGTTCATGGGCCTAATCCCTCTCTCATCAGCATGGGAGCTTTGACCTACTCCATTTTGGACTTGGGCTAATTCTCTTCTTTGGGCAACCTGGTGGTTTCCCCCATCCCACCCCAACGGCTCACTACGTTGACTCCAAACTTAGTGTGTTTAGTATCCGATCAGTGTAACCTATTGTAGTTTAGAACTCCCAAGCTCAGGAGATCCTTTGTTTTCAACTTCCCTGCAAGCTGGGATTACAGGCATGTATCACCGTGCCTGGCTTTTGTTAAGCATTTATTAAGTGCTCACTATGTTCCAGACAACCGTGCTAAAGCACGGTGGATACCAAGAAAGGCCAAGAAAAAAATGAGTTTGGAGTGGTACAACAGGGACAGGTAGGGGTTGACTAGACATTCCTCTACTCAGATCTGATTCTTCCTTCTTTACCACCACCCTTTAACCATTACAGTCAGCACCTATACAAATGCCTTTGCCATCACTCAACTCTTTGGGGTTCTGTGTGCCCCCTGGAATGGATTCCTGTTGGATCGCCTTAAGAAAAAATACCAGCAAGAGGCAAGAAAAAAAGGTGAGACCTGTGTCTCTATCCAGGGCCCTGGAACCTGTTCTATAAGTTTGTTTCCTTCTGTCTACCTTTTTCTTTGTTTTGCCTCCTTTCCCTCCTTCCTAAGAGCCAAAATTAGTAATTTCAGTGTCTTTGACAAATTGTAATACACATTCAGTGGGACAGTAGGGTTGGGAAGAAAGAGACCTAAGAGATGGGTGACTTCTGATTTCAGGATACAAGGTTCCATGGGTGGAGAGGACCAAAATCTATGTCATGCTAGTGACAGAGTTAGCCCATGGGCAGGACACCATGATGCAGTAAATGGGAAAGAGAAGAGGCCAACCTGGGAGAAGAGATAGCCTGGGGAGTGGGGAAAGAAACTCACAATTTGGTTAGTTTCTTGATTTACTAGCTTCAAGAATGTTGTTTTACTTGCTGAAATGTACCACTGGCAGTACAAAGCCTGTTGCTCCTAACCTCTGCTCTCCCGATCTTACTCTTCCCCTCGAGGTTCCTCCCTACCCCACTTTTTCCCTTTCTCCTGGGCCCTTCCACCTTCCACCTTGCACCGCTGCCTCTATCTTTACTCTGACTTAAGCCAGGATCTCTTCCCGGACCAGGTTTTCCAGAGTCTATGGCAGACCTTCACTCTACCTTCCCATCCTTGGTTGTAACATCCCTGTTGTGCCTCAGCTTCTCCATCTGTGCCTCTATTCCCATTCTTAAACTCCAGTATTTCACCTTCATCCTTCAAGTTATCAGTCGGTCTTTCCTGTATGGAGGGAATGCTGCCTTCATCACACTGGCGTAAGTGGGGCTAAGGCAGGGAGGAGGGAAGTGTATATATGTGTGTGTGTTCTAGGGCAAAGGGGTAGATACCCGTTCTAGCCCCTATGAAATGGGGCCAAAGGATGGACAAGAGATAAAGAAGGAAGGTGGGAGTTAGATGATTAATGATTGGCTTTGGAGCTGGGTGAATGTTGACAATCACGGAGTAGTCACTAACAGTTTCAGTGTTAATTTTAGATAGAGATCTTCAGTGAAGTGCCCTAAGACTCTATGCTCACTTCTCTGCTGCTTGATGTTGCTTTTAATCACTTGAATAAGTCCATTGCTCGGCAAGCATTTATTAAGTACTTACTATGTATCAGGGTGTATAGGGTGCGCAGAGAGGACTAGAACCTCTAATGTGAGGGCTTGCTGAGCTCTTCAGGGCTGCTCACCTACCTTTGGTGTCACCCAGCTCTCACCTGTGACTCCAGGAAGACGTAGAATGCACAGCAGCCACACTCCACTAGAACTGTCTTGGCAGAGGGGCTAAACCAGGTGGATGGTAACCAATATGTCTCAAACCCACCGGTGAGTTAGGGTTATCTACCCCAAGCATGTGAAGACTTCCCCTGGGAGAATGGGTGGATGAGAATCATTTGTTCCAGTGGTCATGAAGCTGGCTCTGTGGAACACTTAGAGCTTGGGTAGACATCAAAGACGCCAAGCTCATCCGCTGCATCCGCTGAATCACCAGTAGTCTTGACTTTCGTTCTGCCACTGGACTTTGATGACTCTGGAGGAGAGAGTGAGGCTGATGATTTTGTGCAATTCTGCCTCACATCCAATCATCGCTTCATGACGTCACTGGTCCTCTTCCAAAAGGAAGGATGGACATCAACAACAATAGGTACTGGGCATGCACAAACAAGTGAAAACGAGCCTGCCTTCGGAGCGCTTGTGTCTTTATTGAGTTTGCAGGTGAATCAGGATTCAGGAAGAGCTTGGCAAGATAGAATGTTGGGCTGTGTCTGATAAGCTAAAACTTAGGGACATCAATTAGACCTGTGATTTTGTTGATATGGTGAGCTCCCATGCGAAGTGCTGCCAATGCAGGCTGGCACCTCTGCAGCTTAGTTCTAGAGAACTGGCTAGGGGTACTAAGAGGTTAAGTGAATTAATTGCTCAGGATAAAATAGTATATATATCATATGTAATATATACACGCACACATATATGTGTAAGTGTATGTGTGTATATAGACTTGAACCTGGATCTTCCTGGTTTCAAAGTCAGCTCTTTCTCCAGTATGCTTGTTACCCCACCAAGATGAAACAATAGAGGTCAATGAAAAGCTTTTCATTTGAGCTGAAAAAAAAAAACACTCGGGCTTTAAGGATAACTTGAAGGTAATTGTGCCTACAGAAGTTTTTCTGATGAAGATTTGAGGACTTAAGTGCACTTTAAGCTGGAGAAATGCTGGCTGGATATAGCCATCAAAAAAGGTACAACAAATCCCAGGGAGACATAAGGTCTAGGACCAGGAAGATGGCCATTGGATATTGATTCTGTTCTGGTTAAACATCTGGGGTTCAGGTCTTGGTACCACATTTTGGGACTGATGTTAGTCAGCCTGAGGGCAACACAGATGGTAAAGGGTCTTGAGGTCTTGCCATAGGACAATGGGTTGAAAGAACTAGGGGTGGTTAGCCTAAAGAAGAGAAGATTAGTTCTTAAAGTACTTCAAGTATCTATCTAAGTAAGTATTCTTAAAGTTTCTGTCACATGAAAGGAGACTCCATCCTGGTCTGCTTGGCCACAGAAGGTAGAACCAGGAGCAATGATTGAAGTTGCAAAGAGGTAAATTTGACTTGGAGATCAGGAAAAACTCGCTAAAAACAGAGCTGTTCCCCAAATAGAGCGGGCTGACTTTGGAGGTTGTGAGTTCTCTCTCCCCATTGGTTATCAAGCCAGAAGTGAGACACTTACTTGATAGGAATGATAGAGAGAAGAGATCCTATTCGGCTAAGGGATGGACTCTTTCTACTCTGAGTTTCTGAGGTGAGTTCTCTGGAGAGAAGCGTAGGAGGCTGGAGGTCACTGGAAATGGAAAGCTGGAGCTGAGAAGGTGGCGAGATGATAAGCTCTAGAGACAGAGGACAGGGGTCATGAGGTAGAAAGGAAAGGATGTTAGGGAGGCCAGACCTGGTATTTGATTCTGGCTGTACCATTCACTAAGTGATTTCCTTGGAGAAATCCCTTGACTTCTCTGACCTTCAGTTTCCTTCTAAAATGAAGATCATCCTGGCCTACTTACCTCATGGGGCTATAGGGAATTTCAGTCAATAGAATGGGTAATGCACTTTGTAGTGAGAAGATGTTGATAATACCACTAGCACCTTTTATTATTGAAGGCTAGTCTTCTTCAAGAAGGTTGGCTAATGGACATTTTTTCCCACTTCATCTTTTAAAAAATTCTTATAAGGGAAACCATTAACTTAAATTTTTTTTTTTTGGTGGACAGGCGTGGTAATTCAAAGACCCTATAGTCAAATATGGATAAGCTATATTGCACGTTGGTAGAGATGGCATCCACCCTGAGAAAATCACCCACCCTGGCATTGGAGCTACTTTAGTGGATCAGCAAGGGCACCCTGGCACCAGAGGACCAGAGTTCAAGTCCTGATTCAGTTACTCATTATCTTTGGCACACTGTCTCTCTGGGCCTCAGCTTTGGGTTTTTGTGTTGGTTTTTTTTTTTTGTAAAATTAGCAGATTGAACACGGCAATCTCAGAGGTCCCTTCCATTTCTAAAATCCCGGGATTCTGAGCCTAAAAGAAAAAAGATCGGGAGAACAGGGCAGTAAGGAACATAGGCAAAGCCTGAGTTACTGGGAAAGCCCTAGAGTGGGAGAGGCAGGATGATTCACTGGGCACATCCATGTTTTTCCACAGCTTTCCTTCCCAGCACTTTGGGAAGATCTATGGGACAGTCATGATGTTATCAGCACTGATCTCACTACTGCAGTTTCCCATCTTCATCTTCATCAAGGGGACACTCCAGGGGGACCCTACTTATGTAAGTAACATCCCTGTGACAACCCCTCCCTCACCTTACATGAGAAGGCCTGGCCCCTGGGGAAGAGGATGACCAATAAATGAGAGGAGGGGGAAGATGGGCGAAAAAAGGTGATTTTGTGCTTATCCTCTATAGTGTAAGGGGTTTTTCAGGAGCGCCCCATGAGGGACTGTGGCTGAGGGCCTCCTGGATTAGTAAAGGAAGTCAAAAAGGAGAGGTAGCTCCATGGAGCAGAATGCTTGCTGAGTTTAGACTCAGTACCTGGGTTTGAAAACTATTTTCACCCCTTATAACCTGTGTGATTTTGGGCAAGTCATTTAATCTCTCAGTGCCTCAGTTTCCTCTCTTGGAAAATGAGATGTTTAGACTCTATGACCTCTAAGGTCCCTTCCAGATTTATGTCTGTGTTCCCAGGACACAACAAGCCTGATAAACTCAACCTGGGGTAGGTGGGTGGGGAACTAGAAACTTTTAATTTAAGTCCGTCTTACAAACAAAATAGGATCCATCTGGTAAAACCAGAAGACTTGCATTGAGCCAAACTCCCTAGCATGTGCTTTATCTGGAAATAGCCAAAGAATGAGAGGCAGAAAACCTAGATAAAGGCCCTATTTCTGCCATTCATTAGCTAATGGGATCGTGCCCATGATGCTGGAACCACTATGGTCCTCTGTTTCCTCATCTGTCCAATGAACAGAATTCTCTAACTAAGGGAGGTTTGCTTGCCTTCCTGGTCTCTCCTGAGGCTGAAATGAGATTATAGAATCCAAACTGTCAGCAGCCCTCAGAGGTCATCTGGCCCAAGCCTTTCCTTTTACAGGTGAGAGAAACTATCTGGGCCTCAGGTAAATAATTCCCTTAAGGTCACACAGGTCACAAAGGCCAAAGCCAGGATGTGCAGCCAGAGTTCCTTTCATTCTATGCTGCTTTCATTTCTCAAAAGTGCTTTGTAGAAGTTCACACGTCCCTGGAGGCTCATTTAGATGCCTCCCAAAGAGTGCTGGGCTTAGTAGGCTTCCCTGGGAGTCAGAAGATAACGTTGACATTTCATGTGTTAACAACCAGCTGTGTAACTTTGAGTGAGTTGCTTTCTCTCTGTACATGGGAAATGGAGGGGTCAGACTAGCTGGGATTGTGGAGGCTGGTTCAGGAGTCAGAGGGCTTGGATTTGAATCCCACCTCTCACGCTTAATACCTGTATGACCTTTGGTAAGTCAGTTCATCATCATGGGCATCAGTTTCCTCTCCTGTCCAGTAAGGAGGCTGGACTAAATGATCACGGTGGTCCTTTATAGCTCTATAAGCTTATGACCAGTTGCTATCCACATTCCCTTTTAGCCCTTAACATTTTGTAATGAGCAAGGTACCCAAAGTATGGAACAATAGATATGGGTCACCTACGACACAGCCATAACTAGAATCCCTACCACTTGGGGGTAGTAGCACACACTATATCAGAGGAAAGTAGCCCTCAGATTGATTTCAAAGATAAATTCAGTTTGGAGTAGGGAGATTTCAGGACGCAAGGTCCTATAGGGAAGGAAGAGAGACAGCCCGGCTCACACTGGGCTGGCTCTGAAAGAGGGATTAGGGTAAGGTCAGAGAAGAGAACTCACTTGGAATAAGGAGGAAATATGCCTCAGAGTTTCCTGTTTTAACTAATCAGATGCTTAGTTGTTCCTACCCGCTGGAGTACAGATGCTGTTAGCGCCCTACAAATCTTGGTGCACGTGGGAAAGCCCTTGTTACCTCGCCCTAGTGATTGGTTTGGCGGAGGTGGTCCTGCAATGGCCTTTATCATGCCCTCTCTTCTCTCACAGGTAAACATCACACTGATACTGTTCACTCTCCTGTCCTTCGTCCAGCCATTCCTCTTGTCTAGACAGTGGCGACGCCAGGACAAACATGTGTGATGTTCTATGCTTCTTTTATTCCCCTTTCTTCCAGCTCAGAGATTCATAGTAGTGCGATTTGCTATCTTTGCTACCCCTTCCTCTGCATGAATTACTACTGAGCCTTCTTACAAGTTGGTGAGGGAGGGGGTAAGGATGTACCTAGAAAGCATTTTCCCTAAGCTGAGGATATTATCTGCCACGGGACAGACAAGATCATGGATTATTTTTTTTAAAAAATGTTTTTGTACAAAAAATTAAAAAAAGTTGTGTGAACACCGGTGCCTGCAAACATGTCTGGGAAGCATTTCTTTATGTTTTAGGATGGTGGCTTGGGGCTGACAAAGATCTGCTCAACTTGAAGAATGGTCTGGTGGGTAGAATGTAGTTGTAGCAGCAAGAGGATCCATTGGTTATTGGGGAACTGGGTCACTCTAGCAGGTAGGGGCCCAAACTCCAAGGCTGAGTTCAAGGTCAAATGATTTGCAGCCTCAAGGACATACATGGCTTTTTAGGTCCTCGGGTTTGGCCTTTTGACTGAATCTCAGTTTTCCAGAACAAATCCTTTTATTAAGGGCATTTGTTCGGTGAAGTTTGGATTCAGCCAAAGGGCTGCACTTGAGGACCTAGCGGGCCACATGTGGCCTCGAGGCCGCAGATTCCCCACCCCTGAACTAGACTAAGCTAAGCTGAGCTTCATGAAGGGACTTTGTCTTAAACTTTGTTTCTCCCTTCAACATCAAGTCCAGTGAGCATGTCACTGAATTCCAGAAGCACCTACTATGTCTGAGGCCCCGAGCCAGGTTCTAGGGGCATATAAGGGCAAAACAGGCAATCAGTCCTCATCTGTAAGGAGTTCATGTTCAACCGGAGGATATATCATGGAACCTAGGTAAGTAAATGGAAGATTGTTTGAGGAGGGACAGAGCCACAACTGGGCACTCAGGATAGGCTTGCTGGAGAAGGGAGCACATGCCTGAGCTAAGCCTTTTGGAAGCTCGAAATTCCAAGAGGCAGGGCTGAGGATGGAATGCTTTCCAAATAGAAAGGCAAGCCTGGACAAAGGCAGGGAGGTTGGAGGTTCAATGCTGAGTTTGAGGAACAATCAGTAGGTCCGTCTGACTGGAATGGAAGCTCTGTCAAAGGGAGTAAAATGTAGCGAGCCTAGAAAGGTAAGCTAGAGTCAGATTGTGCAGGGCTTTAAATGTATGACTGAGAAGTTGGTATTTCATCCTAGGGGCGATAGGGAGTCATTGAAACTTCTTGAGCAGAGGAGTGATATAGCCAGGTGAATGCTTTAGGAAGATGATTTTGGCAGATTGTGGAGGATGAATTGCACAGGGGAGAGCTACAAGCATGCAATTTCATTGCAATAGACCAGGCAGGAAGTTATGAGGGCCCAAACTAAGACTTTAGAAGTGAAGAGAGGTGATAAATGGGGGACAAAAAGGTAAAGAAGGCCTAAGTGAGTGACAAGGAAAAGTTGAGGATGACTGAGATTGTGATCACAGGTGCCAGAGAAGATGGTGGTGCCCTTGATGGGGATGGAGAAGCGTGGAGGAGAAGGGGTTTTGGGGACAGGGAATGATATGAGTTCTGTTTTGGACACAGGGCAGTGAGGTGGCACGGTGGACAGAACCCAGGCCCGGAGTCAGGAAAACTCATCTCCCTGAGTTCAAATCTGGCCTCAGACACTTACTAGCTGTGTGACCTTAGGCAAGTCACTTAACCCTGTTTGCCTCAGTTTCTTCATCTGTAAAATTAACTGGTGAAGGAAATGGCAAAACCACTCCAGCATCTTTGTCAAGAAAACCTCAAATGGAGGCATGAAGAGTCAGACATGACTGAAAAATGATTGAATGACAATGAGAACAATAACAAAAGTTTCAGATGCTATTGAGACATCCAGGCAGAGGATGGCAATGTAGCGCTGACGTTAAGGAGACACAGGCTGTATACATAGATGTGAAGTCATCTGGATAGAGATGATGATTAAACTCATGGGAGCTGATGAGATTCCCCAATGGGTATAGAGAAAAAGGGGGGCCCTAAGCTTTAGCCTGGGGACCCTCGTGGTTACAAGATGATGGGATCTGGATCCAGCAATAATGACAAAGAAGGAACAATCAGACCGGTGAGACAACCACGGAAAACCAGTGTCATAAAAGCCCAGGGAGGAGAGAGTACCTAGGAAGAGGAAGTGTCCAAAGCCAGCTACATGGCACAGTGGATAGAGCCCTCACTTAGAGTCAGCAAGACCTAAGATCATGCCTGGTCTCAGACATAATAGCTGTGTGTCACTGGACAAATAACTTATCTGTATTTATAGTTTAATAGTTTATAGGTATCAACTTATTTATATTTATAGTTAACTCTGTTTGCCTCAGTTTCCTCCTCTATACAATGAAGATAACAGTAATAGCACCTACCTCCCAAGGTTTTCATGAGGATCAAAAGAGATCATACAGAGTTTCCTAAAAAGCCTTAGTGTAATAGTTTGGTTTTTAAAAGTTAGAACTTCACTAAGACTTTTAAGATAATCTGTGTTTGTAAAGTACTTTGAAAAGCTTAAAGCACTATATAAAGGCTAGCTATTTATTACCCCCAGAGAGGTCAAGAGGGCTGACCAAGAAAAGGCTGTTGGAGTTAGCAGTTAAGAAGCATTGGTAAGTGGTTTCAGTTCAATGACGGGATTGAGAAGACTAGGGCAATAGTGTAGAACAGACTGGGAGAAGAAGAGTTAATTTACAAAGAAGTTCCTTTGTTTTCTGGATACAGTGGGAGGGGATGCCCTCAGAGAGGGGATAAAGATAGTTTGGGGGCACCGAAGAGAGAAGAGGTTGTGAAAAAAGAAATCTTTTCTCATTTTTGTAATGGAGATAATTAACATATTATCTACCTCCCAGGTGGGATGGGGAAAATATTTTGCAAATCTAAGAGTATTATTTAAATGTGAATAAGTTATTAAGAACTTACTATTTAAGGACACTGGACTCTGAGGGCCATGACAGTTTTGGATAAGAGAGGGTCCTCAAAGCAGACTATGTAGGTAGGAGGAGGATAAAACATGTAGAGTGACTGAAACCTCCCACAGGGAAGCAATTCTTTCTCATTCTCTAAACCAGAGACTCTTAACCTGGTGCCCGCAGATACCCTCAAGGGGTTTTTTGATAGATTTGGGGGAAGGGATCTGTGAATTTAGGTAAAAATATTCTATATCTTCGTGTTTACTCGTCTTTAACTGAAATTTAGCGTTTGCTTCAATGATTGAAAAGCATTATTCTAGGAAGGGATCTTTAGTTTTCACCAACTACCAAAGGGGTCTATGACCTTCCAAAAGGGTTAACCCTGGGCTAGAGGGGTTGCATAGGGCAGAGACTGCAAACCTCTTTTCTCTATTGTTCCTCTATCCTACTCTGTATCCAGGACTTTATTCTAAAAAATACATTCTAGGACCTTATTATAAACTTGGGTTGGACATCGGAGTTTTTGTGGCCCAGGATGGGAGCTCACAGATTTCTAGGCTCAGAGAACCCAGGGCAGAAATCAGCAGCCTGAATGATGCAGACAGAACTGCAGGCCCACAGTGCCCTCTGGGAGCTGTCCAGCCTTCTATCATCCTTGGAGCTGCTGTAGGCCAAGTCTGCCTCTAAAATGGAACTCTGCCAGATCCTACCTAGCAGGGAGAAAGTCACAGGGTTGGGAGGAGGGGTGGATGCAGGCCCAAAGCTATGGCTGTTGGTTTCCCTTTCCACTCTCCCTCCCCACCCAGGCCCTTCCTGGGTCCTACCTAGCAGATGGCATTATTGGGACACAAAGAAGATACTGGTATGGGAGATGGGAACTGAGTTTAGAATCCCTGCTTTGTTGTTCAGTCCTTTCAGTCGTGTCTGACTCTTCATGACCCCATTTGGGGTTTTTTTGGCAGAGATTCTGCAGTGGTTTGCCATCTCCTTCTCCAGCTCATTTGACAGATGAAGAAACTGAGGCAAACAGGGCTAAATGACTTGCCCAGGATCATACAGCTAGTAAGTGTCTGAGCTCAGATTTGAACTAAGGGACAGGATTCTTCATGACTCCTGGCCTACTCTGTGCACTATGGCGCCACCTAGCTGCCTGATTATCACTGCTTAGGTATAGTACTGTTTCTTCTCCCCAAACCTCAGTTTCTTCCTAAAGTAAGGGTGTCAAACTAGATGATATCTAAGGTCATTTTCCAGCTCTAAACCCTAAATGTGATGTAAGAAACACAGAATGGGGGAGTTTGCTTAGCAGAGACACCTGGGAGGTACTCTTTGTCTTCCTCAGGTATCAGCACTGGGTGATTCTCCCTCCTCACTCACAGCTCCTGCAGTATTTAGAATAAGGAACAGGGCCATAATGAGCCACTTTCTGCTTTAGGCAGGTGATACCAAACATGACCCCAGATCATCTTTTAAAGATATTCGGTAGAGGGAGGGAGGGAGGGAGGAAGGGGCCCCCGGGATATCACGAGGTTGCTTCTGGGAAGGCAAGAGCTGGCCACTGAGGAACAGGGCAAGAAGGGAACTGCTAAGCTCAGCATTTTAAATGTGCTGAATGACTATGAGTATAGTTTCTGTCATAGGTTCAAAACTGGTACCCTGAGGCAAGACCCTGGTTGACCTACCTTGCTTACAGTTGTGCATCTATGCAGGCTGGTCAGATTCTTAAAACTGTAACCGTTCACCTACTTTAGTGAAACCTGGAATGCAATTTGACCCCTTTGGCTGGTGGATGCTGATCAGATGGGGGTAGCAATAACAAAGGACCCACGTCAGTCACTTAGAGGCAAATAGGATGGCAGATTGAAGAGTAATGACAAGGCAGTTTTTTCTAGAGATGCTGGCTACAAAGTGCAAAAGCATTGACTGCCTCATCAAAATGAATGGACTTTGCATGATTGGATTAGAGGGAAAGTGTATTAGATTTGACAGCTCCCCGGGCCTCTTTCTTTTTTCTTTAAATACCAGATGTGATTCCGTTAGTGTAGGTACCTCCAGGTGAGGAATCTCCCTCTATCATTTCAGGTTGGCACCTCTTGAATAGGTTATAGACTTAGAAAATTGCTTTGAGTCTCTGAGAGGTGGTGATATAGCCATTGTGTCATAGGCAGGATTTGAACCCATATCTTACTGACTCTAAAATGGTCTCTCTCCATTATATCCCACTGCAGTGCTTGTTTGTCTTGTGTAACCCTTAGTTATCTTAGGTCGTCAGTTTGCTGAAGGTTTCTTAAAAAGTTCTGGATTAAGGGGCAGCTAGGTGGTGTAGGGGATAGAGCTCCAGCCTTGGAGTCAGGAGGACCTGAGTTCAAATCCGGCCTCAGATACGTGACATTTATTAGCTATGTGACACTGGGCACGTTACTTAACCCTGATTGCCTCACAAAAGGCAAAAAATTAAAAAAAAAGTTCTGGGTTGAAACTAAGGTTTCTCCAAGGCTTAGCCCCTAGGCATGTGGCCAGTGCTTAGCTGAAAAGGAATTGGAGAATCCAGGATTGTCAAAGACCTTAGTTTCTAGACCACACTGCCTCATTTTACAGGGCAGGGTGTAAAAGGATTTACCCAGTATTATGCAAGGACCAAGTAGTACGGCCAAGGGTCCAACCCAGGCTCTCTCATTTCACATGCTCCTGAAGATAGTCCCAAGCAGCCATCCTGGAGGGGAACCTACCCAATTCATTCCTATCTACTCCAGTGAGCCTTCAAACTACTCAAGCACAAGCCTCTAGCCTTATTCTTTTCTTTGACCCCTTTCATTTGTTCGCATAATGTGGGACACAGAGTAGCATTTAATTCAACAAATGTTTAAATGTGGGACACAGTAGCTTTTAATTCAACAAATGTTTACACAGTGGTTACTATGTTTGAGGCCCTGTGTTGGACCCTGAAGATAAAGATGACGCTGCTCTTGCCCTCAAAAAGCTTCCCCTCTCTGAATAGTTATACATTTACACAGGTGTGATACAGAACATGATGGTGGGAGAAAAAGGTTCTGCATGCAGAGTTCTAGGGAAATAGGACAAAGAAGAGAACCCACTGCCCTAGATCAGGGAAAGGTTGTGACTCCACTTGAGTAATTGTTAATCATGCTGCCAATTTTCTCAATGAGTATTGGGGTTCCTATAAGGTCCCAGAGCATCAGACCACTGTCATGGGGACAATGAACGGACACTGGAAGGGGAGGAGGAGGGAGAGCTTAGAGGTTTGTTGATTTTGGAACTTGAAGAAATCTTGACCATCTAGCCCAATGAATTTACTTTTCAGGTGAAGAAAATGAGGAACAGCAAGAAGTCCAGTTTGACTGGCCCATAGTGTGGCAGCTAGGTGGTGCAGTGGATAGGGGTCAGGAAGACCTGAGTTCAAATCTGGCTTCAGACATTTACTAGCTGTGTGATCCTGGGCAAATCACTTAACCCTGTTTGCTTCAGTTTCCTCATCTGTCAAATGAGTTGGAAAATAAAATGGCAAACTCCTCCAGTATCCTTGCCAAGAAAACCCCAAACGGGGTCATGAAGAGTCAGACATGACTGAAAAATGACTGAACAGCAACAGAATAGAGTGGGAATAAAAATAATGTATAGGGAGCAGGCAGGTGGCACGGTTGATAGAGCACTGGTTCTGGAGTCAGGAGGACCTGAGTTCAAATCTGACCTCAGACACATAACACTTACTAGCTGTGTGACTCTAGGCAAGTCACAACCCCAATTGCCTAACCAAAATAATAATAATAATGTATAGTATGTTTGGAAAGGTAGTTGGGGCCAGATTATGAAGGTTTTTTAAAATTATAGATCCTAGAAGCATTAGAAAACCTTTGGAGTTTGAGGAGGGAAGAGACATGGCCAGAACTGTATTTGGCCCTTGTACGGCAAATAGATTAGAGAGGGAAACCAGAGGCAGAGAGAACAATTAGGAGACCATTGCAATAGTTCAGGATAAGGGGCCTGAATTAGACTGGAGACATCCATTTCAAAAAGAAAGAAGGGGATGGAAGTAAAAGCTATTGTAGAAGTAGAAATAAGAAGACTTGTTAGCAATTGATTAGATATTTAGAGTAAGTGAGAGTTAGGAGATGAGGATGATAATGAGGTTTTGACTCTGGGTGACTGGAAGGGTGGAAAGGGAAGTTCAGCAGTCAGTTTTATGGGGGAAAGATAATGATGAGTTCATATTTGTGTATGCTGAGTCTGAGGTGATTAGAGAACATCTAGTCTGAAATAAACACTAAGCAGTTAGAGATGTATAACTAAAACCAGGGTTGGATCCAGGTAACTGGTAAATTCTGAACAATCCAGAAAAAAATATGTGTGTGATACACTTTTAAGTTTAATCTGCATTAACATTTTCTACATCATTTTCTTAAGTCTAGATAATTAATAAAACAATAAAGCACTGATTTATAACATTAGCCTTCTGAGGTGTAAATGCTCATGCTGAACATTTAACAATGAGTTCCAGATACATACTCTCCTCTCTCTCTCTCTCTCTCTCTCTGGGTATATATATCTATATCTATATCTATATCTATCTATCTATCTATCTATCTATCTATCTATCTATATATATATAATGTGTGTGTATGTATATAGATAGATGGATATATCTATATCTATAAAATGAGGTGTTTGTGGAGCACTAGCACCTCTGGTGTAAAGGCTGCAGAGCCCTTTTCAGGGCTGCTCATCCTCCTTTGGTGTCTACCTGGCATCCAACTCTCACCTGTAGCTCCAAGAAGCTGTAGCATGCCCAGCAGTCACACCCTGGCAAACTGTCTCAGCAGATGGCCCAAACAAGATTGAGGGTAACTGCCAGGCCTCAAACCCATCAGTGAGTTAGGCAGGGGGAATACCCCAAGCATATGAAGATTTTCTCCAGTGGAATGGGCAGATGAGAATAATTTATTCCAAGAGGCCACGAAGGCAGCGGAAGCACGTGCTATGGAGCCGTTAGATCTTGGTCAGACATCAAAGACGCCAAGGTCATCCACTGCATCCAGGGCCATCAGCAGTCATCCTAACTTTTATCTTGCCGCTGGACTTCAGTGGGTCTAGAAGAGAATGAAGCTGATGACTTCATGCAACTCTGCCTCACTTAAATTCAATCCAGACACAAGTTATGACGTTACCTCATGATGTCATTGCTCTTCTTGGAAAATGAAGGACAAACAATACACACAGACACACACAGACACATACACACATACCTATGACTAAGGACAACGCTTTGGGGCACACTTACAGCTAGGGGGCATGATATGCATGATGAACCAGCAAAGGAGACCCAGAAAGAGTATGCAGATAGTTAGGAGGAGAATCAAGAGAGAACAGAGACATGAAAACCCAGAGAGGAGAGCATATTCAGGAGGAGGGAAAGGTCAACAATGTCAAATCCTATACTGAGGGAGAGGAGGATAAGGACTGAGAAAAGACAGTTAAAGACTGGAGTCGTCAGTTAAAACTTGGAGAGAACTTGAGAGAGTTACTTGGCAGTAACTTGGAGAGAGCCATTTTCAGTTGAATTGATGAAGTCAAAAGCCCTGTTGCAAAGGGCCGAGATGTGAGAGAGAAGAAAGGAAGTGTAGGTAATAGATGTTGACAGATTTTTTAAGGAGTTTGATTATGAAAGGGAGAAGAGATACAGGATGATAAGGTCAGGAGAGGGTAAGGTCTAGTGAGGGTTTTTCAGGATTGGGGGAAGTTGAGTGTGTTTGTAGCCAGCAGGGAAGAGACCAAAAGATTGTGACTTAAGATGAGAGTATAGAGGACAGTTCCCTGATTTTGCAGGTGAAGAAACAGAGACTCAGGAAAGTTTAATTTACTTTCCCAAGGCCACCAAGATAGTAAGTGGCAAAACTCAGATTCAAAATCATGTATTCCCAATGTCCTTTCAGGTCAGTTCATTTGCCACCATACGTCATTGGTCTTTTGGATTTCTCACCCTATTCTCCACCCTACTCCACCACCCCCAACATTCAGTTTATGAGTAGGCTTGAGAGAAGGGCACAGAAATGGTGATCAGTAATGTATAGGCTTTGACAAAGGAAAAGAAATGTAGCCAAAGTGGGTGAGGAGGTCTAGGACACTCAAGTGCCTTGGGGTACTCGGAGATGAAGGTATGAACAGCTATTGGGAAAGGATGGGTATCTGGGATGGTGTAGATGAGCTGGTGAAGTAAAAAGCCAGATTGCAAACCCATGTCTTTTCTCCCTACCACTCTCTAGTCTTTCCACAGATAGGACCAACTGCCATTCAAAATGAGGAAGTAAAATTTCACAAGTATCTATTTCACACAGCAGTGGCTTGCATCGCCCACCTGCTTGGCACCGTTAAGAATGTCCCAAGAGATTTGCATCTGAGATGGTGTGGGGGTGAGATGGGGGGAAGGCAACTTACCCATTGCAGCCAGGCACACCACCCCCCCCTTTTAGGTGCAGTTGAGGGAGGGGAATATGTGGATTTAACTTGTCTGTGGCTAATTGGGTGAGAACATCTTCCTACCAACTCCAGCTGCCCAGAAGTGGAAAGGGCTTCTTTGGAAACTAGTGAGCTCCCTGCCAGGAGTAAGTACTTAACTTCAGTCCAATTGGCCTTTGTTCAGTCAAAGCTCCCCAGTGTGACTCATTCTTCAAAGACACAAAGGAACTCAGTTACTGCCTGCAGCCAGCACCACTGGAATAGGTCATACAAGAGAACAGTATTGCAAATGTTTGCCTACTCCTTAATGATTATAACTTGATGTTTTGACATTGAAATAATAAATACACACTTAAAAATTGAACATCTTTCACAACAGCCAGGTGTGGTGGCTCACACCTATGATCTCCGTTATGGAGGAGGCTGAGGCTAGCATATGTGTGGGGCTTGGGTGTTCTGAGCCTCAGTGGACTAGATCATATGGATGTATGCACTGTTTAGAGTCAATCTCACGAAGCCCTGGCTCAGGGGAAAATGAGTTGCCTGAGGAGGGATGAACCAACTCAGGTCTTAGACCAAAAAGTAGTGGGATCGTGTGCATGAGTAACTCCAGCACTTCTAGCCTTGGCCGGAATGCGAGACCCAATCTTAAAACAATAACAAAAGGCAGTGAAAGCTGTTCCCGTTTAGGCCCCCCCCTTTTCGATGTTCTTTTTCAATAGCAGCCAGAAAATTCATGCTCTGGGCAATGTTAATTACAAAGAGAAATAAGAGCAAGGCTTTTATTGCTTCAGGATCCACTAAGTAAGGGAATGGAAGGAACAAGCATTTTAAAAGCCAAGCACTGTGCTGAGCAGTTACAGATATTACCACATTCAAAACGCACACCCTGTAAAGTAAGAGATATTAAATCCCCATGTTCTAGTTGAGGAAAATGAAGAAAAGGTTGTGACTTGTCAAGAGTTACGCAGCTAGTGAGTGTCTGAGGCTGGATCTGAATTCAGGTCTTCCTAACTTCAGGTCCAGTGCTCTCCACTACCCTACCTAGCTGCAGCTAAGTCAATTCAACAAGGGTCTACTGGTGCCTAACTTGTATGCCTGATCCAGGAACAGGCAGGCTTTGTGGGACATTTCCCTGACTTGGGTAGGTTGGAGAGCTCATATTGGCCTCTGGAAGCCTTGCATCTCTTTGTCGTTCAGCCATTTCAGTCACTTCCAACTCTTTGTGACTCCATTTGGGTTTTTTTTGGCAAAGATACTGGAGAGGTTTTGCCATTTCTTTCTCCAGCTCATTTTCCAGATGAGGAAATTGAGACAAATAGTTAAGTGACTTGCCCAGGGTCACACAGCTAGTAAGTGTCTGAGGCCAGATTTAAATTCAGGATGAGTCTTCCTGACTCTAGGCCCAGCCTTGGGCAAAATGGTGAAGATAAAGTTGGTTTCTGTTACTCTTATGCCTTTTTGAATTTAATTAAACCACAGCAATATTTATTCAACAACATAGGGCATGAAAAGAGAGATGTACTTGAATTCAGAAGACCACAGTTCAAAATAGGAATTCCAGAGGAGCTAAGACTTGCCATGGTGGTATCTCCAGAAGGATTTGTGGCTTAGTGGCTAAGGGATAGGGAAGGCCCTGTGGTATTTAGTCACGCACACGTGTGTTCATGTATGCATTTATTAAAATCCTATTGTGTCAGTGGCTGTGCTCTGTGATCAGGATTCAAAGACAGAAGTGGTTCCTGCCCTCAAGGTGCTTACATTGTGTTGGAGGAGAGAATAAGGCAACATGTATATTTCATAGGTAAATGATTACATAGGATCCTACTTCTAGAGTTGGAAGGGACCTCAGAAGTGACCTAGTCCAGCCCTCTCATTGATTCAGATGACCAAACAGGACTAGGGAAGTGGTCATTTGCTCAAGGACACACAGGTGGTGAATGGTAGAGGTCAGGCCCTCTGATTCCAGGGCTAATGTCCTTTCCCCAGCACTATGCTAGCTCCCAACACACATGTTAAATACAATATAGAGCTACAGCCTCGCATAGCCGTTAGAGAGCTGTCCTCAGGAAGATCTGAATTCAAAACCTCCCTTGACACAACTCTTGGTGCCAACTCTTTAAGACCCAAGTTACAGAGCGGGTGACAGTTTGCACTGGGAGAGGGAGTTTTCTCACCAGGGAATTCTTCACACTCAGGAAATCATAAATTCCATCCTCACTCCTCCCAAAAATTGATTTGGCAGATTAGGGAAAAGTCTTTAGAAGCTGGGGAGGGGCCCTGGAAAGGCCCAATATTAGAAGTTTCAAATTCACTGAGCTTTGAGAGAACACAGGGATTCTAGGTGGCAGCTAGGCGGCGCCATAGTGCAGAGTGCTGAGCCTGGAGTCAAGACGATTTATCTTCCTGGGTTCAAATCTGGCCTCAGAAACTTACTAGCTGTGTGACCCTGGGCAAGTCACGTAACTGTTTGCCTCAGTTTCCCCATCTGTAAAATAAGCTGGAGAAGGAAATGGCAAACCACTCCAGTGTCTCTGCCAAGAAAAGGCCAAATGGTGTCATGAAGAGTCAGACACAACTAAAAATAACTGACAGCAACACAAGGGATGAGGATTCTGAGGAAGCAATACTTTCCAGATGTGGGAGATCATCCGTGCAAAGACACTGGGACCATTATGAATATTAAGGTTGGAAGACTGGGGAAGAGCCAGTAGGATAGTGGCTGAAAGAATGAGAGTGGGAAAGGGGAGCAGTGCCTAGCAAGCTAGAGAGGGAGGCCAGAGCTGGACTGTGAAGGCTTTTAAATGCCAAATCAAGGACCTTGTATTTGACCCCAGAAGCAATAAAGAGATTAAGTGACTTCCGGGTTGCAGAGCGTGCAAGAGGCAGAAATAGTGTGCAGAATTTCAGGAGAAGGTGCTTTGTGAATCTTAATTGATATAGACATTTATAAATAAAGACATATAGACATCATTGATGCAGACTATTATTTTTCACAGTGTGAAGTAGAGAGTATTATTCCCATTTTACAGATGTAGTGATGGAGGCTCAGATTAGTATAGTGACGTGCTCTTAGCCACAAAGCTAGCACATGTCAGAGCCTGGCTTTGAATTCAGGCCTTCTAACCCCAAATCCAGGATTCTTTCCAGTATATGATGTTAATGACTCAGGGAGAAGGGTCCTTTTAGGAGTGGAGAGGAGTGAGAGGTATGAAGAAAGTCCTGTGGGTCACTCTCTTGGTACCCCAGAACCCTAGTGGATTTAGGCCAATGCTGAAATATGGAGCCTGGCCCAGGACGTTCTTCCTGACTGGGGAGACTCCCATTCGAGATGAAGACCCCGTAGCATTAGATGGTTACAAACACAGAAGGTTGGGATTTGGAACTTCAGGGCCTGAAATACAGAACACAGCTATGGACCAAACTGGCAGAGAAGGCAAAGGGCTTAGAAATGCTGTGAGCACTCGTGTGGCGGTGTGGGATAGTGAGGCAGAGCCGAGGTGGGAGAACATTCCAGACATCGGGGGACACAGCCTGGGCAAAGGCAGGGAATGTTGCCTATGAGAAACAGCATGTAGGCCAGGTTGGCTGGGAAGGTCATAGCTTTAGAGGGAGAAGAGGCCTTAGATATCATCTCTTAGTGTCCTCATTTTACATACAAGAAGATGGAGACCCAGAGAAGTGATATGGTAGGATCCCAGGATATTTGTACCAGAGTCAGAAGGGACCTCAAAGGCCTTCTAGTTCGCCACACATTTTACAGATGAGGAAACTAAGGCTCAAAGAGATTGAATAAACTTACCCAGACTACGCAGGTTATCGATGACAGAGCTAGGATTTGACCCCAGGCCCTTTGACTCCTAGCCTAGTGCTCTTTTGACAGCCCACACTACCCACACTGCCTCCCAAGTCACGTCATCCAGAAAATCCATCCTTTCTAGAGGGAGGTCCCACACCTAACTGCCATGTTCTGCCCTGATTTCTCTTTCTTGGCCCAGAGCTTCCAGCCTTTGCCAGGCCCAGCATGGTAAACTCCAGTCACTCAGCCTAGGCCTGGCAGAAACCTGAACAGAGATGGCTCCATGGAGACCTTTGTGCTGAGGCCAGAACAGTTGAAAAGACATTCCCCTAATGGGCTGCCCCACAATTTCCGATGCCGTTCAGCTTGCATCTGCCGAGTCAGCCTGTCCACCTTGAAGACAAAGATGAGCATCCGACATAACCTTCTGCTGAGTCAGTAATAGTATCGTCATCTGACCTTTGTGGGCCTCAGACCTGTCCTTCTCTCAAAGTTTGTGTCAGATCAGGATCCTAAGCCTCCCTTTCTAAATGGTCAGCCTGAAGTAGGATGGTCAAGTGGGAAGAGCCTGAGATTTAGATTAAGAAGGTCATAGGATCGTGGAGTTAGACCTAGAAGAAAGCTGAGAGGTCATCTCCAGCCCCAGTGTGGTACAGTGGAGTGAGCCCTAGATCTGGAGATCAGAGGATCCAGCTCTCCTACTTTCTACCTGGGTAACTTTGGTCAAGTCACCCTCATTCCAGCCTCAGTTTCCTGCTTTGTAAATAGTTTGGATTAAATGATTTCTAAGGTCCCTTCCAGCTCCTATCGTACCTCCTTTTGCTGGAGAGGGAACCAAGACCTAGTGATGGGATGTGTCACACAGGATAGTAAGTAGTTGGGTTGGAAGTTTGGCTTTGATATTAACTGTGTGACTTTTGGAATTCTTGGGGCCTTTCTCTCCTCATCTCTAAAATTAGGGGGTTGGATCAGAGAATCTTAGAATTGGAAAAGAATCTTTTCTACAACATCAACAAGCAGTCCTTCAGCCTTTGATTGAAGACTTCCAATAAAGGGAAATCCCTCTCTACTCATTGTGGCAGCCCATCTCACTTTTAGGCACTTCTAATTGTCAGGAATTTTCCTCATTTCAAGTAAAAATCTATCTACGAATTCCACTGAATTCTAGTTTTGCTTTCTTTTATTGTTCAGTTGCGTCTTACTCTTCATGACCTCATTTGGGGTTTCCTTGGCAATGATACTGGGGTGGTTTGCCATTTCCTTCTCCAGTTCATTTGACAGATGAAGAAACTGAGGCAAAAGGGGTGAAGTGATTTGCCCAGGGTCACACAGCTAGTAAGTGTCTGAGGTCATATTTGAACTCAGGGAGATGAGTCTTCCTGATTCCAGGCCCAGTGCTCTACCCACTGCTCCACCTGGCTGCTGTTATCCGCTTTCTGTGGTCAATTAATTAATCAAACAATCCTCAAGCATTTATTAAGTGCCCACTATACCAGGCCCTCTGCTAGGCATAAGGACTAGTCTAATTCTTCTTCCATGTGACAGGCTTTCAAATGCTTGAAGGCAGCTATAATGCCCTGCCTTGGCTGCTTTTCCAGACTAAACTGTGCAATTCTGTCATCAACCTATCCATATTATCTGGTCTCCAATCCCCTCACTACCCTGATTTCACTCCTCTGGACAATGTCATAAGATCACAGAACTAAAACTGGATGGACCTTCGAGGTCATCTCCTCTAACCCCCCATGTTTTAAAGAGGAGGAAACTGAGGCCGAGAGAGGTTAGCTGACTGGCTCTGGATTACACAGGTGGGAAGTAGCAAAGGTAGGATTGGAACTCCTGGTTCTATCACTTTAAGTTCATTCAGAATTCTTTCCGGTGCCGCACACTGCTTCCCAAGGTCCAGTAACTTTTAAGATGTTTCCAGCTTCAGACCCTATGACTGTAGTCTGTAAGACACCCACAACCTTTCCTACTTGAGGCCTCAGATCAAGGAAGGATATTCTCAGTTTCTGTGGGCAAAAGGAGAAGAAACTTTCTTCCTTAAGTTATAATAATAACAGTGAGCATGTACACGATCCCTACCATGTACCAGACACTGTGCTAAGTGCTTTACAAATATGGCCTCATTTGATCCTCACAAACAACCCTGGGAGCTAGGTGTTCTTATTATCCTCATTTTACAGTTAAGGAAACTGAGGCAAACAGGTGAAAAGATGCTCAAGGTCACGCAGCTAGCAATCATCCAAGACTGGGTTTGAACTCTGTTCTTCCTCACTCCAGGTCCAGTGCTCTATCCACAGAGCCTCTTAGCTACAGGAGAAACCATGCTATTTCCTTAACTGGAGTACCCTACCTTGTCCTCTTCACCTATCATTTCAATTCAATTAAACTAAAGTTGATTCAAGTGGCATTTATTAAAAGGTGTAGAGTAGGGGTCCTTAAGCTTTTTTGTGCCATGGACCTCCTTGACAGTCTGGTGAAGCCCATGTCCCCTTGAGCAGAATAATGTTTATTTTTTATTTTTTGTTTTTTTGGCTAGGCAATGGGGTTAAGTGACTTGCCCAGGGTCACACAGCTAGTAAGTGTTATGTGTCTGAGGCTGGATTTGAACTCAGGTCCTCCTGAATCCAGGGCTGGTGCTGTATCTACTGTGCCACCTAGCTGCCCCAAGAATAATATTTTTAAATGCATAAAATAAAACATATAGCTTTACAAAGAAAATAGCTATATTAAAATAATTATCAAAACATTAAAACAAAAAAAAAATGCACAGAATCTAGGTTAAAAATCTTTGGGTAGAGGAAGGAGTCCTGGACTGGAAATCAAGAGATGTGAGTTGGAAGAAGTCCCTCAGTTATTTTACCTGTATCTCAATACTTCAAGGACCCATGGTTTTAGTAGTCAGTCAATAAACATTTAGTAAGTACCTACTATGCACCAGTCACTGTGCAAAGCACTGGGGATACAAAAAGAGGCAAAAGACAGCACCAACAAATTAAAGCACAACCACTTGATCAAGTTTCTGAAAGTGACGATGTGAATGTGAATGAATCACTCTTCAGCCGGGCTGATCATGACCCTCTTTGAACTTAGCCGGGCTCATCTTTGGATGAAAGACATAAGGTCCATTTCAGGGCCCAAACTTGAAGTCTTTCCAGTTTGGCAGACCTGCCAGACCTCAGTCTTCTAGAATATAGGATCATCTTCATGCTCCAGTGAGGTACAAGAAGTGGACTTTAAAGGAGATATGTGCCAATCCATGCAAGGGGGACAACAATACCAGCATCACTCACCTTAATAGAATTGTGGTGAACCTGTTAACCTGAAGGCAGCATGGAAAAGAACGTTATTCATACGTGCTTATTCTGAGCAAGGCTCTGCTACCATGGGGGATATGGAGATGAAAAATACTTCTCAAACTCACATTCTAATAGCAGGTAGAGACATGTATGCAGTTAACTATAATTTCTGTAACTAAAAAAAAAAAAAAGACAAAATACATAGGCAAGATCACACAAAGTAGCCTGACAGATATGATGAAGGAATGATGGTTCTAGTTAGATCTCCTCCATGAAGTTTTCCCTGACTGCCCCTCACACCTCCCTTTCTCTCCACCCACACAACACCCTAATTCAAGTGCTCATCATCTCTCACTTGGATTATTGCAATAGCTTCCTAATTAGTCTGCCTGCCTTAAATCTCTTCCCTTTCCAATCCATCCTCCACACAGCTGTCAAAGGGATTTTCCTAAAACGAAGGTCTGACCATTATCACTTACCTGCTCATTATACCCTAATGCCGGCAGTTGCCTATTATCTCTCTCTGAATAAATCTAAACTCTTCTGTCTGACATTTAAATCCATTAACCACTTGGACCCAACCTACCTTCCAGTCCCATAACATATCATACTCCTTTTTTGGGGAGTTGTTTTTCAGTTGTGTCTGACTCTCTGTGACCCCACTTGGAGTTTTCTTGGCAAGAATATTAAAGTATTTTGTCATTTCCTTCTCCAGCTCATTTGGCAAACAGGGTTGAGTGACTTGCTCAGGGTCACACAGCTAAGAAGTGTCTGAAGCCAGATTTGAACTCAGGAAGAGTCTTCCTGACTCCAGGCCCAGTATTCTATCCACTGTACCACCTAGCTGCCCCATATTCCTTTACTCACTCTATAATCCAGTCAAATTAACTTTTAAAAAATAATATTTTATTTTTCCCCCAATTACATGTCAAGACAATTTTTAGCATTCATTTTTATAAGATTTTGAGTTCCATATTTTTTTCCCTACCCCTTTCCCCTCCCCTCTTCTGAAAATGATAGGCAATATGATATAGGTTATACATGTGCTATCATGTAAAATACATTTCCATATTAGTTGCAGTTGCGAAAGAAAAAATATAAAAAAAATAAAAAGAATAAAGTGAAAAAAATGCTTCAATCTGCATTCAGAGTCCATCAGTTCTTTATTTGGATGTGAACGGCATTTTCCTTCGTTAGTCCTTTGTGTTTGTCTTGGATCACTCTCTTGCTGAGAAGAGCTGAGTCATTCATAATTGATCATCATACAATGTTGCTGATATTGTGTACAATGTTTTCCTGGTTCTGCTCATTCACTTTGCATTAGTTCATACAAGTCTTTCCAGGTTTTTCTGAAATCTGCCTGTTCATAATTTTATTGCACAATAGTATTCCATTACATTCATATATCACAGCTTGTTTAGTCATGTCCCAATTGACAGGCATCCCCTCAATTTCTAATATTTTGCCACCACTAAAAGGGCTGCTATAAATATATATATATATATTTTTTGCTAGGCAATGGGGTTAAGTGACTTACCCAGGGTCACACAGCTAGTAAGTGTCAAGTGTCTGGGGTCAGATTTAAACTCAGGTCCTCCTGACTCCAGGGCCTGTGCTCTATCCACTGCACCACCTAGTTGCCCCATGCTAGAAATATTTTTGCACCTGTAGGTCCTTTTCCCTTTTTTATCATCTCTTTGGGATACAGACCTAGTAATGGTATTGCTGGATCAAAGGGTATGCAGTCTGGTTGCCCTTTGGGAATAGTTCCAAATTGCTCTCCAGAATGGTTAGATCTGTTCACAATTCCACCAACGATGCATTACTGTCCCACAAATTGAATTTCATACAGTTCCTCATACAGCCACTCTATTATCCATGTACTCAGCCATTCAACAAGCATCTGTTAAGTGTTTATTATATGCCAAACATCTGCCTTTGCATTGGCTGTCCCTCATGTCTGGAATGTCCTCCCTTTTCATCTCTACTTCTTATGTGTATCTCTATCTCTACATCTCTAGCATGAGGGAGGGCATTTCAAGCATGAGGGACAGACTGTGCAAAGGTGTGGAGGTGGAAGATGGGATGCTAAGTTTGGAGAACAGAGATTAAGCCAGATCAACTGGAACAGAAAACATGTGAAGTAATAAGCAATGGGTTTTTTGAAAGTAGAATGGAGTCATAATGTGATAAAATTTAAATATCAAGCATTCATTCTGCCATTGCAATGCCCATACTCTGGCAGCCTCCTCCCCACGTGTTCCCACAAGACTTTCAGGACCAAGAATTTCCTCACACAGAAGAAGAAGAAGCAAAATTGTCCCATTCTTCAGTGAACTTTCATTAAAATAGGAAATAAGATTGGGTACAAGTCAGAGGAAACTCTGGAGGGGGATCAAGATTGACTTATAAAGAATTGTCAATATGATGATGACACATACGTATATGTATGTACATATATGTGTGTGTATACATATATATGTGTATACATACATATACATAAGTGTGTATATCCTATACCACACCCAAACAGCTTACCATGCCACATCTAACAAAAAGTATTATTTTGAAAACTGTTTCTTTAGTTATAGACTTAAAAAAATACATTGTTGGAAAGACTGATCCTATCTTTTGGTTTATATGCATTGCATGATCAATAATAAATGTACGTGAAATTTTAAACTTCAAAAAATAAGCTAAGCTAATGAGTTTTGTTTTCTTTTAGATGTAAAAGAGAGCCATTGAGGGTTCCTGACCAGAGGAGTAACATAGTCAAGCTTGTGCTTTACGAAGATTCTTTTTGACACTTACATGTGAATTAGTAAGGTGAGGTACATAGGTGGTAAAATGGATATAATGCTAGATTGGGAGTCAGGAAGATCACTTCCTGCCTCAGGTACTTGCTTAGCTGTGAGACTCCACAAGTCACTTAACCTCTCTCTTAGTCTCAGTTTCCTCATCTATAAAATAATGACAATATTAGTACCCATCCCCCAAAGCTATAGTGAGAATGGAATGAGATAATATTTGTAAAGTGCTTTGGAAACCTTAAAAGTAGCTATCATCATTTACTAGCTGTGTGACCCTGGGCAAGTCACTTAACCCCAATTGCCTAAAAATAAAAAAAAATTAAAATTAAAAAAAAAAAGTAGCTATCATCATCATCATTATTATCATTATGGAACATTCACTCAACTCTAGTTGGGCACCCAAATAGGGAAGTCTATGAGCTCAGCAAGAAGGGGTTAGGGGGACGGTTTCACTTAGTAACAGAACAGGTCGCTATCTCCCATGCAGCTAGCTCCCTAGGAAGGCCATAGGCCTTTTTATCACCAACAGTTTATCTCCCACCCACAGAAAATTGGCCAAACCCAACAGACAGAGGCCAGGATTGTGAGAATAGGGTTCTGATTTTTGGTCCTAACTGTTTTCTGATTAGGGAGAAATCCCTTCTATTTAGAGCTATGGAGAAAGATGATGGAATCACCCAGAAAGGCAGAAAGTTGGGTGCGAGGAATCTTCCAATTACATAGAGAGATTCATGTCACCTTCCCCCCATCTCACTTTGCTATACAGTACTTTCCCCAAATCTGCTCATCTTAGCTTCTGTTCCAGCTTGACCTTAAGCCCATCCTTATGCATATCTAGGCCTTGACCTTGACCTCATGGAAATACCCTCCTACATCTTTAATTTGGTTGGTTTATGACTTGATTGTGTGCTTAGGTGGTATTAGGCCCCCATTGGTTCCCCCCCTCTACCCGCAATATAACCAAGTGAGATTTACTTAGTATGGTATGGAGAAAACTCATGTAGGAGTCAGGAGACCTAGGTACTAGTCCTGGTTCTTGCCATCACCACACTGTGTAACCTTGCTGGGTTGTACAAGATAAATTCTAAGGTCTCTTCCAGATCTTCTCTTCCATGTTCAATGATCTGGTATCACTCACAGCATGGACATTTTATAGTTTAAAGCCCTTCTGAACTCTAATATTCTGTTGTGAGGTGCTTCTCTGCTCTGACACTTTATATACTATATTCTGTTACCACTTTCTAACGTTCTATGTTCCAAGGTCCCTTCTAGCTCAGAAATTCTATGTTCTGTTTATTGCTCTAAGATTCTTGGGTTCTGTTATCCATCAGTGACAGATTCTTTGAAAAAAAAAATGTTCTAAATCTGATAATATGTCAAAGAAACTCTCCCACACCTCTTATTCCTGACCTGGAACCACCGTTTTGTACTGTATTATCACCATTATCATCACCACAGTCTTCATCATCTACAATTTTACATAGCTCTTTATGATTCACACAAAGTACTTTTCTAACCATAAGCTATGAGATAGGTAGGGTAAGTACTATAATTTCCATTTTCCAGATGGAGAAACTGAGGCTTGGAGAGGTGAAATGACTTGCCCTTGGTCATACACTAGTGTTTGTAGCTGAGACAACTCCAAAGTCCTCTCCCTTTCTTTCAAGGCTTTGGAGAATGCGGGTCCACTCAACCCTGCTAACTTTTATTTCCCATTGCTTCCATTGGGTATCATCCCCTTAACCTTCAGGTGCTCTGCCCAAAGGAATGTAAATTTTGATCCCTGAAACCTTGAAAGTTATTACAGGGCCTGGCCTTAAACCCAAATCACTTTGGCTCTCATTGATTGGCCAATAATAGGTCCCAGGCCAAGCCCCACTTGGTCATTGTTTGGGTCCTGAGTGAATATAAATAGCAATTGTTTTTGTTTTGGTCAGAAACCCTGAGGGTCTTCCCCTCCCAGATCTTTTTTTTGTTTGTTTTGACTAGGTAAAAGAAGCCATTCTCTGCCTCATTTCTTGCCTAGCCTAAATCACTGAATGGGTATTGCCTCAGTCAAACTGAGACCTGTTTAAAAAGCTTTAAAAGGCTTTTAAAATTCTCCCACTGTATGCTGGACCATCTCTAGTCGTCCTGATCGATATCTCCCCACTGGACCCAGATGGCTCCCGAGGACAGATTGAGGCTGGTGACTTTGCACAGCCCTCTCTCACTTCAATTCACTTGCGTGTCATGGCACCATCTTCCTGATGTCACGGTCCTCTTTGAGAAGGACAATCAACACCAATAATAACCTACATGCAATAACCTCTGGACTTCAGCCAGGCCTGGCTCCTTATGTAGACCATATGAGCCATGTACATCATGACTTATTCACCTTTTTCATGCTGTTCCTTAATCCATGGATTAGTCTACCCACCCTTCTCTGCCCATTATTCACATCTTATCCATCTTTTAAGGTTCAGCTCCAATCTCTTCTTTTCTAGATAACCTTTTTTGACTTCCCCAGCTCATAGAGATCTCTCCCTTCTCTGAAGAGTCACACTACAATTTTGTTTATCACCACATTGATTCTCTCAGTTTCCCATGTCTATTAGTCTGTGCTCCTTAACTATATAATCATCTCCTTACAGTGAGGAATTATATAGCCACATCATGCAGTGAGGGTGAGGAAAAACCTAGATTTGAATTCCAGCTTTGCCACTCCCAAGGCAGGTAGGCACAGTGGATAGAGTGCCAGGCCTGGAGTCAGGAAGACTCATCTTCCCGAGTTCAAATCTGGCCTCAGACACCTCTTAGCTGTGTGATCCTGGGCAAGTCACTTCGCCCTATTTGCATCAATTTCCTCATCTGTAGAATGAGCTGGAGAAGAAAATGACAAGCCACTCTAGTATCTTCACCAAGAAAACCCCAGATGGGGTCATGAAGAGTCAGACACAACTGAAAAATTACTAAACAACAAAATTTGCCACTCCCTAGCTTTGCAATACTAGGACAGTCATAGGATCATATATTTAGGGCTATAAAGAGGACTTTGAGTGTAATCTGGGTCAACTCTATCACTTTACAGTCAAGGAAACTGAGGACCAGAAAGGTTAAGTGATATGTCCAATGAGACCAATAGTAAATGATAGGACTGGAATCCTAACCCAGGTCCTTAGAGTCCAGATTTGGCCCTCTTAGTATCAAACTTGCTATCCTCTCTGGGCCTTAATTTCTTCACATGTAAAGTGGGGATACTCATATTTGCACTACACAATTCATAGAGTTATTGTAAATACCAGGTGTATACATATGGAAATTTCCAGAGTGATCTCTATCATTCTTGGAGTGGGCAAGTGGCAGGAGACCCAGGACATCAGCTGGGTGATGGGCAGCCCTGGAGAAGGGATGTGGAAAGACAGTCATTATCAGTTCCTCTACCTCCCTTGAGTTGATACAATCTTTTCTTCATTGGCTACTTCCTCCAAGGTCCCTCTATAAGACCCCATCAAGAGTATGTAAGCTCACAGAAATGATGAAGATCTGGTCTTCATCCCTGATTTCCTGAAGAGGTGAGTTTCTCCTTGCTTGAGGCAAATGGAGTCCAAAGGCTAGCACTGGATTTTCCTAAAACCAATGCTTTTCTTTCTTTAAAGAGCTGCTAAGTTTCTTAATATTTTCTGAGTGGGGATGTCTTTGTCACTGCTCTCTGGCTTAAAGAAGGAACATACTGTAAAGTTTTTGATTCTTTGTAATTGTTCACTGGCTTATCACTGGGCTCCTTAAGCCATTTACAGGTGAGAGTTTTTCTGTTTTTAGAGGCTGGAACCAAGATGATAACAATAGCAACTATCGATATGGCATTTCATACGTGTTGTCTTGTGGCCACTGTGCAAGAGTAGATCATTCCAATCTCACAGAAGAGGAGACTGAGGTTCAGAGGGGTCAAGAATTGTTCAGTCACATACCAATAAATGGCAATGCCTGGGCTCAAAAAACACTCTTCTAATTTCAACTCTAGTGCCTGTCATTCTCATCTGTTTTCTTTTTCTTTTCCTCATGGCTTCATCTTGTGTGGAATTATAAACTCTATGTGATCCTTGGAGCCCCCCTCAGTCATGAAAGTGGGAAGCAGGTTAGGAACATGTGTTGCCTTCCTGAGTTTTGAGGAGGGAACAGGCTTTATAAGCTTTGAAATCCCACATCTGAGCTACTTACTGAGTGACTAAGCTTGCCACCATCCTCTCTCCCTGTTTCCCTTCTGTGACTTTCATTATTAGTCTCCCAACCCTACATGGAAGACTGAAGCATTGTCCAGTATACATATCACTCAGAAAGTGTACCTTGTACCCTTGGAGAACAGGAGCTGGATTGAGGGTTCTTTTCTCTCTTCCTTCTCCTTCCCTTTGATGCCTTCTCCTTTCTCCATTCCCTTACCAATTTCCTCCCTTTTACAGGTCTTCCCTTCAGTCAAGAATTTAGTGTTTCTTTCTGTCCGTGGGTAGCTCACTACAGACCTTTGGTTGTGAAAGAGAAACCTTAGGGGAAGAAGGAGCAACTGTTTTTCTACTGTTAAAGATGAAATTACTTCTCATCTTATCACTTCTCCTGTTGGGCACTGTGTCTTCTCTTCATCTGAGTAAGTATCTTCTCACTCCCTAAAATCCCAGGCCTTATCCTTTTCTCTCTGTGGCTCTCTACTTTCTATACATTTTGGACCATAGCTTGCTTGAAGTAGATTTTCAGTCAGACCAGATCTGGTCAGATGCCCATAGATTTAGAGTGTCAAAGCTGGAAAAAACCTTAGAACAGAAAGAACATAGTATCCCTGATGAGAAGGAACTTAGAACGTGGAATGTTAGAAGAGATACTATATTTCAGATAGTCTGACCTTTTTCTGTTTATGTATAAGAAAACCAAGGTCTAGGGAAGGAAAATGGCTTGCCCAGATCAAACAACTTTTCAGAGACAAATCTAGGACTCAGATCCAAGTCTTTGTAACCCTTAGACCAATATTCTTTCCACTCTTCCAAATAGAACTCAGACTCTGGACTCTTATTAAAGGGACAGAGTCCTCATATCTGGGACAATAAAGAATCCCAGGGATCAAGTCATTGACGGGTTGAGATCTGAAGTTCCCTCTTAGGTGAGACTGTGCTGAGGTGTTGAGATTTGGGAACTCTCCATGGTATTTAGGGGAGCTTGTTCTCGGAGAAGTATGGTACTGAAAGGGGAGGGCGTTTTATAAAACTATAATGTTGAATGTGAAAGGGATATTCTATATCATTGAGTTCAAGTCCCTTATTTTATGGCTGAGGAAATTAAGACCCAGAGGGGAAGTGACTTCCATATGGTTACATAATGAATTGATGACTTATCTAGAATTGGCCTTTTCCTTCTCAGTCCAGTACTCTTTCCATTTCCCATTCCCAGAAAATGAGGCTCTTGAGCCAGAGGCATCAGAGGAAGAAAAGGCCTTGGCTCAGGAGCTAGAGACTCCAGAGGAAGAGGATAACTTGACCATAAGGGATGAGGAAGATGATGATGAAGGAGAGGAGAGTGAAGCTGCTGAGGATGATGACAACCTTTGCCCAAAGGAAGAGGATGTAGTCCGTATGCTGGGTAGCCCAGGATGTGAGACTTGCCGGTTCCTGATTGTTAATAAGCCAAGGAAATTCAAAAGAGCTCAGGTGGGTGAAAATGAGATGGGGACAAAGGCCTTGGGAATGGGGGAAGAAGGAAGATATTCATTAATCATTTTTTTTTATTCATTTTCCATGATGAAGTACTGAAATAAAGATAAAGGTTGGAAAGGGAGTGATGAGGCAGGAAAAAATGGGGAGGGACATATTGGACCAGAAATGTTCTTAGAATCATAATAATAGAAAATGCCAAAGCTGGAAGACACTTTAAAGATCATACAGCTGAACCTCCTCAATTTGCAGACAAAAGCAACCAAGATCTAAAGAGGTTTTTATTTGTCTGAGATAACACAGATAGTGTCAGATCTGTGGCTAAAAGCCAGGTTTCCAGATTTCCACCCCAGGCTCTTTTCATATTACCACTCCAAGATTTATTGCTGAAATAATAGCATTAAGTTTACCTTAATGGATCTGATCATTAGCAGAGAGTGGAAAGTGCCCTGGACTGAGGGCTAATCTCAGTTTGAGACATATAGCTGTCATTTATTAGTTGCATGAGCTTGGACAAATCACTTTGTTGCTTTGAGTTAATTTCCTCTTTTCAAAAATGAGGACAACACTACTTAAACCGCCCTTCTTTTCTCTCAGGGTTGTTATGAGTATAAGTTGGATAATGATAAAGGATAATGATGATAAGTTGCATTTATATGGTTACATATAATACATATATACATATAATACATACATATAATACAATACATATAATACATATCAATGGCTTGATCCCTGGGATTCTTTATTGTCCCAGATATGAGGACTCTGTCCCTTTAATAAGAGTCCAGAGTCTGAGTTCTGTTTGGAAGAGTGGAAAGAATATTGGTCTAAGGGTTACAAAGACTTGGATCTGAGTCCTAGATTTGTCTCTGAAAAGTTGTTTGATCTGGGCAAGCCATTTTTCTTCCCTAGACCTTAGTTTCCTTATACATAAACAGAAAAAGGTCAGATTATCTGAAATATAGAGTCTCTTTTAACATTCTATGTTCTAAGTTCCTTCTCAGCAATGATACTATGTTCTTTATGTTCTAAGGTTTCTTCCAGCTTTGACACTTTAAATATGCTTTATAGGGTGCAAAGTGCTTTACATAAGTTATTTCACTTGAACCTTAAAACAATTTTGTGAGATAGGTACTACATGTATTTTTATGCTTATTTCATGATAAGAAAATTGATACTTTGAGATGTTAGATGTTTTGCCTATGGCCACATAGATAGGAAATTTTCTTATTTAATTTTTTAATTAATAAACATTTTTCTCTCTCTTCCCTCTCTCATTGCACCAGTGGGGAAAAACCCAGCAAAACCCTTATAACAAAGATTCATAGTTGAGTAAAACAAACTCTCACATTGGCCAGACCCAAAAGTGTATGTATTATTCTGTATATTTAGTCTGTTACCTCTCTGTCTGGAAGAGAAATGCAAAGTAAAGCAACTTTGGCATTTTACCTCACCTATCAGATTGATGAAGCTAGGGGGAAAAAGGAAAAATGACAAATGTTGGAAGGGCTGTGAGAAAGTAGGCACATTAATAAACTGTCGATGAAGCTATGAATTGGTACAGGCTAAAAACATTTTAGAGAACAATTGGACTGTGAGTCGTTATCACCTCAGGATTGCTGTGAGAGTCTCATATAATACTGCATTTAAAGCATTTTGTAAACCACAAAGCTATATACATAGATCATTTTTCTCATTCTCTCCCTTCTCTTCTTCCTTCTCCTCTACCTCTTCCTTTTTTTGTCTTCCTGAAACCTGCTATACCAAAATTCATGGAGGTCTCAGAGTTTAGGAACAAGAGGGATTCCCCATTCATGCTTCTTTCCTCCTCTTTCTTTTCTATCTCCACAGAAAATCTGCAGACGTTGCTATCATGGCCATCTGGTCTCTATCCACAGCTCCCACACCAACCACCTCATCCGGTGTTCAGCTAGTAGAATCAACCAGAGCCAGATCTGGATTGGAGCCAGAGTCAAGGGCTGGGTAAGAAGAGAACAGAGAATAACTCTAGGCATGGAGCTTTTTTCCCTTGCTCTCTTTAAAGAGTCCCAGATGACTACCTAGCCACAGCACAGGTATTCACCTGGCTTGGAGGAAGCCCTAATGATGTTTCCTTGATGATATGGGTGGTGGGCATGACTAAGAGAAGGGTGCCTTTGACTCTCAATGGGTTTGGCTTGGACAGTTCCTATCAATATTTGCCTGTTTAGGATAGTGCTTGTTTTGACCCAGTACCCATAATGCTCTGGTGTTCAGAGACTGAGATTGCCAGGGATATTAGTTAGTTAGCTTTCCTGTATGGCATGTATGAAACTCAATTTCATGGTCTCTGTACCTGACCTGTCCTTTCCCATCTGATCTACAGATCTTCAGAAAGAGATTTTGCTGGGTTGATGGGAGTCGTTGGACATTTTCTTACTGGGCAGCAGGCCAACCTGGAAATGGTGGGGGCCGATGTGTAGCCTTATGTACCCGAGGTGAGTAGGAACAAGGGAACCTGGGAAATGAGGTAGATTAGGAGAAATGAGTAGCAGGGAAATCTCTCCTATGTTGCTTCTGTTCTGTTATGTCACGTAATGTGACCATACTCTGCTCCCCAGGACAATTTGGTGGCGGAGGAAGGAAACCTTATGGGATGGGCAACCAAGGGACACACGGGAGGTGGCCCTAATAAAGGGTTTGTTTATTTACTGGAATCCCTTGCTTAAGAGTCTCTCTAAGGGAGAGGTCTACAGGCTCTTCTGGGGCCACTGTAAAGGAGAATGGAATGAGTGTGCTGGGCATGAATGAGTAATGGAGTTCCTTAGAGGCCATAGATAGGAAGTAGAATGTGCGGGAACTTTCTTAACAGGGGGTCATTGGCGTCGAGCTCCATGCAAACGTCGCCTGCCTTTTGCCTGCTCTTACTGAGCTGGTTCTGCTGAAGAATTCAGTCAAGACCTACACTATAATGCCACTGGATAACTTGATTTGAGGCCCATCTCTTCCCCTTCCTTTTGTTTCCCTGAAATAAACCAGATTTCTGAAAGTTCAAATCATTGTTCTCTCTTTTTTGTCCTCCATATGTCATTCTTCCCCTAATCTTTACACATAAGCATTTTGAAAGGGCCCAAAGAGTTTCATTCTGAAGGATCAAAAGGGAATGATAAAAGGGGGGATAAGTGGTCCTGTTTTATAAGACCTAGAGCTGGAAGGAACTTTGGAAAACAGAAAATTTATTGTTACTGCTGGGAAAAATTTTAGAACATATAATAATGAACCATTAGGGAACATAAAACATAAAATATAAGATGTTAGAAATGAAGGGGGGATGCAACTGGGTAGCATAGTGGCTTAGAACACTGGGCTTGAAGTCTAAGTGAAGATCTAAATTCAAATCCTGCCTCAGATACTCATTAATTGTGTGACCCTGGGCAAGTCATTTAACCTTTCTCAAGCCTCAGTTTCCTCATATGTAAAATTTGAAAATAATATACCTACTTCACAGGTTGTTGTAGATAACATAAATGAGATATTTTGCAAACTTTAAAGCACTATTTAAATGTTAAGGGCTATCATTATTGTGCTGTCAAAACTGAGGACCTGCAAGGCTTAGTGGCCTGCACCAGGTTACATGCATGTTAAGTATGATTGTCAGAATTAAAACTTATGGAATAACAGAATCCCCAAATACCCTCAGAGTTGAAGGAACTGAAGAACAGATTGAAATCACACAGCTACCAGGATGGAAACTTGTAGAACCACAGAATCATTGTATTTCAGGTCTAGGAAGAAGTCTTTAATTTTCCTGAATCCATCTACTCAAGGGTTCTTAAGCTTTCTTTGTTATGTGAATTCTTTAGACAGTCTGGCAAAGCTTATGGATACATTTTCAGCATAATTAATCTTTTTAAAAACACAATTGAAGGAAATACAGTATTTAAGTTAGAGGTCAGTGAAAATAAAGGTGTAATTTGTCCTATCAAAGTTCACAGACATTCCCCCCCCCCAAATCTATCAATGGACCCCAAGGGAGGGGCATACAGTCTTATTTGATCTGTACAACAACCCTGTGAAGTGGGTGCTATTATTATCTACATTTTACAGATGAGGAGACTGAGGCTGAGAGATTAAGTGACTTTCCTTGTCCTAGCGCAACCCAATATCTGAAGAAGAATCATTTCTATGAAATCAGTGAGAAGTGGTCACCTAGCCTCTGCCTGGAAGCCATTAGTAAGTGGGAAACTGCCCTCCACCAGAGTTTCACATTAATCTGTAGACAGATCTAATTGTTAGGATGGTTCTTCAAATGTTTACATGAAATTACTCTCTCTGCAACTTTCACTTTTTGCTCCAAAGGAATCATAGAATCCCTTGGCATAGAAAAAACATAGAAGAGTTGAGTAGTTCTTGAAAATGGAGCTTAAGAAAACGTGGAGCTACTTACTCCAACTTCCTCATCTTATAAATGAGGAGCCTTGGGTCTAGCAAACTCAAGGGACTTGCCCCAGGTCAGAAAAGTAATAAATACTAATGGAAGGATTTCAACCCAGGCCTTCTGTCTCCAGAGACAGTTCTTTTCACTGTATCACACTGCCTCACCAGGCAGGTGTTCAACTTTTTCATCATCCTTCATTATTATCATCCAATCAACCCTGAGCAGCAATCCTAGCCCTTTCTCCCACCATTTCCAAGCCCAAACCAAACCAAATCTTTTTGTTATCAGACTTCCTTGTCAGGCTCAGCTTCTTCAGTGGTTTATTACTCCTGACACCAGTTTTAGGGACAATGACACTCCTTTGTAGCTTTTCACCTTGTATTGCCTTCACCTTTCTTAAAATTGAAGTTTATGAGGTAAGATCCTTGTGCATCTACATTGGTTTCTTTGGGGAGCTTCTGCTTTCTTCCATGATCTGAATTTTTTGTTTTTGTTTTTAGAATTTCATTCCTGAGAATTTCCCATCTTTGTTGTGGAAGTTTTGGGCCATCGAATCCTTCTTATCTTTTCCCATGACCCTTTGAAACTTGACCTTCATAACCCCATAACAAATGCTTTATCCATATCTCACTTCTAACACCAGAATTTTGTGTTTCATCTTTCCTGAAAATCAGATGAGTTTATAATCCCCAGCAGAGTGGTGACATAGAGATTTCCAAAGCCTTTAGCTTCCCATGGGGGAAAGGAGATAAATGAATCCTACATCTACCTTCTTTAAGATTTTATGTTTTATTTGACTCAACTCCCGTCACCACTGGGCAGCAGGTAGTGATGGGAGTGGGGGAGGGAAGATTCTGACTCCTAAGCTAGCTATGTAACTGAAAAATCACTTAATCTCTTGATCTCAGTTTCTTCATCTTTAAAGTAGAGATAATAATATTATACTACCTACTTCACAGGTTTTTGGGAGGAAAGTACTTTTGAAACCTTAAAAGTATATAAAAATATCAGGAATATGACTGTTACTCCTTGGACCCCTGGGGTACTGTATTTATCCAACTCTACTGGTTTGGCATAGAATGAAACTGCTTTTCTCTCTAACTCAACTTCTCTCAACTTGGTTGTGTTAAGGAACACAGATGGAGTGAAACAGAAGAAAAAGAAATAAGATAAGGTAAATTCTGAAGAAAGTTTAGGTGGGAATGGTTGTAAAGGGCATAAAGTTGTTTGGTCTTTCCTGGTCTAATCTTATTTGAGTTACTGAAATTAGATAACCTTCTTTAGGGGTCCCTTCTCTATCCCCAGTGAGGCTAATGAGACATGAGTGTGTTTAGGATAGAGGATACACTAAGGATTTTAGTGGAAAGAACATGGCCACCATTAAACACAAAGTGGGGGGAGGGAGGGAAGAAAAAAAGGGGAAAAAAAGAAATTCACATGATCTTTGCATATTTAAAAGGAATAGCAAGTTGCACATAGTAGATTTACAGTCTCATGTGCAATCATCTTTTTTATTATACTATGTTATAGAAATGCTTGTTTTATTCTGTAAATTAAAAATAAAATACATTTGAAAAAAAAAGAAAGAAAGGGGGCAGCTAGGGGGCACAGTGGATAGAGCACTGGCCTGGGAGTCGGGAGGACCTGAGTTTAAATTCGATCTCAGACCAGACATTTGACACTTACTAGCTGTGTGGTCCTGGGCAAGTCACTTAACCCCAATGCCTAGCAAAAACCAAAACAAACAAACAAATAAAAAAAGAAAGAAAGAACATGGATTTGGAGTCAGGAGATTTGGGTTTGAGTCCTGGCTCTCCCATAGACCTTGACTACAAGCTTTTTGACACTTCAGTTCTCTGTGCCTCAGTTTTACCATCTGTCTAATACCATATGATTATAAAGATTAAAGATAATGTAGGTGAAGCACTTTTATAAACTAGAAAGTGCTATGAAAATATGTTAGAAGAATTATTAAAACTATTAAATGAGCACCATGAGAATATCATCAACCTTTTTTCTAAGGCGAGTATTTATAGATACTGTGGTAGTCTTCCAGATGGGCCAGGGCCAGGAAGAATACACACCAAGTACACATATCCAGGGTCATTTCCAGTAAAGGGGCAGTGGTAGTACCATTGTACTCTGTCTTCATCAGATTACATCCTGCATATTATGTTCATTTCTGGGCACCATATTTTTTAATTAATTTATTTATTTTTAGTTTTTAGCAATCACTTCCATAAGCTTTTGAGTTTTAAATTTTCTCCCCCTCCTTCCCTGCCCACCTCACCAAGACAGCATGGATTCTGATACAGACTCTAGATATACACTCCTATTAAACATATTTTCACATTAGTCATGTTGTGAGGAAGAATTAGAACCAATAGGAGAAACCACAAGAATGAAGAAACAAAACAAAACAGAAGAAAAAAAAGAGCAAATAGTATGCTTCAATATGCATTCAAACGCCGTAGTTCTTTCTCTGGATGTGGATAGCATTTTCCATCATGAGACTTTTGGAGATGTCTCAGATCCTTGCATTGCTGAGAAGAGCCAAGTCTATCAAAGTCAGTCATTGCACAATGTGGCTGTTACTGTGTACAATGTTCTGGTTCTGCTCACTTCACTCAGAATCAGTCCAATACAAGTCTTTCCAGGTTTTTCTGATGTCCACTTGCTCATCATTTCTTATAGAATAACAGTATTCCATTACATTCCTATACCATAGCTTGTTCAGCCATTCCCCAATTGATGGGCATTCCCTCAATTTCCAATTCTTTGCCACCAAAGAAAGAGCTGCTATAAATATTTTTGTACATATGGGTCCTTTTCCCATTTTCATGATCTCTTTGGGATACAGCCTTAGAAATGCTATTGCTGAGTCAAAGGGTATGTATATTTTTATATGGGCACCACATTTTAGAAAGGGCATTAGTAAACTGGGCAGTGTCCAGAGGAAACATCTAGGATGGTGTCCATGAGTTCATGTCACATGGGGTTGATTGAAGGAACTGAGGGTGTTTGTCCAGGAGAAGAGAGGTCTCAGAGGAGTTATGATAGCTGCCTTCAGGTCTTTGAAGAGCTGTCATGTGGAGATTTGTTCTATTTTGGCTCCAGAGAGCAGAGCTAAGAGCAAGATTGGAAGTTACAAAGAGGCAAATTTGGGCTTAATGTCAGGAAAAATGTCCTAATGATTAGAGCTCTCCTTATGTGGAATGTTACATGGGTATTGAGCATCAGAGTCAGGATTAAAACTTACAGAATAACAGGATCTCTGCATGTCCTCAGAACTGAGGGAACTGAACAATAGTTGAATGTCAAAGAGCTGCTTGGGAAATAGTGAGTTCCCCCTCTCCCACCCCTGGCCAATAATGGATGCCTTCACACAGAATATGGCTGACCACTTGTTGGCTATGTTGTAGTAGGAATTCTTCGAGGGTATAGATTGGATTAGATGGCCACTGAGGTCTCTTCCAACTCTGACATTCCATGATTCCTGAAAAATCAATTTAATGAGCAGGGCATTAACCTAATTGGGGAATCTGGGATCTCTGGGATTGTTTCCTCATCTGTCAAACAGGAAGAAACAGATATAGCATGGACCAATGTAGAGCCTTGCATACAATAGCCCCAGCTCTAGAATCAGAGGATGGTGATTCATATCTTGACTCTGTTACCTTCATGATTTTGAGGCAAGTCAAATTTCCCCCTCTGAGCCTAAGTAGCAACAGAATCATAGAAATTTAGAGTTGGGAGGGACCTTCATGACCATCTAGTTTAATTCAAACTTCAACAGGGGAACCCTCATTATAACATAGCCAACAAGTGGTCATTCAGTTTGTGCTTGAAGACTCTCAATGAAGGTGAACCCATTACCTCTGAAACACATTATTCTACTTTTGTTAAGTAGTCTCCCCTTATATCCCCTTATATAAGTTTGCCTCTCTGCCATTTCTACCCACTGATTCTGGTTCTGCTCTGCCTAAACAGAGGTAAGTCTAACCCCTTTTCTACATGAAAGCTCTCCAAATATTTGAACATGATTGTCATGCCTTCCTGAGTACTCTGTTCTCCAGGATTTCTATCCTCAGGTTCTTTTCAGATCTTCATATGGACTAGCAACCCTTCACTATCCTAGTGGTGCTGAGAGAGAAGGAAAAGAAACACACCCTCAGGGAAGTAGCTTCTGGTGAGATCATGACAACAGCTTCCATTTCTGTAATGTTTTCCAATTTACAAAGTACTTTCCTGGAAGCAGCCCTGTGAGGCGGGGGACATATCCACTTTTCTCTTGTTTTCTCTTTCACCAGTGTTCCACCTGGAGGACATTCCTTTCTGGTCAATACGATTGTGAAGAAAAACTACATGTAGAGCAGAGAAGTGTATTTAGAGTAGAGATGGGTGTGGGAAAGTTTACTCTCCATCTCATCCATCAACAAACATTTATTAAGGATTAACTATGTGCCAGGAACTGTGCTAAGCACCAAAAATATAAATAAAGGTAAAACCACAGTCCCTTCCCTCAAGGAATTCACTGTCTAATTGGGGAAATAATATACAAACAGCTATGTACTTACAAGATATCTAGAGGAGAAATGGGAGATAATCTCAGAGGCAAAGTTCTGGAATTCTTGAGGATTCTTGAGGAAGATAGGATTTGAGCCAAGTCTTGAAGGAAGCCAGGGAAGCCAGGAGTCAGAGGTGAGGAGGAAGAACATTGACAGTATGGGGAATGGAAGATGGAATATTGTGTTTGAGGCTAGTGTCACTGGATCATAGAGAATGTGGAAGGGAATGAAGAATAAGAAGAATGGAAATGTAGGAAGGGGCCAGGTTGGGATGAGCTGCACTGGCCAGTCCCTGAAACTCTTAGAGCTCAGGTTTGGGGCTAGAGGAGTGAGAAGTTTTGACCCCCTTTCCACAACCTCTCTGGGTGGCTTGCAAATGGAGAAGTAAGTAGTTTAGCAGTTGGCCCAGGGCATCCCTGGGGGGGGGGGGGTGTGATTTCACAGGGCAACTGCCTCGACCATGATCTCTCTTGGGCCCCAATAACTGACTAGGCCACCATTAAATTCTTATCTTTGAGCTCAGGGGCTGTTGGCCAAGCCTAGTGTCCAAACATCTGGGCCTCCTAAGTTTAGAGCTTAAACTTTCCAAGCTTCAAAGATAGGGTCTAAGCCAGGGGTGGGGAACCTGTAGCCTCAAGGCCACAGGGGGCCCTCTAGGTCCCCAAGTGTGGTCCTTTGACTGAATCCAAACTTCACAGAATAGTTTGGATTCAGTCCAAGGGTCGCACTTGAGGAGCTAAAGGGCTATATGTGGCCTTGAGGCAACAGGTTCCCCACCTCTGTTAACATAGGGAGACCATTACATTTAGTGCCTTGAGATAGAGCTGTCCCTGGTGCCTCAGGGACCCCAGGCAGGGATTCCTAGCCAATGTCCATTTTTTTTGGAGGTGAGGTTAAGATAATCTCTATTTTTTCAAATTCTTATTTTTTATTCTGAAGTTAGGAAATAAAACAAGCATTTCAATGACAATAAAACACAAAAAAGATGATTGTACATGAAACTGCAAATCTATTATGTATAACTTGCTATTCCTTTTAAATCTATAGTAAAATTATCATGTAACTTTCTTCCCCACCTTTACTCCCAGAGATGGCTGCCATTAGAAACAAATATGTACATGTGTAAAACCATTCTATACATAATTCTATTTATCAGCTCTTTTTCTGGATGCAGTCTTCCTTCACAGGTCCTTTGTAGTTATTGTGATGGAATTCTACCATACTATAAGAAATGATGAGCTCAATGATCTTGGAAAAACAGGGATAGGCTTTCATGAAATAATGAAGAGTGAAATGAGAAGAACCAAGAGAATGTCATGTTCAGTAATAGCAATATTGTTTTAAGAACAATTTTGAGCAACTAAGTCATTTGACTATTATAAATACCCAATGACCAATATTGCAAGCTGCACCAGAGCTCTAGCTGAAAATGAGGCCTGTGTTAATAGGATCAATGTCTGGGGTTTGTACCCCATACAAGCTTTCTCACTTTTCACAGAAAAGCTCTTTTTCTCAGATGCCATTTCCTTTCCTAAGCCCAAGCAAAGGAGACTGGGAGAGTGTGGATGATTAGGAGACCCTTATCTCAAATAGTGGGACATACAACCTGCTAAAGATGGGTCAGTCTACTAATCTTATCCCTTCACTAGACTCTACTAATTCCTCAAGCTATCATCCCATATATCTCCTGCATTTCACAGCCCATCACCTAGAAAAGGTTATCTATGCTTATTACTCCCACTTTCTCACCTCCCCCTCACTCCTTAAACTCTTGTAGTTTGGCTTCAGCAGTAGAAACAGCTCTCAACAAGGTCACTAATGATCTCTTTATTACTAAATTCAATGTCCTATTTTCAGTCTTCCTTCTTCTTGAAAACTCTGCAATGATACTGTTTACTGCCTCCCCTCCCCCTTTTTTGGGCTACTTTCTCATTCTGGATTTTTGTTTTACCTTTACGTTGTGGTTCAATTCCTACATGTGATACTAATCCTTCTGGGATTCTTTTGTAGGGTCCTCATTCACGTCCTACCCTCCAGGCATGAGTGCTTGGCCCTGGGCCCTTTCCTTTTCTCTCTTTCTACTTTCCTTTTGGTGAATTCATCAGTTCCCATGCATTCAACTATCATTTCAGTGCAGGTGATCCCCAAATCTACATAGTTGGTCTTCATCTCTCTGCTGATTTCCAATTCCCATATTTGGTCTTCCAAACATAATACCTACTTGGATCTTTACCATATACATCTCAAATTCAGCATATCCAAACAGAACTCATATTCCCCCAAAGTCAACCCCAGTCTCCTAATTTCCCAATTTCTGTTGAGGTCATTAACATTCTTCTAGTCACCCAAGTTTCTAATCAACTGAACTCTTTACATATCTAATCAGCTGCCAAGCCTTACCCACTCTATCTTCTCAAGATCTCTTGTATCTTCCCCCTTCTCTTCACATTCAACCTCATCCAGACCCTTCTCACCTGTTTCCTGAATTATTGAAATAGCCTCTTGACTGGTCTCCCTGCCTTCAGTCTTTCTTCTCTCCAATCTATCCCCATCACACACATAAAAAAAGAGATTCCTATAACACAATTCTAGCCATTTCTTTCCCTTGTCCAATAAATTTCCATGGCTCTCCATTGCCTTTAGGATGAAGTATCATCTCCTCTGTTTGCCATTTATAATTCTTCACAGTAGTCTCTTTCCATCTGTCTTTCCAAGCTGCTTGCACATTCTTCTCTCTCACACCCTCTACACTCCTGCCAGACTGGCCTGCTGGCTGTTCCCTGAATGCAACATTCCATCCTCTTCTTTCATTTCATTCCCCATTCCATTCCAGGCTTCTGTAGACTGTCCCTTGTACCTGGAGTGCTCTCTCTCTTCAGCTCTATCTCTTGGAGCCACAACCTCCTTTCAAAGGTTGGTTTAAGTGTTATGTATTTCAAGAGGCCTTGACTGAATTCTCCAACTATTAATTCCCGCCCCTGCCAAAATCACATTGCATTTATTTTATATATATCCCATCTTGATTTATCTGTGAACAAATTGTATTCTTCCAGTAGAATGTAAGTAAGCTCATTGAGGGCAGGAACTGTTTTATCATTGTCTTTGTGTCTCCAGACCCTAGCACAGTACCTGGCACTGTATTAAGTAGGAACTTAATAATTGTTTATAGATTGATTGATCTCCATATATTTTATTTTGAATAATATTTAATTTTTTATTCCCAATTACATGTAAAAATGATTTTAACATTTGTTTTCGAAATTTTTGAGTTCTAAATTCTCTATCTTCCCTCCCTCCCTTTATACATTTTAGGCATGAATCATTACCCTTACTTCCATTCCCTCTCCTGTTTTCCAGAACCTAAACTTCAACCAAGAGAAGTTATTATTATCCAACCAGGCAGAAAGCCACTAACTTAGAGAGCATGGTCTTCAGATAAGAAATGCAGAGTTCATCCCTGGCCCCAAACTTAATGGCCTTCCAGGTTGGTAAGATTTGACAAAGTTTGTGGGCCATTATCCCAGCATTGAAGTGTTTCAATTTGAATGTATAGGCCTCCTTGCTACCTCCATAATAGATTACCCAGAAGGCTTGAGCAGAAGCCCTGAGATCTGGGAAAGGATCAGGGAAATGGTGAGAAAGACCTGTGAGTTATTGGAGGACTTTGGCCTCATCCATCCTTTGTAAACTCATTTCCCATAGGAAATGGCCTAAGAAGTAACAGAAGCTGGGGAAGGAGAGAGGTCATTTGGTGAGTCAGTCAGCAAGTATTTATGTTTTGTTTTGTTTTGTTTGGCCAGGCAATGGGGTTAAGTGACTTGCCCAGGGTCACACAGCTAGTTAACTGTCAAGAGTCTGAGGCTGGATTTGAGCTCAGTTCCTTTTGAATCCAGGACCACTCCTCTATCCACTGTGCCACCTAGCTGCCCCTCAGCAAGTATTTATGAAGTGCTTAGTAGGTGTTAGGCACCTAGTGAAGAACTGCAAATAGGCTAGTGTGGTTGGATTGCAAAATGGGTGGAGCATAGGAAAATATAAGAAAACTGGAATGATTGGAATCAATGAGAGGGTGAAGGGCTTTAAAGGCTGAATGGAAGATTTTAAGGAAGATGGAAGAGAGGAGATTGGATTGGGAATATTCTTAGATGCATACTTCAATCCTTCAATCCTCTCATCACTGTGGCCATTCCATCCACTCATACAAATTGCAACCCCTCTTAGACTTAGTCAGTCATAGAGAGCTATAAAGGCCTTCAAATTTATCATCCTATATCCAGCCTGGTGGTGAGCTACTAACTTAGGATGGTCCTCAGGTGAGAAACACACAGTTCTTCCCTGACTCTAAACTCAAAGACCTTCCACATGGTATGACTTGACAAAGTTTGCTCTGTTATCTCGACCTTTCAGAAGTCAGGCTTAACTTTTGATGTAGTGACATTAAATATGCTCGAGAGCAGGATTAGAATCATAGAAATATAAATTGTTAGAAGAAGAAGGACCCTTAGGACATAGACTATGTAATGTCAGAGTAAGGAAGGCCCTTAGAACATAGGATATAGCCACATTTGGGTTCTAAAAGGCTGGAGAGACTGTTTAGTGCTGTCAGGCCTCTTTCTATTTTTTATTTATTTATTTTTGTGAGGCAATTGAAGTTAAGTGACTCGCCCAGGGTCAGACAGCTAGTAAATGTAAGTGTCTGGTCTGAGACTGGATTTGAACTCAGGTCCTCCCAACTACAGAACCAGTGCTCTATCCACTGTGCCACCTAGCTGCCCCTAGGCGTCTTTTTAGAGATGGGGAAAGAGAATCAGAAAAATTCTGACTTGACCAAGTCAGACAGCTAATCAGTGGTGGAATGGAGTCTAAAACTCAAATTTTCCGACTCTCAGGTCAGCTCTGTCCAGGATATTGCACAAAACTATCTGCTGCAAAAACCCTAGTGGTGTTGTTCATATAGTCGAAGCAAAGACATACTTGGTGGAGGTTTAGTGAAGAACTTGGTGTACTGAGAGACAGAAAACCCAAGTGCGAATACTGACTCCATCACTTACTACTAGTATGAACTTGGGCTAGGCACTACCCTCCCTAAACCCTGATTTCTTTTTCTGTAAAATGGGATAAAACTAAATGTAAACAATAATTAGGGATAGAGAGTCAACCTGTGATTTCATTGGTACTTGGCAACTTGGTACCTTCTCTGCAACTTATAATCTTAAAGAGTTGTCTAAAGCCCTGAGAATTAATTGATTTGCCAAGTGTGATACAGTCAGAATGTGTCAGAGGTGGGACTTGAACCCGTATCTTCTATGCTCTGAGACTAGCTCTCTATCTACTCATCAAAATGACTCTCAAGTAATAATTATCATTACTTGATAATAATTATTTTTGTAAAATAGTAATTAGTACTATAACATACCTCAATGAATTTCTGTGAGGTTCATGTAAGATGATGTATGTATCTATAGAATATTTTGTAAATACCTCATCTATGTCTTATTTCTGTCCAGGTGGTCTGTAGTATATCTCGATAATAACATGCCTTTTGTGTCTGCTCCAATGTTGTTTTCCCAAATGCTCTCTATCATATTTCCCCCTCTCTGGTTTCTGTATTTCTTCACATGATATGGTTAATAAGTGATATATATATGTCATATATGCATATGTATGTATATATATAAAGTTCTATGTAAGTTATTTCATCCTTTCTTCTTCTTTTCCTCCTCCCCCCTTCCCTCTTCTTCCTCTTCCTCCTTCTCCTCTTACCCATCATGTTTCTTTTGAATGTTTAACTTTTCACAGTCATATTTTCACCATTAGTCCACTCCATCAAGTGTCAGTAGTATCTATGACTCAAATTAGCCTCTTTGTGTTAAAATATCTAGTTCAAGAGGAACCAGATAGGTAAAAGGAGTAGTAGTAGTAGTAGTAGTAGTAGTAGTAGTAGTAGTAGTAATAACAATAATAATCTAGTTCATCTCACTTGTTATCCATAATGTATGAATTTAGAAATAGATGTCTGAGGCAATGGGTTTAATTACTGACAAACTTCTTGGATTTTCGTCTTCTCTGAATTTCTGGGCTGCCCTACTACTATTCTTCCTATATGTTGGTTATTGTCTGTGACATCTAGCTTGTAAGATATACATAAGCAGCTGTTCTCCCTTCCCTTTCCTCCTCTTCTTTCCCCTACTTTTTCCTCCGCTCTTCTCCCTTCCCCTTCCTTTTTCTTCCCCTTCCCTCCTCTTCCCTTTCCTTCTCTTTCTGTCCCTTATTCTTTCTTTCCTTTTCCAGAGAGTTATAGAGTTTGAGAGGGGAAGGACCTCAGTGACTATCTAGTTCCACCTATACCTGAATGAAGTCCCCACTATGACATACCAGCCTCTGCTAGAAGACCCCAAGGAAGGGTAACCCACAATGACTCAAGGCTTATTTTACTCTTGGGCACCTCTTATGATTAGGAAATCTTTCCATACATCAAACTTAAATTTGCTTCTTTGTGATTTCCATCCATTGCTCTTTGGTCTGTTTCTTGAAGACAAACAGAATGAAACTAAGTAGTTCTACTTGATAGTTCTTCAAATACTCAGCACAGTTATTATATCTCCCCTAAGTCTTCTCTTCTCCAAGATAAACATCACTAGTTCCTTCAACTGATTCTCGTATGCCATAGACTCAAGCCCCTCCACTATTGTGTTATCATCCTCCTCTCCAGCTTATCAGTATCTTTTTTAACCGTGGAATTTAGAACCAAATACAATACTCCAGATATGGGGTGACCAGGGCAGAATATTGCCAGGCTAACAGCTCTTTGTTCCTGGAAACTATACTTCCCCTAGGGCAGCCTTAGATTAAATTAAGTTATTTTGGTTTCACATCACTCTGCTGACTCAAATGGAGTTTGCTGTCCACTGAAACCCACACATCTTTTCCAGCCAAATTGTTGTCTAAAAATGTTTTTCCTATGCTATACTTCTGAAAATGATTTTTGGAACCCAAGTGTAAGACTTTACATTTATCTATTGAATTTCATCTTACTAGATCCAGGCCAATGCTCTTGCTTGTCAAGAGCTTCCTGGATCCTGACTCTCTCTTCCAGTGTGTTAAAGATCCTTCTCAGCTTTGTGTCATGCAAATTTCATGAGGATGCTGTTTATTCCATTGTCCAAGTCATTTAAAAAATTAACAAAAATGTTAAACCTTATAATTGAGAATCCTTATGATTAGATTTGCAGTTCTCCAGGCAGATGCTTTAAAAAAAAAGCAACTCCTGTTAGGTGCATTCCATTCCTGGACAAGAACCCATCATTTCTAAATTTTAAGCTGTGGTCCAGAAATTCAAATTCCATTTTCCAACACCATATTCTTAGCTAGCTGTTCACATCCCAAATTTGCCTTTATCTTCTAAAGTTCCTGTCTTTGATTGACAGTAGTGATGGAAACATCACCTGTGACCCTTAGATCTTCAGTTCCTCATTTAATCAATTATCCAATTAAAAAGCATTTATCAATTAAAAAGCTTTTATCTACCAGGCACTGAGCTATACAAATATAAAATACAATACAAAGCAATGTGGCCTTGAGGACACAGATCCCCCACCCCTGGGCTAGTCCATTCATCTCCATGAGTCTTAGTTTTTGATTCTGTAAAATGAAAATTATCAGAGGAACCTTTCCATGAACATGTCTTTCCCATTCTCTCAAAGCCTAATGGGGCCATTGTTCTTTAGTCTCAATGGAAACCTTCGCCTCTGACTTAGCTTTTAGTTAGCAATACAAAAATAAAAATGACTTTACAATTTTTAGCAATCCTTCTAGAAATATTATTTGTGTCTGTGTGAATCTCCAGGACAGAAAAATTATGTTTAATTAGTTTGGAGAAGGTATCTATCATTGGGCAGCTAGGTGGCACAGTGGATAGAGTGCTGAGTCTGAAGTTAGGAAGACCTGAATTCAAATCTGGGCTTCAGATACTAGATGTGTGACCTTGGGCAAGTCACTTAATCCTGTTTGTCTTAGTTTCTTCATCTGTAAAATGGACTGGAGAAGGAAATGGTAAACCACTCCAGAGACTGTAGCTGAAAGGTGGTGGCAGACCTCTAGCTCTGCTAAGGAAAAGAATGTACAGTAAATGCACCTAGAGTTAGTTGCTTCCTTAATTGAATCTACTTAGGGGGTGGGGGTGGGCAGGGTGTCTCTCCACCCAGAGAATGAAAGAATTCTCTGTCTGCTTCTTCATCTGTTAAATGGGCTGAATGAAATACTACACAGCTGGCTTAGAGTCTTGCACACAATATTCAATGGATGAATGCATGAATGAATGAATGAAAAATGCATACCTGACCTCCCTACTTTCTTCCCAAGGGAATAATGAAGATTGAATGATCTCACATTTGAGATACATACAATGGATGGGGAAAGGCTTTGAAAGGTCAAAGACGACATGGCCAAACAATTAGGTCTATGGAGGAAATTTTCCTGTCAGGTCACTTCTCTAAGAAAGTGATCAGTGGGGATGTTTCTGTGAGGCTTGTATACTTTAGAAAGATGGCAGAGTCATAAAACCAATTTCAAACAGGAAACTAAAAGCTAAATCAGAGGCCAAGGTTTCAATTGAGGCTAAAGAACAATGACTCCATTAGGCTTTGAGAGAAGGGGAAGGAGGCGTGAAAAGGTACCTCTGATAATTTTCATTTTACAGAATTAGAAACTAAGACTCATGGAGATGAATGGACTAGCCCAGGGGTGAGGAATCTGTGGTCTTCAAGGCCACGTGTGGTCCTCTAGGCCCTCAAGTGTGGCCCTTTGACTGAATCCAAACTTCATAGAACAAATTTCCTTAATAAAAGGATTTATTCCGTAAAACTTGGACTCAGTCAAAAGGCCGTACCCAAGGACCTAGAATGCTCCATGAGGCCACAGGTTCCCCACCCCTGGACTATTCCAAAATCACACCACTGGAGAGAGATAGTGACTAAATGGAATCTTCTGCCTCCAAATCTATTTTTTTTTTTACCTCAGTAACAGCTTCCCACATCATCAGGCAGGATTATGAAAGAAGGTCTGCTTCTTTGTAATTTTCAGATAATAACAGAGCTTGAAAGTTTATAAAGTGTTTTACATATATTGTCCCATTTGAATCTCACTGCTGTGTGAGGGAAAGACGACTATTTTACAGAGGAAGAAACTTAGTATCAGTGAAGGTGAAAAACAAAACAAAACAAAACAAACCCATAGAGGCGTGAGTTAAACCCAGGTCTTTCTGATACCAAGTTCAGCACTCTAGCCACCATATCATGCTGATTCTCAGATAATAGTTTGGCTACCGAGTCCTACAATGGGTCCTGAAAGTCAGTGCAGGCCTGGCTTCTAGGGGCCCTGATGACACATACTGGACTCTGCGACCCTGGGCAAGTCACTTAACCTTTTAGTGTCCCAGGAAACTCATTAACACTCTAAGATGCAGAAAAGGTGCTGATCTATAATGGGAAAGAAAGGTCCTCACCAGGAGCTCCTTGTCCTGATGAAATCTTAGGTCTGTTAAAAAAAAAAAAAAGAAGTGGGTTCTGGTATCATTTCAGTGGTGCTTTCATAACAGGTCAGTGGGATTCCCCAAACCAGTAGTACTTTGTGAGGGTCTACTTCCTTTCCAGGGCACCAGGCTTCTAACAAATGAGAAACCATTCCATCAGCTCAGCCTCACAAAACAGTGCCTAATGGTGCATTGCCCCTGAGGCCCTTAGTGCAAGGAATGTCATCTAGGCTCAGCTACTGCATATATAAAAGACACGGAGTGAGTCAGATAACCACCTAAGATGTCACCTTTGGGTCAGAGACTTCTGACATGCAGTGTCCAAGCACCATTTGGAGACCGTTTTAGAACCCAAACCCAAGAAAGATGGGGTGAAGATGTCACCTTTGGGTCAGAGACATGAAAGGCCTGAGCACCATTTGGAGGACTTTCCCATTCTTCTTGCAGCCCATACTCAAGAAATATGGTATAATGTAAACATGGCGCTAAACTGCCCTGGGAAATAGTATCAGAGGACCTTTATTAATTCATTGATTTAGAGTGGGAAGGGACCTTCAAGGTCATCTAGTCCAACTCGCACCTCCATGCTACAATTAAGGCAATGGGGACCAAGTGTGGTTAAATGACTTGCTTAAGAGTATATAGGTGGTATTTGGCAGGGATGGGATTTAAGGACAGGTCTTCTGACCTTCCCAACCTGACTTACAGTGCCTATAAATGGGGAAGTGTCTGCCCAGACAGTTCAGAGCATTCCAGGTCTGATTTCAAAGGCAACTGTCCCAGCCATCATCTCCAAAGGATCACAAAAATGAACCATGACTCTCATCACTGAGAGCTTATCTTGCATATCTTGAGCTGCTGGCTAAGACTGTTGGTCAAATATCTGACATTCCATGGTCAAGGCTTGAGGCCTTTCCAGGCTGAGATAGGGATCATGAGCCTCGGAGCCAAGGATAACTTTTCTTTGGGCCATTAGACAGAAGTATCCTTCGTGCCTCCTGGAAGTCAGTCATAGATTCCAAACCAGTTCCTCTAACTCAAGACATACTAGCACTCTTAGACTTGTGAAGCTGGATGAAGAGAGCCTCTTGCTAATGGATCAAAGGCCTGAGGTTTTGGACTTATATGAACTTGCATACTTTGCAACGGAAATATCTCTCAACAATTCCTATGCCCCAAAGCTATTGCTCAGTAGGGAGATTGGAGGGAGTACGAATAATTGAGACACTCAACCCAACTAGTTGGGAATCAATTGAAAACACAATCCTTCTGAAGATGGCTCAGTTGAATCATCTTCTTATCTGAAAATGACTGATACAAATTGTCATTCGCAGACTCATTCCTTTTTTTTAGTAGCCTCCTCACTAATTCTATTTTTTATTATGAATTTATCAAACATCAATAAACATGAACATTTTAGTATGCAAAGAGAAAGAATATTGGATATGAAACTTGAAGTTCTCTTAAGTAGTTTTAAAACTGTATAGTAAATTTAACATGACAAAATTCCTTTCTGTACCCCTTCTGAACTTCCTTCTACTCTCTTCTATCAGTCAATCAGCATTTCTTAGGCACCTAATTTATTCCAGGAACTGTGCTAAACACTAGAATACTCATGCATGAATGGGGAATAATTGTATTGACAATACCTGCCTCACAGGATTGTTGGGAAGAAAGCACTTTATAACCCAAGAAGAGCTGAGTATTTAAAAAAAAAATTCACTGTTGTGCCTTCCTTTCTGTTCTTCTTCTTTCACATAACTGTCACCATCTACCCACTCTCCAGCCCAACTCTCCTACTCCATCCTAAAAATCCTTCCCTTGAACAAATAGGAGTAGTTAAGCAAAACAGATCCATACATTACCCATATCTCAAAATTCTGCATTTCAGTTTATCCCTGAGATATCTGACAAGAGATAGGAAGCATGCTTCATCATTGGTCTTTTGGAGGCAAAATTGGTCAGTGCATGCCTTCATTCCTTGTTTTAATTCCTGTACCTAAATTTGTCCTGAGGAAATATATCGTTTGGTTAGCAAAACAATATATTTCCTAGGCCTGACTTCACAGACTTTCTTAACACCTGAATCTAACTTCTCCACATGGCCTCTTAAGATTATCCATCCTTCCGTGGAACATAGGGATATGAAATTCCCACATTATGTGGGTGCTAATGGCAAGTCATTATTAGGACAGAGTGAGGATTGACTCCTTTGATCTTCAAGGCAGTTGAAGAGGAAAAGTTTCTCTAAAAAAGGAATGAGGAACTCTGCTGATTATCATCTCATCCTCCCTCACATCTGGGGCAATAACTCTTTCCCCATTGGTCACTTCCTCCTAAGTCCTGATATAAGGGCTGTCCATGGAGCTCAGTTGTTAAAGTCTCTGAGGGTGTGAGTCTCAGATTCCCAAGGAGGTAAGTATTTCCCTTGCAGTAGAAGGATGAGGGATGCAGGAGCTAGCCTAAAACAAGAGACTTGGGAAAAGCCCAATGAGGGTGTCTCTAGGAGTAAGATGACCACTATGATCTCACTTACACTGGGGTGGAATTCCATGGCTTCTCTACTTTCTGACTCATTCTATTGGGAAGTGAATTTAGAGTGGAGCAATGCTTCTCCTTCATTGCATTAATGAGGGATTGGGAGGGGTAGGCTGGATTCTGGAAAAGAGACAGACCTATCCAAGCAAATTGAAAATTGTCCTCCCCTTCTGATTATTTCTTCCCTTCTCTCTTTGTGGCCATGTTGCATAGCCCAAAATTTGTTCATTTATTGTGTGAAGTTATTTATTCTTTATAATGATTTTTGGAGAAGCCTCATACAGAGAAGGACAAAGGTTGTGCCCCTGGGACTGAGAAGAGATGAAGCTCTGTCTGATCCTCTCACTTGTCCTGTTGGGAACAGTCTCCTCCTTTAATTTGAGTAAGTTTTTCATACCTCATTCTTCCTCTATCTTCTTCTTCTGTTCTTTCTTGTTCCTTGTGGGCTTAGGCCCAGATTTTCACCTTGTTCTTTTACCAGGCCTCTAAGGCCAACAAGGTGGATATAAAAGGACATTGTTCTTGGATTAAAAAAAAAACCCTCGGAATCCAGAACTGGGTCTGCCATTTATCTTTGTGATTATGGGCAAATCATAGCCCCTTCCTCAGCCCTAGTTTCCTCATTCATGAATAGGGAATGATTGTATTGACAATACCTGCCTCACAGGATTGTTGTGAAGAAAGCACTTTATAACCCAAGAAGAGTTATAGGAAGGGGAGCTATCATTCAGCTCTGACCTTGTACCTGAGCTTTCCATCAGGGATTCTGGACTCTTCTCTAAGGAATAGGCTCTCCACATCTTAGCCGGGAAGGCCCAGAATATTTCTAGCCTTTTTATAAGACTCTCAGCTCTTCTTTGTCTTCTATCTGCAATCCTATTGTTTCAGTCAGGAGGGATAACCCCACCCATGTATGCTATAAACTGGCATGGTTAGCTTCCCCCAGGGAAAACCTCTGTTAACTAGATAGGGTTCAATATTACTAACCATTCTAGGGGCATTGAAGAGTTGGGAGCTGTCCATGGTTCCCTGAGAGAAATCAATGAAAAGAATAAGAGGGACCATTTTGGTCAGTTCTTTTTTCTCTATTCCAGAGAATGAGGATATCAAGATAGAGACATCAGACAAAGAAGAGACATTGAATCAAGAACAAGTGATTTCAGATGAAGAAGAGAGCCTGGCCTCTGGGGAAGATGACTCCTGGTGGGAGAAGGAAGAAGCCTCAGAGTTAGCCCCAGTCCCAGCTACTAAGGAAGGTGATAACGTGTGCCCCAAGGAAGAGGATATAGTTCATTTGGCAGGTACCTCAGGGTGCCAGAGCTGCCGTTTTCTGCTAATCAGACAATCAAAAACATTTGGAAATGCTGAAGTAAGTGAAAATACTGATCATTGGGGAAGAATGTAAGGAAAAGTTAATTTTATAAGAAAGTTTTGGAAGATAAGGGACTCACCCCTTCCTTATTAGTTGATTTACCATTGGGAAAGACCCTAGGATGTCATAGAAACTGGGTCGAGAGTAAGGAGGCAGGAGAGAAGGTATTGGTGGGAGTATATTGAGTGAGGTACAGGACTGGGACCATTATTAGAAGCAGGGAACCATAAAATGTTAGACCTGTCAAGGAAATACGGAATGGAGATGTCACAGATTGAAAGACCTCAATAACATATTGAATAGAAGCACAGAATCTTGGGCAACAGAACATCAGATCTGGAAAGAATCTTAGAACATAGTTTGTCAGAGCTAGAAGAGAACATAGAATCTCTGAGGACTGTCAGAGATTGAAGGCATATTGAGTTAACCTTAGAAATCATCTAGTCCAAGCTCATTGCTTCACTTATGAGGAAACTGAGAGAGAGGTTAAGTGACTTACAAAGCACCAATAGATAATAACTAAAATACAACGACAAAGGTGGAAGGTACTTTAAAATATATACTACTAGAACTTGGAAGGCATCTTGGAAGAGAAATTATGGAATGTTAAAGCTGAAAGGACTTATAGGTAATCTACTATAAGCTCCTTATTTAACAGATAGGGAAATTGAGACCCACAACAATTTGGATCTGCTCAATGTCAGATAACTATGTGATGACAGAACAAGGAGTGGAATAAAGATTTTTAGAATCCCATTTCAGGACAACCCACCAAATTGTTCATTATAGAAACTACAATAGTCAGCTCACCTTAACTGGTCAGATAATACATTTGGTCAAATATAACAGAAAGCAAATTAGATAGAGACCCAGACGTCCTAGGTTTTGACTTGTACACTGTAGCTTAAGGATGACTTTTTGGATTGGATTGGGTTAGATTGCATTGAATCAAATTTCCTAGGCTCTACTGCTTGCTAGCTGTCAGTTCCCCTTGGAGTCCCATTTTTTTTCTCACTTAGCAATTGGGACTATGGTATTGACAAAATTGATTGCATGGGACTATTGGGAGGAAAGTACTCTATAAATTTTAAAGTATTTTTAAGTGATGATGTCCTTCTGTACCGGTAAGTTGGGAGAATGTCATACAAGACATATGACAAAAATGATTTAAATTCTAAAGAGCTTAACAATAACTTTTTATAAGGGTTATGATGACTATAATGTGGAGGGAGGGTGCCATTTATTCTCATTCCCATCCCCTCTTCTATATCCCATCTTTCTAGTCTATCTGCCGGCGCTGCTACAGGGGCAGACTGGTCTCCGTCCACAACTACAACTTCAATAGTCTAATCTATAGAACATCTCAAGGACTCAACCAGGCCCAGGTTTGGATCGGAGGCCGCATCACTGGTTGGGTAAGTGACAAGAGTCTAGCATCTGTCATGGCTATTTCTTCCTTGGCTCTCCATTTAGGGGCCACGTTAGCTTCTTTATCTCAATCTAGCATGGATGGCCTTTGGGTACAATTGGTGATGTTGTCTCCTTGTTATGCCATGGAGAATCAAAGTTGGGCTAGGAACGTTGGGGTGCTCTGAGGTTATGTGTTAGGTTATACATCTCCAGCAGAAATGCTGCTTATAGATCTGTCCAGAATAGTTCCTAGTTTTGCCCCGCATACCCAGTGGGTGCATGGGACCACATCCGCTCTGGCTGTCAGTAAGCCTAGCTAGCAGGGATATATTGTCAGCCTACTCCCTGGTCTGCCTTCTCTGCCTAGGGATAATGGCACTATGTGGGCTCTCTCTTTTCTGTTCATTACATTTTCCATGTAGGGTCGCTGTAAGAGATTCTTTTGGCTTGATGGGAGCAGTTGGAATTTTGCTTACTGGGCAGCTGGCCAGCCTGGGAATGGTGGGGGCAACTGTGTGGCCTTGTGCACCAGAGGTAAGTAGGGGCTAGGAGCAGTGGAGGGATGTGATTGGTAAGAGACAATGAAAGGGAAAGAAGCCTTCTCCATTTTGTCCCCTTTGGCCTCTGCACCCTGAAACCATAGTCCTAGTACCTAGGGCCAATGGCCAGGATAGCAGAAATATCACAAGTATTGGGAAGTCTTGGGACATAAAAGATGCCCATGAGAGAACTTATTCATGGGAACCCCAAGTCAATGGAGCCCTTTGAGGGAGAGGCCTTTGGGCTACTTTGGGCCCCATGTGATGGAGAATGAGGCAGTGGAGTTCTTTGGAGGGTAGTCAAGGTGGGAAGGATAGAAAGAGAAAGAGTAAAGGGGAGGAGTATGGAGACTTGAAGGCCTCCTATTTTCTTCACAGGGGGTCATTGGCGAAGAGCTCCATGTTCCCGGAGGCTGCCCTTTATCTGCTCTTATTGAACCAGGCCAATCCATAGACTTTCCGGTAGCTGTCACAGAGAATGACTCTGCAGACTCTGCTGTCAGCTCCCTTTCTTCTCCTTTCTGGGATTCCAGTTCTCCTTCATTTGTAATAAATCAGAGTTCTTGAAATGAGAATTGGACTCCTTTCTTTGCTCTCTTTGCACCCCACTCACATCAAGCCTGTAGGGGACCACTACACTTACACACACATACTGAGAAGGGGTGTTTATGGGGGACCAGTTTTTAAGGAGGAAAGGGAAATGCAAGTGGGACAGCCAATGGCAAACGGAGACTGAGAACTAGAATAGACAACTCTGCTGGTTGCATGATTTCATATGTCTTGTTTCTACTAAAGATCTAAAGATCAGAGATGGAAAGGACCTTAGAACTTGGAACATGGCCTGTGGATCTCAGGGTGCTGAAATAGCCCCAAGCATTTTTGATATTTGAGTATGAAGAAACCTTCAGGTCATCTAACCCAAGGGTCCTTAACCTATTTTGGGTCATGGAACACCTTGGCAGTCTGGTGAAACTTATGGGATCTTTACTTAAAATATAATTTTAAAATAATTGAAAGAAATTATAAACTTCAGTTAGAGGATATAGAAAGGATACATTCCCCCCCCCCCCCGCCCCCATCCCAGTTCCTAGAGTCCCTGAGGTCATGCAAGCTATCTAGATTAAGAACCTCTGACCTAGTTCAATTCCCTTACTTATAAATAGATAAGGAAACTGGGGCCCAAAGAGGGAAAGGAACATAGGATCATAAACTCATAGATTTAAATCAAAAGGGACCCTAAAATCTTTTAGTTCATGCCCTTCATTTTATACATGATGACACTGAGACCCAGAGACTCATTTGATGAATGTAGTAAGGAGCATATATAGACCCGGAGCCTTGTTCTTCTCATTCCAAACCCGAGTATTTTGGCATTCCATTCCTGTAAATCTTTCTGATACAGTCTGTCTGGACATCCTTTATTTACCCTTCCTCATACCTTCCCAATCCAATATAGCAAGGATGGGGTAAGATCTAGAAACTTCAGGAGTCATTAATAGCAATTGGCTCTTAAGGATGAGAGTAGCTTGGTGGAAAGAGGAGTATGAATCTGGAAGTCAGACATCTGGATTAGAGTAGTGGGTCTTCCATTCAACAGCTGTGTGATATTGGGTCAGTCCCTTTACTTCCCTGAGGCTGTTCCCTCATTTGTTAAATGTGGGTAATCATACTTGTCCTGCCTAGCACACAGGCTCATCATGACCAAATAAGAAAATGTACAGGAGGGGCAGTTAGGTGGTGCAGTGGACAGAGCTCTGGCGTTGGAGTCAGGAGGACCTGAGTTCAAATCCAGCCTCAGACACTTGACACATTACTAGCTATGTGACCCAGGGCAAGTCACTTAACCCTGATTGTCTCACCAAAAAGCAAAAAAAAAAAATGTAGGGGAAAAGAATTTAGAAATTTTAAAAAATAGGTAAAGCACATTCAGATAATAAAATGCTACCTAATGGGCATTATTTTTAATGAGGGCCCCAAGCCATCTTATCCAAAGGTTACTTTAGCTTTGACTGGCTGTGGCAGTGCTCTGGGTGTGCTGGGGCAGAAGGAATATAGAGCAGATACACAGCTCTTGAGGCACTTCTTTACAAACCCTAACAGGACATTTGCCCAACTAGGGAATGAGGGAGTTTTGGGTGTGTTTCTTCATCAATCAAATGAAGAGCATCATGCTCTCTCTGCCTCGCACATATTGAACCCAGAGACCCTCACACTTCAAATCTGGAAGTCTAGAATACCTGTACTGTCTCCTTCTCTCTGGACCATTCTGCCTCCCGCTATAATCCAGTTGTCTTGGGGCTTAATGAGGATTTTTAAAAGTCTGATTCTCCCCTACACACATGCACACACTTCTCTTTTCCTCCCTCTCCTTCTCCTCCTTCTCTTCTCCCCCTCCTTCTTCTCCTCCTTCTCTTCCTCTTTCTCCTTCTCCTCCTCCTTTTCCTCCTCTTCCTCCTCCTTCTCCTCCTCTTCCTCCTCCTTCTTCTCCTTCTCCTCCTCCTTCTCCCCCTCCTCCTCCTCCTCTCATGGCTTGGGTAATGGTCTTTTGCTCAGCTGATTCTAAGAGAGGAAAAGCATTCTGGAGGCAAAGTGGACTTGGGAAGCCACTGGGACCACTCTCTAGAGGTTTCTTATATCTTTATCTCAATGCAGAAGGTGTTGCTGATGTAATTTTAACAACTTATATTTCTAAAACATTGTAAGTTTAGAAAGCACTTCTCTCATGGCTGCATTGTGAAGGAGGTACTGCAAGTATTGTTAATCCAATCTGAGAGTAGAGACAACTGGGATTTAGAGGGGAAAGTGATTACCTGAGGTTATGGAGATCTTTTTATTCACAATCCAGTGCTCTGTCCACCAAGATGCCCTCTTGCAAGGTCAGGTTGTAAACCAAGAAATTTCCTTGAAATTGAGAATAGTGACTTGTCTATTATCTCTGTAGGTATGAGAGAAATGTCCTTGAGTTCTTGTCTATCAATAATACACAGACCAATCAATAAGCAAATATTTAGTTCTGGGCCAGATGCTTGGGTATATGTAAAGAGAAGCGAACAGATCTGAGCCTGTGGTCAGTGATGGTGGTGATATGACCATAGAAGTTTTCCAAGGTTGCTTTGAATTAGAGGACCCCCTAGGCCATCTAATCCTTTGTTCTTCAGTCTATCTCACTGCTATCTACTTTTTTTGTGAAAGAGGATGAGTGAGGAGGGAATTGAAGTGATTGTGCACTCTGCCAGGCTCTGCGTTGAAGATTAGACTTATTTGGATGGTGGATTTGGGATATGCAAGGAGGATAGTGGATTCAGGAGGAAGGAAAACATCCCTGAAATTGAGCACAAGGACCTGGCAAGCTCCATATGGGAAAATGGATGTCTCCCCAAGGACTGTGAGAATGTTTTAGCTTTATTCTCTTCACTTTTTTTCCTTTCTTTCTATTCTTCTTCTCTCTCAAGCATCTTTTTCTTTCACATCTCCTTCCCTCCCTCTAATTCTTTAGTCCATTGTCTCTCCAATCAGCTTTTCTCATATTTGGTCCTTTTAAGCTCCCCCTTTTCCCTCTATTTTTCTTCTGTCTTGTAATTCCCACTCTTTCATCTCTAAATCTATGAGGCTATGAGGAATTTTTGCTCTCCTTTGTACCCAAGCCAGTCTCACTGTCAAAGTGGGTGCAGATGATCAGGTTGCACATACAATTGGAGAAGTATCTGAACATGAAACAAAGGGCAGCCAAAGCCTGATATCACAGGGCAATTGTCTGCCACTATTTCCCCGGAACATGATAAGAGATTTTGCCCCTCACCACTGAGGGCTTATCTTACAGCTCAGGGGCTATTGACCAATCTCAGTGACTAAATAGCTTAATCTCCCAATACCTAGGATTGAGTGTCACCCTCCCCACATATATACCCCATACTAGGAAGAAAGGCTTTAAGATTCAGGCTAGGGGGGTCTTTTCTTAGGGGACATGGGACAGCACTGTCCCTATATCCTATTTGAAACCCAGCAGCAATTAAAAATCAGTGCTGCTACCTTAAGCCACTCCAAGATTCTGAGGCTTTTTGTTTGTGAGACTAAGGTCTGGGGTTCCAATTCTATAAAGATTTTCACATTTAGCATAAAACATCTGTCTCATAGCCATTGCCACCCTTAGCCCAGCTAGCTCTGTACTTCTGCTCCCTAGAGAGCCTTTGAGAGAGTGCAGGTGATTGACAGTCACTCATCTCAATCAGTGAAGAAGAAACTTAAAAGGCATACTCTTAGACCTAGGTCAATTGACTCATTTTCTTACCTTAACATGACTCTGATAGAGATCTTCCTTCTTACTCTAAAACCTTCACTTGATCTCTAGGACCTAAACTTTTCCTTAGAGGACAGTAATACTGTCATAGTCTTGATTTCACAGGTAGCACCCTTCCCCCAGTCACCTGAATTATAACTTTCTTAAACCTGAAGTATTTCCATCTTTCCCTGGGATAGAGCTCAAAAGAAAATGCTATTTTCCAAGTATGAGGGGTCTCATGTCAAGGCATCCCCACAACAGATTCATGACTGGCCCCCATAACTGTTTACTTGAGCAACCTAGGAGGGATGGTCTCCCCTCAGATGTTAATGAGGAACCTTGCTGGTTATTAGTTTATGCTTCCTCAGACTTATTGCAATTATATCTTCCCCACCCTGGCCACTTCCTCTAAAACATTGATATAAGGGTTTAAGGCTAACATTCAGTTATCTGAAGGTCTGGGAAATTGGGTCTCACATCTCCAGGGAGGTAAGTATTGCCCCTTTCAGCATCAGGAAGATCCAAGACCCATGGCTGCCTGAAACATGAGACTCTGGATAGATGCCCAATTTATCTTTAGATCTGTAATTACCATGACACAACCACCTTTACTCCAAAGGGTGGAACTATTGTGTCCTTATTTCCTGGCTTATTCTACCAGGAAGACAATTTGGAGTGGGGCAGTGCTCTTCATTGAATTCAGGAAGGAGCTCCAGGTCTTGGGGGAATCAAAGTTAGGGATGCATGCTTCTGAAAAAGGGATGTTTATGTACATACTAAATTAACATTGTGCTCCCTCCCCACTGAAGTCCCGCACATCTTTTCTTCCCTTTTCTCCTTCCCATGACCATGTTTCCTAGGCCAGTATTTTCATTAACAGAGATAATTCCTTTTTCCATTTAAGGTTCTTGGGAGAAGTCCCAGATTGAGGAGAAAGTGTGTCTAAACCCCAGCAACCGAGCAGTGATGAAACTCGCCCTCATTCTGTCACTTGTCCTGTTGGGGACAGTTTCATCTCTTCACTTGAGTAAGTTTTTCAACTCCTTCCCGCTCTTTTCTCCACCCATCCTACTTTCCTATTGATTCATCTTGTTGGTTGAACTAATTAAATTTGGTTATAGGGTAACATCATAGAATGCAAGTAAGATTTTATAGATTTCATGTCAGGCCTGAGATCTACCTCTAGGCCTGTCATTTAGTTGAGCCAATGAAATCACTGGCCAAGATGTCCTTGTTTTGTTTTTTTTCCCCTAATTCCTCATCTAGGGAGTCAATGTAGTGCAGTGGAATGGGTGCTGGATTTGGAGTTCAAATCCTGGAGTTTTTATTTTTCACTTGTGTGACCTTGGGCAAGTCACTTAACTTCCTTCATTTTCCTTAACTATAAAATGAAGGAGTTGGATTAGATGACTTTAAAGGTCCCTTCCAATTCTAAATCTAGGATCAATTCAACTCTAGGATCGTAAGTTACTTTCCTTTGCTGAACCTTGGTTTTCTGCTCCACAAAATGGGCATACCCACACTAGCACTACCAGTGTCTTTTGTGGTCCATTTTGAGGAAGCCTCCATGAAGCACTAGAGAAATATGGGCTTTATTCATCTCTAGTGTGTTCCCTCAACTTTCTATTGGAGATTGTGGACTCTTCTTAAAGGGTTAGGCTCCCTACAGGGTCTGAAGCTTTTCTTATGCCTTTTAGCAGCTTTTCCATCTCTCCACGCATCCTATGCCCTGCAGTATCAGTCAGAAGTAATGCTCCCATATCCTTGTGCAGAAATTTGTTACAACCTGTGCCTCCAACCAAAAAGAGATCTCCTCCGAGATAACGCTTTAAGATCACTAACCTCTCTGAAGACCTGAAGATCTAGGAGCTGTCCGTGGTACCTGCAGGGAGACAAAAGAACGATCGTGAGTAATAGTGATTATGCTCCTTGTGTTTGTCTCAGGAAATGAGATTATTAAGCTAGAGAAGCTAGAGGAAGTAGACACTCAGACTGAAGAGTCAAACATGCCAGAGAGAGGAGAGGCTCTTACCTCTGCTGACAGCTCCTCTGAGAAGAAGGAAGAAGCCACAGAGTTAGTCTCAGCTGCCGAAGATAAGAACATTCTGGAACCCAAGAAAGAGGATGCAGTTTATGTGCTGGGGAACCCAGGGTTTCAGACTGTCAGATATGTATTAGTCACACAGCTGAAGACATTTTCAGAGGCTCAGGTGAGTGGAAGCTGGGCTGTGGTGGAGGCCCTGGGAACAGAGAAATAGAGTTCAGAAGAATGAGAATTGGCTAGAAGATACAGACCTTTTCCTCTGAATATCATGGATGCTGGTGTAGGGTTAGAGGTAAAATGGGTCTTATCTGTCCTGAGAATTCTTGCGGGCAATTCTTAGAAGTTGGACTGAAATCTGAGCCTCTGAGATTCAATTTGAATGATCTTCCCCTTCTACTGTCATCTCCTTGTACCTATTTCTGCCCTTTTTTCCTCTACCATTTCTCAGAGATTTTGTCAGCAGAGCTACAGGGGCAACCTAATTTCCATCCACAATTCTGAGTTCAACTGCAAACTTGAGAACTTAATTAAAGAAATCAACCAAGGCCGGGTCTGGATTGGAGCTCACACCAATAGCTGGGTAAGAAAGCAGGTCAAATATGTGCATGACTATTTCTTCCCTGACCCTTCTTAAACGGGCCCTGATGAATCCCCCAATTTATCCCAAACCCTTGAACTTCTAACTGTGGAGAATCCCTGGTGATATCCACCCTCACACTGTCACAATTTTCTTGAGAAGCAGGGTTTGATAAAGGAACCCTATAAATCTGAGAATACATAGACTACCCAGCTCCCAGAGAAATGGTCCTTATGAACTTGACATCCACTTAACGTCCTCAGTACACAGAGACCCAAGCTCATAAAGCAGTAGGTGAGAATCACAGGGTATTAGCAGCCTTTTCTTAGGAAAGTATACCAGGAGAGTATAACATACTTTATACTGTGAGTCAGAAGACCTGGTTTCAAGTCCCGGTCCTTCATAGTTTTGTGTCACTTTATGCCTTAATTTGCTTCTGTACGAGCTGAGATGGTTGGACAAGATGAGCTTTAATGCTGTTCTCAGATCTAAGATTTCATGTTTTGTTTTCCTTGGCTTGGATGTTTTGGAGCTCATCAGTAGGTCATCCATTTTGACCTACCTCTTTCCATCTTGTCGATAGTGCTTGTTCAAGAAATTTAAATGGATTGATAGGAGCAGCTGGGATTTTTCATACTGGGCAACAGGCCAGCCACTATTTGGTTGGGGCTGCTGTGTAGCTATGTGTACTAATGGTAAGTCGGGGAACATGGAAGGTGGGAGTGACAGCAAGGAAGTCTTATCATGATGTCTTTAGCTCTACCTGAACTTCCTGAGAGCAGATAGCCTTGACTCCAAAGTTGGGGGAGGGGAGAGAGTCCCCATGCCAATGACATTACAATGAATTCTCCATATGGAAGCCTGGATAATCTCATCTCCCTTTGCCAATTGTGGAGGAGGATGCTATGAGCTATGAGCTATGAGCTCTTCTGGTCCTCCCAATTTTGGAGTGATCGATTTGGGGCAGTGGGGTCCATAGTGGCTAAGATGGAGAGGCCAATATAATCAGCAGAAAAATAACTGGATTGGTCAAAGTATCTGTGTTTGGATCTGGGCTCTTCCATTTATCAACACTGTAATCTTGGGCCTCAATTTTCCCATTTGTAAAATGATAAGAGTTAGGCTGGGTGGTTTCTAAGGTCCATTTCAGCCTAACATTCTATGTTCAGAGAGTCCTTCCAGCTCTGACATATGAACATCTTGTGACTCTTTTAGGGGTAGGGCTGGAAGACCATCTTCATTCTGTTCTCTCCATACAGGTAGTGGCTGGCGCAGGACTTCATGTCATTGGTCATTGCCCTTTATCTGTTCCTATTGAGTCACCTCCCCCCCACCCCCCACCGCTGCAATAAACTCAGGTTTCCTGCAGTTTCTTCTGACTCTTGTCTTGTCATTATTCAAAATTTGTGACTCTCCACCCCCACCCCTGTTTAGAATAGACCTGAAATGGATCACTTAGGGCCATCATATTTAGAGCTGAAAGGGCTATTAGAGATCACCTAGTTCAACTTCCTCAGTTTGTTTTTTTCCAGAGGGAGAAACTGAAGCCTAGAGAAGGGAAGTGACTTGTTCAAGGTCACATAGGTAATTTGAATTCAAATCCAGGTTCTCTTACTCTAGATCCAGTACTCTTTCCATCAGTACTCTTTCCCTCCTCCTCTGGAGCAGGGAAATAAAAGGTACACCTGAGTAATTACACCTGAGTAATTGAGCTATTGTCCTTTTTGGAGAAGAAAGGCTGGCAAAGCCCTTTAACCTTCCTTAGGGTTAAGATCAGGTTCTGGTGGTAAACTGGTTTTTCTGGGAAAAATTATAGAGTCCGTGGCTATTTATTTTCAATGTAGAGTCTCAGATATTTTTCAAAATGATAACTGACAGCTCTGTCTGAGTGTATAAGGTATGCCCCTCACAACCATGTGAGGGAGATAGTGCCAGGATTATAGGATCCATTTACCTGATATGGAAACAGATGATGTGACTGGCCCAGGGCCGAACAGCCAGGAATAATAACCAACATTCACATAGCCCCTTAAAATGTACAAAGCAGGATAGAGCACTGGCCCTGAAATCAGGAGGACCTGAGTTCAAAAATTCGGCCTCAGACCAAACACTTGACACTTACTAGCTCTGTGACCCTGGTCAAGTCACTTAACCCCAATTGCCTAAAAAAATTTTTTTACAAAGCAATTTACATGTGTTATCTCACTTGAGCTTTATAGCTTCCCTATGAGGTAGAGATAGTTATTACTATTCCCATTTCACAGATAAGGAAACTGAGGGGGAAGCAATTTGCTCAGCTAGTTGGTGTCCTAGGTAGGATTTGAACTCATGTCTTCCTGACTAGTCTCTGAACTGTGCTGCCTTTCAAAGCCAAGATGATAGGTGACAGAGCCTTAACATAGTGGCTATAACACTGAGCTATCAGCTATTTATCAGCTTGGGGAGTTGAGAGGGGAGGTGTGAGAGGAGAAAATTATCAGGATATTATCAGGAGAAACATCTCCCACTTTCCAGGTCTCTTTCGTTGATGTAAAAAAAAATGACATTACTGTGAGTTATAGCCTCTTGATCTATCCCTTACCTGGTTTCTATGTTCTAAGATCCCTTCCAGCTCAGGTCTGCTCCAACCCAAATTTTATATGAGAGATTAGAGAAGACACTCCCACCTGTAGAGCATCACCACCTGGAGCTGGCTAGAGAGAATTATTGATTTCAGTTCATTTCCAGAGGTCCCCTTTTGTCTTTTCCTTGAGGGGCTGCTGAAACTTTCACTACAATGTCTGAAGAGGTTCCTGATGCAATGGACATACCAATTTCTCTTAACAGAAGCAAAGGCCTGGGCCACTGGGGCTGTGGGAATAGGAGAGGAAGCAAAAAGCTCATTTCAGCTATGGTCAGAGTGAATATCAGGGAGTGGCTTAGGGTTCTGTGGCTGGAGACAGAGAGAGAGAGAGAGAGAGAGAGAGAGAGAGAGAGAGGGAGAGAGAGAGAGAGAGAGGCAGACAGCTACAGACACACAGAGAGAGATAGAGACAGAGACACAGAGATACAGACCAAGACACAGTAGAGAATCACAGCATTGTTACATTAGAAGAGATCATCTAGTTTCATTCCAACCTGAACAGGAATCTCACGAAGAACACATCTGACGAGAGCTGTTCAAACTACTTTAGAAGGGAGTGGGCTCCCTCCCCCCTCACTGGAGGTCTTCAAAGACTGGATAATCCCTTGTCAAAGGGGAGATATCTTTGTTCATTGCAGGTTGGATGTGATCACTTCTGAAGTCCCTACTAACTCTGAGATTCCGTGACTGGCCACTTGGCAGTCTGTGCTCAGGTCTTCCTGAATACAAATCTTTCCTGGGCAGGAAAGAGAGGAGGTAGACTACAGCCACTTTCTGCATCCCACCCCTGCTTCAGTTTGAGAATCAGGACAGGAAGACTATTTCCCTTGGGGCACTGGAATGAAGATGGCCCCAATGCCCATAGATTCCCAACCAGAGCCCTTATGAGGACTGTCTCCAAGACTCTGAGACTCATTAGCTCAGTTGGAGAGTGGGTTGTGATCACATTCTAAGGGTTTGAGCTTTGTTTGGCCTAATGAGATTTACATAGGCTTGATATGTTTACACAAGAGGCTTCTGGTCAAGTATAGGCTGAATCAGATGGCCTCTTCCCTCTCTCTTACTGCCCCGAAAAAGAAATGATCTTAATGATATTAGGCAGCGATCCCTGCTCCCCAGTATCTTCCCCATCAACTGTTGTAATGCCTAGAAATTTGCCATTTGAAAATCACTGCTTTACCTACTGAACGTTTTCAAAAGAGTCAAGAATCTCCTATCAACCCTTAGGGAGGGTCACTTTAAATTATCATCAGCTGCTGACACATTTGAGAATGAATAGGTCTGGAATCTTTTGGGAGCAAGAACCTGTGGAACTGAAACATGGAATTAGGGCTTGGACTAGGAAGGTGGTCAGAAGCAAGGGTCGGATAATTCAATGCAATAAACATTTATTAAGCACCTACGACATGCAACTCACTGTGCTAGATACTGGCTATATGAAGACAAACATGATACAGTCCTTGCCCTCATGGAGCTTACATTCTATCGAGGGATACAACATGCACATAGATAAGTAAATACAAGGTAATATGAGGGGAGAGAGGGTACCAGCATTGTGGGGGAAGGGGATCAAGGGAGGCTTCATGGTGGAGGTGTCACCCAAGATAAGCATCGAAGAGCAAAAATATTGAGAGGCAGAGATGAGGAGTGAGTGTATTCCACTGAGACAAGGTAGCCTGTATGAAGGACCAGAGGTGGGAGGCAAGATGCCAAGTTGAGGCAATAGCTAATATTCTGGTTTGGCTGGAATGCAGTGTGTGTAAAAAGGAATAATATGAAATATAGCTGGGAAGGGAAGTAAAAGTTCTTAAATACCAGACTTAGGAGTTTACATTTTATCCTGGAGACAATAAGGAGGAACTGAAGTAAGGGAATGACCTGAGAGAGAAGGTGGGAATATATCAACAACCTTCATTATTGTTCTAGGGGTCCACCTTGGGCACGAGTTTTTCTTCTTTGCTTATTATCAGTTCTTTTTCACAATGAGTTCATAATAATCTTCATGCCATGTAGGAAATCGCTTAGTGTGGATACACAGAAGACAACATCACAATCACACCAAAGAGATATTCTACACACGAGTATATGCAATGGGTAAGGGGATCAAGGGTGTTCTTAGGCAGTGGGATGAGAAAGACTTCAGCCTCTGAGATGGAAAGAGTGGTATGACGGAAGAAGCCTTGGGGGATAACAAACTCTCAATGAGACTGTACGCAGCCCTAGCAGGGAGCACTGCCTATTGCTTGGCACACTGGGAGGTCTAGGAACTGGGTCTGGCTTATTGCCACTCCTAAAGTAAGCCTCTTCCTCCCCAGTGGAAGGTCGACTGTTATGAGGTATCGATTCCTAGGGCATAAGGTTAATGATAAACTGGCATGAGGAGGCCTAGTGACCAATGGAGAAGGCTCCAGAGTCTGTGGATTGCTTTTCCTCTCTGCCCTCCAGGGTCTGGTCACTGGGATACATGGGGTTGGTAGAAGTGGCAGATCGCAGGGTTGTTTCATTCACCTGGAAGAGATGGGAGGAGAAGACAGAAGCCTAAAACATCCTGGCATAGTATCTATCCGAGCCCAGGGATCTTACAGGAAGAGTGGCTGATGACGGCAGTAGGGTTCATAGAACCCTCAAAATTCCCTGCAGTCCCTATTCTCCGTCATGACCCACCCATAATCATGTCTCTCCTTTCCTCCCACTGGACTTCCTTCTCCTAACAGGGTCCTAAAACTAGATCTTTCCTCTTACACAGGCATTCCTGGGAGAATAAGGGAAAAGGTTCTGAAGATGTTGTCAAGGATGTAACTCATTGACTTTATGACATAAAAATCACAATCACCCAACTTTTAGATGTTTTCTGGGCTGAAAACTCTGGGCAGATTACAGAACAACCCAACTCATATGACTTTTCCAGGTACCTACCCAACATGGGGAAACACACACACACACACACACACACACAAAAGCAGTTTTACTGCTCTGCCATGATGAACTCTCACCTGGCTCTTTTACTTTCCCTTCTGCCAATACATTCAACTTGGCAGCCACAGTATTAGGACCAGGTTTGAAAACGCTAACCAGAAGCCTTGGCTCTCTGTGATTTTAATTTCTGCCTAGAGACAATGGGAGAGAAGCTCCTACCCTTACTGGGGCTATTGGCAGCAGTTACTATCTCCCTGTTCCCTAGTTCTCTTGACCGGACCTTGTTGTGATAGCATCTCTCAGAGGCTCTGACAGGAACAGCCAGAAGTTCTTCCTAGCTGCTGCTCCTTTCCTCTGGCCCTCCTCTCATCCCTTGCTTTCCTCTGGCTTCTCTTGGGGTCCTCACCTCTTCAAACTTCTTGGCTTTGTATTGGTCTGCACCCTTTAGGAAGTTGAGCAGGATGATGTCGCAGAGGACTGTGCCCTGGAGGGAAGAGACACTGTTGGTGGGAGAAGCTCCCAGTAACTAGACCTGGTCTAGGCAGGAGCAAGGGCGAGTGGCAAGGAAAGGAGGGAATGGGGAGAGAGCCACAGAGAGCACAGAACTCTACTTGACCGGTGTAAAATTAATAGCAACTCCTATTTCCACAGAGTGATCAGTTTACAAAACTCTTTCTTCCCAACAACTTGAAGAGGCAGAGAATTCAAATATTAGCACCCCCATTTTATAGATGAGAAAACTGAGACTCAGAGACATAAAGTAATAAAGGTCACAGAGCTGTGAAGTGGCAGAGATTTCCTTTTGATCCTAAATCCAATATTCTAACAATGGAACACGGAGGTGGAAGGGTAGACAGGCATGGGCAGAGGTGTGGAAAGAGGGGACGTGCCCATCTTACCAAATACTGCCTCTTTTTACTTACTTTGGCCACCCCAAGACTCATTTTCATGGCAACCCAGTGAAGAGAGAGAATTGTCACCTGAGATGCCACCATAAGAGGCCGAGCAGCGGACAGAAGAAAATTTGCCTTATTTTGCGTTGCTATAATGCCACCATGGAGCCCCAGAACAGAGGCCCTCTTCCCAGCCTGTCTAGAAGCTTTGGGAATGCTCAGGGGACAGGAGCCCAGACTTACCACTCCCACTGAGGTAAAGGCTGCCACAGAACTGATGATGGTGGGTATGATGTTAAACTTGCCAGCCTGCAGACACAACGTGATACAGTGAGCTCGAGGAGGGAAAATGAATGCTGGGGGGTATTTAATAAGAGGTCCTTCCCTCACAACAATCCTACAGAGAACTCATAGAGACTTCAGATCCCAAGAGTAAAGGAATCCCAGGGGCACCGAGTTATTCAAAGGTCTGTTGCTCTCCTTTCCTGAAGATCCCCTTGGCTCCTTGTGCATCTTCCCTGGGCATCCTCCCTGACCCTTCCACCCTGGTTTGGTTTGAGGACTCACATTTCCATATACAAGTACATCAAAACGAATGCCAAATGCCTTCAGGAGTGTCCGATACTCACTGCCATTCTCCATCTTAAAGTATTTGGCAAACCTACAATCCAAGAAGTAAAAAAAAAAAAAAAAAAGAAAAGATAATGGAGTCAGTGGTACACCCTCCCTTTACCACCATCACACCTCTTAAAATAAAGTATTTTTCTCTGTTCATTAGTAAGATCCCCCTCACCCCAGGCCATGCCAATGTAGAAGAGAACAACACTACTACATACATTTCTGGTAGGAAAAGAAAACATTATAAGCAACCCATTGGGCATCACGGAAGCTTATGCCCTTGTGGGAAACAGTCTGGTATGGCTGAAAGAAAAGTAGAGTTTGAGTCAGATTGATCTGAGTTGAAATCTGTAGGTAGTTGTTTAGGCCTAGGCCAGTCACTTAAGCAACTTGGGGTTCAGATTCCCAGTCTATAAATTGGGATGATATTATTTATGTCACCTACCGTAGCAACTGAGGAAAGCATTTGATAAACAGTAAAGCCCGATGGAAATGGGAGCTGTGAATGGATGTTTGCTGAAGCATCCATGCCAGCCCAGGGAGAACTGGGAAGCTAGAGAAATGTACATTCAGAGCTTGCTCTTCTCCCATATCTCAGAACCCTGTGTCATCCTTAGCCATCCAGTGCTTTTATGCTATTCAAGGTATCTCAACCCAGGAGGAAATGTGTTTAAAAAAATTAAAAACCCTGAACAATAACAGTTTCCGACGGCACTGTGTTTGCAGTTCACAAAACCCTAGTCTCAATCCAAATGTCACCTTCTTAATGAGGTCTTTCCTGATTCCCTCAGGAAATAGAATCATTAGTGCCCTCCACTATAAAATCATTTTGTATTTATTTGGTCTGCTTCCTGAATCTACTTAGATGTCAACGTGCTATATCCCTCAGTAGCATTCGAGCTCTGGAAGGCAGAGACTCTGTCACGTTTGTATTTCTGTTACCAAGGCTTAGCACAGTGCCTGGCACATAGTAGGTGCTTAATGAACACTTGTCACTTGAATATCCCCCAGGTAGAGGCATAGTCTCCAGAACAAAGGAGGCAAAGCCACACCTCTCAACATGGACCAAGTGAATATCAGATTTTTTAGCTGCCATATCAAGTGGCAGCCAAATTGAGCTGGCAGTCCATTACAACCCTCTCCTCCAGTCACAGCTTTTCCATCCCAGGGATACGCAGTAGATTTTTTTTCCCCTACCTAAATCTAGGCTTTATCTCCATTAGCTTCTTTTTTCTGTGAAATGAAGATGTTGTATTACCAGCTTGGACTTCCTGTGTTCTAAGGTCCTACCCACTTCAGACATGCTATATTCTAAGCTCTCTTCCAGTGCTAACATTCTATATTGTAAGATCTTTTCCAGCTCCAATAGTCTATATTCCAGGACCCCCTCTAGCTCTAACAATCAATGTTCTATGGCATTCTTTGCCTCTAACATTCTGTTCTTAGATCTCTTATAGTCCTAACATTCTATGTTCTTAGGTGCTGACTAGGTCTAATGTTCTCTGTTTGAAGGTCCCTTCCAGCTCTGACATTCAATGATTCAGCATTTTGGCCGAACCAAAGGCCCCCTTCAGGAAACTTCCAGTTTTGTGCTGTGCCATCAAAGGATCTCAAAGCCCTCTCTATTCAATGTCCAAACTGTCTTTGCATTGGAGAACTCAGAGGTAACATTCTCCCTCTGTTAGAAATAAGGAGGCAGTGCTACACAGACAGTTAATGACAGGGATAAGACTGGGAGCCAGGAGTGCTGACTGCTAGACCAAGGCTGTACATGTACAGCCATAAAAACAGAGACCACATGCCCAACTTTCAGTCTTGCTGAATGAATCTGTCAGTGGCCTGGACACTGTTTATCAAAGCAGGGTGAAGAATGGAGAGCTAAATTTAGTCTGGCAAGTCATGGGAAGCAAATGAGGAGTCAAAGTGAGATTTTTTTTTTCTCTTTCCATTCATGATTACCTTAAGGTACCATTCATGGTACCACTCATGATTAGCTTAAAACCTGGGGAGGAGATGCCAAGTTTCCAGGGGAAGCAAGTGACTACTGTTTTCTTTCCTTGGCTGTCTTTCCTACCCCAACTCACTTCTTTCCTCCCTCTCCAAAAAATGTTACTACTTTTGATAAGAAATGGAAACACTAACTTCCTTCAAGGCTCAGATCCAGGACTTCCTTTTATCCAGGGCCTTTCTTGACTCATCCAATTTCTAGGGCATATAGCTACATTTTGTGTGTGTGTGTGTGTGTGTGTGTGTGTGTGTGTGTGTGTGTGTGTGGTATCAACTTATCTGTACACATGTGGTTTCTATCCAGCAGAATATAAGTGCCCTGAGGGCAGGAACTTTTTTTTTTCTTTTGCCTCTGTGTTCCCTACCACTGTCCCTGGCATATGATAGTCACTTAATAAATGTTTGTGGAATTGAATTAAATGGAAAAATGGCAAGGCCTGCACGTGTCCAATCATTTTGTCTGCCTTCTGATTTTTCTTAGCTCAGGTTCATTTCTTTTGAGTCCTGGGCCAAGGAACCACGCTAATATGCCAACTGAGTTTTACTGCCCTGGCTTCCAAGGACCAGTGATCACAGTAATTCAGATTTTCCACCCCTCCCTTGCTATCCTCCAAATTTTAAACTGCAGAAGGCAGAGATCCTGAAAGACAGGTAAGCAGGGAGAACACTAAGCTTTTAGTCTAGAGATTTAGCTGGGTTCATTTCCAGCTCAGTCACTGAAAGGATGTGTCATCTTTTTTGATCATTAATCTCTTGAACTGTAAAATGAGAGTGCTGAACATGGTAACCTTTCAAATTTCTCCCAGTCCTAAGATTCCTGATTCTAAGGTCCCTCCAGGCTCTGACATTATCTGTTCTAAGTCCTTTCCAGACTCTTACATTTTCTAAGGTCCTTCCAGGCTCAGACATTTTGTGTTCTAAGGTCTCTCCCAGCTCTAACTCTGTGTTTTAGGACTCCCCCCTTCAAAAACATTCTATGATCTGATGACCAAAATGACAAGGAGGGACTTCCACAAAGTCTCTTGTATGTTTCACCTTGGTATTCCCTCACTTTAGTTTCCATTTTGGGGAGTAACCTTTCTGATTTCCTCTGAATATTCTTTATGGGAAAACCCAATATGAGGAGAGAAATTGATTCCCATGAAAAGGCAAAACATTTGGGAAGCAGCTGGCTGCACCAGAAATTGGGAGCTACAGGAGGGGTAGTTGGTGAGGTAGGGGTAGGAGCTCCTAGTAAGCACCAGAAAAGGACTGTTCTTATCACCTGGTGAAATGGGGGAGCCCCTGCAGTGTGACAATCCCAGAGATGCTTTGAGAGAAGCAGTGGGATGGCTGTGAATGGGACAAAGCTGTCACTGTTGGCGGAGAACTGGGGACTGGTGCTTGTCAAGACAAAGCCTTGTGAAGAGAAGGAAGGCTTCTGGGGGGCCCACAGCAGGTATCTGGGGCTGCAGAAGATTGGGAGCCCCCACTGTTGGATATAGCAGTGCTTGGAAGCTGGCCATCTCGCCAGGACCCACAAGCCAGGACTAAATTGGGCCTGGTAGGCAGCTGACACTGGGGAAAGTAAGCAGTGATCACATTTCTTTTAACCCTTCCATACCGAGGCAGGATCCCCAGAGGATACTAAGGTGGGGCTATGTATAGCAATTCTAGAGCCTTCAGATCTGAGGGCCATTCATGCTATTAAGAGTGACATGTAAATAATAATAATGCAAAATATCCAATTGAAATGACAAATCATTAGTTCAATGAGGCAGCATGTTGGCACACAAACTAGAAAATTGGACTTAGAGGGGGCAGCTAGGTGGTGCAGTGGATAGAACACTGGTCCTGGAGTCAGGAGGACCTGAGTTTAAATCCGATCTCAGACACATATCACTCACTAGCTGTATGATTGTGGGCAAGTCACTTAACCCCAATTGCCTTGCAAAAAAAAAAAAAAATTGAATTTAAAGTCAGGAGATCACAATTCAAATCCTGAGACACTTCCTAGCTGGGTGGCTCCGGGCAAATCACTTACCTACTCTCTGCCTGTTTCCTCCTTGGTAAAATGTATTCCCACTTACCTCATAGGGTTGTGAGGATCAAATCAAACAATACTTGAAGAACACTTTACAAATCTTAAAGCACCCAATGCTAGTGCTTATCAACTAATGTATTATATATATATATATATATATATATATACTGTATGTTATATAATTATTATACATAATTATATAATATATCATAATTATGTATAATAATTCTATTTTTTTCACTTTTGGCCAGCAACCCTGAGTGTCTTCTCCTCTTAGTTTGATTTATTTTTTTTTATTAAAGGAGCCATCCCTTGACTCACTTTTTTTTTTTTTTTTTGGTGAGGCAGTTGGGGTTAAGTGACTTGCCCAGAGTCACACTTCTAGTGTGTGTTATGTGTCTGAGGCTGGATTTGAACTCAGTCTTCCTGACTCCAGGACCAGTGCTCTATCCACCGTGCCACCGAGCTGCCCCAACTCACTTCTTAAAGAGGCCTATTCACTGAATGGGTGTTACCTCACTCAAAATGAGACCCTGAAAAGACCTCAGCTTAAAAGGGTCAGGGTCTTCCACTGCATCTTGAGCCATTTCCAGGCATCCTGATGAATATCTGGTCACTGGACCCTGATGGCTCTGGAGGAGAAAGTGAGGCTCATGATCTTGCACAGCCCTCCCTCACTCAAATCAAAGTCAATTGCAAGTCATGTCATCATCTCCCTAATGTCATGGTCCTCTTTGAGAACAAAGGACAAACACAACAATAATAGTTATACAATTGTTCTCTCTCTCTCTCTCTCTCTGTGTGCGTGTGTGGCACCTTCCTGTCTGTCAGATGGGAGTCAGGTAGGAAACCCCCACAGCTGAGCAGTAACTGCCCCCTGCCCATAAAATATGGAAGTCAGCTTGACTCCACAACTGTCTAAGCTGCCCTGATGTCTAGAGTAAAGATGTGTATAGAAGTCTCCAGTAAGGATGTGGCGTAATAACTGGCTAAGTCCTGACAGCACGCCACTGAGGACTCCCTTCTTCCACCACTCCTGAAGACCATTATGGAGGAGGATCCTTTGTGACATCGCTAGTTGGACTGCGTCTCCTTCTCTTACAGCTCAGTCCTGCGTTGGAGGAGTCAGTCTCAGTCCCAGTAGAGTGTGTGTGTGTGTGTGTGTGTGTGTGTGTATGTGTATGTGCGTGTGTGTGAGAGACAGAGACAGAAACAGAGACAGAGAGAGAGACACAGAGAGAGAGAGATTCACTGGGCTTCCCTTTGTTGGCTTTCTCTCCTCTCCTATGTTCCCTTGGCTATCTCCAGTTAAGCCAGTAGTCTTCCCTTAAATACATCAAATAGAGGGCCCATGGCATTAACTGGCCCATCTTATTCTTCTGTAAAGACCCTCTAGTCCTTGCAACAGAACCCTCAATCATGTAGGGTTGAATCTAAATTCTTACACAATAGAGCTGTAAATGACAGAGAATGGTTTTAGGGGCCCGGCATTCCTAATAGACATACACTTTTAAAATCATAGAAATTCAGAAGTGGAAGGGTTCCAAAAACCTAGAACATAGAATGGTTAGAGCTGGAATGGGTCTTAGAACGTGATAACTATTTGTTGTTTGATGGATGAAAGGTCCGAACCGGGAGGGACCTTACAACGTAGAATGTTAGAGCCAGGAGGGACTTCAGAACATAAGATGGCAGAGTTAAGTGAGACTTTAGAACGTATATCATGACATTTAGAGCTGGAATGAACCTTAGATGCCCTCAAGCCCAACTCACTCCTTTTACAGAGAAGTAAACAGAGGCCCAGAGAGATTAAGTAACTTGTCCATGGTCACACATGGACTTAGGCAAGATTTGAACCCAGGTCTTTCTCAGTCCAAGTCCAGCACTTGCTTTACTATGACATGCTGCTTTTCATGGAAAATAGAATGTCAGAGTGGCAAGGGATGTTGGAACCTGAAATCTAGAACCCAGAACATCAGAGCTAGGAGGCATTGGATAAATCACCTAGTCATGTGGATAATGCGATCCTTGAAGGTCACATAATCCAACCCACTCCTTTTATAGATGGGGAAATTAAGGAATAGGGAAATGTTTAGCCCAAGGTAAAAATGGCAGATTCAGGATTCAAACTGTAGTCATCTCATGCCACATTCAGAACTCTTTCTTCTGAACCATTATGCCTTCTCTTCTCAGTGTATGGATGAGAAAACTGAGACCCAGAGAGGTTCAAAGTCCTACAATTTGATGTTCAAAGTCCAACAATTAGTAGTCTGGTTCTACCCAAGTCTTCCGATTCCTGGTCTAACACTCTGTCTGCTATTCCCCAGTCTCTCATTTCTATCTGCTTAACCATGTCAAGTGATTTTCAAAATTGATACAATGTATTGATCTAATTTTTGATCACTCCAGTGATCAAACTCTCTTATTTTACAGATGAAGAAACTGAGGCATACTCAGAAGCTAGTAAAACAGGACTTGAACCTAGGTCTTCCTGACTTCAAGTCTAGTCTCATATTTACTCTGCCAGGCTTCCTAAATAGCCAGTGCCTTATTTTCTTCTATATCACCATGCCTAGGTAATATACTTGAACCCCCTTTTAACAAATGGAAAAAATGAGGCTTAGAGAGATTATGTGACTCTTCTGTTACCTCATCTCGGCATGGAGGTGACACTAGTTTCTTGATGGGTAAGCCCGTAAATCACAAGCTCTGGCAGATCCTACCAAGCTGGAAATCATTCAAGCACAGAACCACGGATGCCCATCATCAGAGGAGCCCAGCTCAATGGTGGAAAGGCTCCCCACAAGGTTAGATGCAGGGTCGTGACCTTGTCAGCCACAGAAACTCTCTACGACTGTCTTTATGTCATCAACGGGGTTGCAATCTGCTCTGGCGGGGGAATACCCATGCTGATGAAATCATAAATTCTGGAAGTATTGAACTGTGTAAATAAAAATCATTCTGTGAATTTCCCTGTAAGATTCCCGACATCTGTTTAGAAATGTTCCATCAGGTGAGCATCCCGATGTGTGGTGGGGAAAGTGGTATATGTGTGCATGTGTGTGTGGGTGCTTACTCAAAGCCTGGTGCCTTGGGCCTAGAAAACTGCTACGTGAGGTGGTAACAAGCTGCCATATTCTACTTTCAAGGGAAAACTTGGGCGCTGAGCTGGTGTCTCCAAGCAGAAGAGGTGTCATTCACGGCAAAGCTTTTGCCTTTTGAAAAAGGAAATTTGTCATTTGGAATACACTTTTGGGGGCTGCCAGTACAACAGCAAGAAAAGATATACTGTGAAAAGGATTGTTCTAAGGTTGAATGATGTGCTTTGAGCAGAGCAGGCTGACTCCCTTGCCTTAGAGAAGTACTCCAAGTGAAGGTTACCCCTGACGTCACCAGGAAAACATCTGACTTCCTTTTGGGTGAGCTCCACTGTCACTGAGTAAGTGTCCAATATGTTTAATAGGAATGTATACGTATAGCCTATATCAGATTGCACCATCTTAGGGACAGTGGGGGGGAGGGGGAGAAAAATTTAAAACTCAAAAGCTTATGGAAGTGATTGTTGATAAATCAAAATAAATTAATAAAATTTTTTTTTTAAAAAAAGATAGTTCAGAGCTGGAAGGGACCATCAGAGATGGTCTTGCCAACCCCTTCATTTTACAGATGGGGAAAAAAAGGACTCAGAGAGGGAAAGACTCATGGGATCACAGACTGAGAGCTAGAAAGAACCTTAGAAATTATTGAGTTCATTTCATAGACAGGGAAACTGAGGCTCAGAGAAGGGAAGAATTATAAGATCATAAATTTAGAGTTGGAAGGGGCCTTTGAAGTCAGTCTTCTCATCCACCCTTCTCAGTTTCCAGACAAGGAAGCTGATAACTAGAGAGGAGGAGGATCACAAAATCATAAATTTAGATGTAGAAGGAAACAAAAATCATCTACTCCAATTATCTAATTTTACAGATTGAAAACTGAAGTCCAGAAGGGGGAAGGATCATAGGACCATAAATTGAGAGCTGGAAAAGACCTCATGTCATAGAATTATGGATTTATAACCAGAAAGGACTTTAGAAGTCACTGAACCTCTCTTATTTTATAGATGAAGAAACTGAGACATACTCAGAAGCCAGTATATAAAATGGGATTTGAACCCAAGTCTTCCTGACTTCAAGTCTAGTTCCATATTTACTCTGCCAGGCTTCCTAAATAGCCAGTGCCTTATTTTCTTCTATATCACAATGCCTAGGTAATATACTTGAACCCCCACTTTAAAGATGGGAAAAATGTGGCTTGTTCCAGATCATGCTGGTAATGAGTGGCAGAGTTAGCATTTGCATGCAGGTCCTCTAACTTCCAATTAAGTACACCTTCCACAATGCTATGCAAGACCACAGAGCTAGAAAGTGGAGTACCCAAGACTTTGAATCCAGACTCCAAATTCGATGCTTCTTCCATGACAATGCATTGCCATCCAATAATGGAAGAAGGTCATGACTGAAGAAACGATTCTGATTCAGATCTTAAACAATATTAGAGGGCTACCTCAATGATGCCAACCCTAAATGTATCATAGTTGGTTTTCTCCCCCAAAAGAGGTATGGGGGAGTATCCTTGGATTTTAGGAGAAAAGAAGCAAATCAGAAGGAAAAATTCTTCTTAGGTATACAGTGGAGCATATCAATTGTTGGGAGTATGCCCTGTGTTCATGCAACTCAATCTCCTACTCTTTGTCGACTGACCCTTTCCATTTTATCCTCTAGTACCATGTGTTAGGAACGTATGTTTCTCCTCTCCAGCCCATCTTCTAACCAGCTGCCAAACTGGTTCTTCTCAAGCACATCTTGCCACATCACTGCCCTGCTCAAGAGGCATTGGTGATTTCCTTTCACCTAGAGGATCAAATACAAATTCTTTGGCATTTACAGCCCTTTACAATCCTAGTGCAGCCTCTCTTTCCAGACAGATGCACCTTCCCCTCTTCTCCCCCAACAATGGACTCTATGTTCCAGACAAGCCGCTCTACTATTTCCTATTCTCTGTACAAGACATTCCACACCTCCCATTCCCTGTATGCTCCTCTGCCCTCCACCTCTTAGAGCCCCTCACTCCCTACAAGGCTTGGTGCAAAGGCATCTCTGAGAAGATACTATTTCTGATTCCTCCAGCTAGTGCTTTCCACTCTACCAACCCAACTTATTTTCTATTTACCTTGAATAATTTTCACAGTGACTAATCAGCATAGATGTGGTTTTCCCATCAGTAGATTGTAAGCTCCTTGAGGGGAGGGAACTTTTGTTTTTGGTTTTGTATATTCAGTACCTAGCAAATAGTAGGCACTTAATAAATACTTGTTGAATCAAACATTGACTAGTGCTGAGCTGGAGACATTCGAAGATCCCAGAGCAACAAAGCAGGACTCAGTCATTTTCATTACACTTAATAAGGTGGGAAAGTGGACTGGTGCATCTTAGAAACATTTCCAACAATAAGTTGAACCCAAATAGGATTTTTGGCTTATCCATAATCAGGCAGTAAATTAAATGATGTTGGGCTGTTTTGTTCTGTTTTGGTTTTTGCCAAGCATTCTAGTCCATCCAGATTTTTTTTTTTTACACTGTGCATTTGAATCTGACAAAGGTTACTGCAGGCACTGATTGAGGGGCCATTCTTGTAGCAGCCTGTTCAGTGGCAAAGACAGCCTTCATGCTATTTTCATGGAAATTAACCATATGACTGCTCTTAACGCAGACAGTACGGATGCTGGATGGAGAAGAAAAATAAAACTCAGATTATAAAAAGGCTAATCAAAGCCAAGGGCAGACTTTTTCTTCTTCCTATCAATTGGCCTTAGATCTTGCTGAACGAAATGTTTCCGAATAGAAACCAAGCAGTGCCAAGCTTCATTGCCTCGTGAAAGCTGCTATGGTTGGCTTCCAGCAAAAAAGGATCGCTTAGAAACACTGATCACACAAGATGCAATGAACTGCTGCAGAAGAGGTTTTTGTTCCAGAAACCAAGAGAGAGAATCCAAAATTTCATATATATTTTTTTCTGCCTGTGGAAATTAGAGTCTCAAGAAACAAGAAATTAGGCCTTGATTTTACACTACTGCTTCTGGTGCTGTTGCAGAAAGTGCCAAGCCCACAGGGCTAAGAATGGGTGCAAGCTCTCGTTTCACCCTCATCTGGCCTCCATTACCTTTGGAGCTGGAGGACACTCCATCTGTAATGGGCTCTATCCCTGGGGTGGGAGTGGGGCTGTAGGGGAAGAGGCCCCAGGCTGGGAGTCAGGAGATCTGGGTTTGAAGTCTTGGTTTTGCCATTTACTAGCCATATGGCCTGGCAAAATCACTTAATCTCTCTCGCACATCAGTTTTCCCAACTGCATGAACTACAGAAAGACAGTATGACACAGCGCATAGAGAGGAGGGCTCAAAGCTAGGAAGACTAGGGCTCAAGTCCTGTCTTTGTCACAGTTGTGTGACCCTGGGCAACTCACTAAAACTCTTAGTGCTCTAGGCCAGGGGTGTCAGACATGAGGCCCTCCCTAGCGTGGCCTGAACCAGATTAAAATATAATTGGAAAATATTTAACAACATGAATAAAAATATATAAGAAACAATAACAGAAAGGGAAATCCCATTCCAAATAACTACAAAGTGTATAAAATGCCTGGGGATCAAAATAAAAATACAATAGAATATAGGTAATCCTTATATGTGGTTTTCTAAGTCAATGTGCCTTCCTCAGGGATTCTTATGTATGGTTTAGGCACTCCTGTTTCTATTTGAGTTTGACACCACTGATCTATGCTAACTTTGTAAGCTGCGGAACACTTGATGATCTGTTTTAGAGGAGGGTTTTCTCACCAGAAATTCTTACTCCAATGATAAAGTAAGGAAGGAAGGAAGGAAGGAAGGAAGGAAAGAAGAAAGAAAGAAAAAAGAAAGAAGGAAAGAAACAGAAAAAGAGAGAAAGGAGAGAGAAGAAAGAGCTAGAGAATGAAAGAGAGAGAAAAAGGAGAGAAAAAAGAAAGACAAAATAAAGACAGGAGAAAAAGAAAGAAGAGAGAAGAAATAGAGAACAACAAAGAAAGAGGGAAGAAAGGAAAGAAAGGAACAGAAGGAGAAAAAAAAGAAATGGAGATAATAATTCTTGCTTAGCTGGTCCTGCCAAATTAGCTAATTAATGTTGAAGTGTTTTGCAAACCATAAAGCCACACACAAGTATAAGTTATTATGATGATACATAGTATGCCATCCTAATCTAATCATACATAGTATAATAGAAGGCAGTGTGACAGAATGTTGGCCTTGGAGTCATGACAACATGGGTATGAATTATACCTTGGACACTTAACAGCCGTGTGACCATAGGCAACTCGTTAAACTTCTCTGTGCCTCAGTTTCTTCCTATGGAGAAGAAACAACATTCAGCTTCACATGGCCACTCCCCTAATGAAACTCAAGGTCTAGGAAGTACTTATCTTGTTCCACACCAGGAAGGAGAAGAAAAAATATCCTAAACCTCTTGTAGGATCAGAAGATTTCGAGTTGGGAGGAAATTCATCCAGTCCAACCCCATCCTTTTACTGATCAATCAGAAATGGAAGAACCAGGTGAAGAACCCTGGTTCCCACTCCTAGATTTCTCCACCCCACAGATGAATTCTCATTGAAATCAGTCTCTGCAGCCTCCTATGTCCCCTGCTAAACTAATTCATTTCCCTTTGTGGCCTCATAGAATGTCAGAGTTTGAAGGGACCTCAGAACAGGGAACATAAAATGTCAACTTTGGAAGTGGCCTTAGAAATCTTCTACTCCTCCCACCTCATTTTATTGATGAGGAAACTGAGACACAGAGAAAAGGACTGACTTGCCCACTATCCCAAAAGTGGCAGAGCTGAGATTCAAACCCAGGCCTTCTGATTCCAAATGCAGAACTTTTGGAAGGTTTTCCTGACTTCACATCTATGTCTGACTCTGTATCCCCCCTTGCTCCTGGTTCTGCCTTCTGGAACCAAGCAGAACAAGTCAAATCCTTCTTCCATATGACAACACTTGAAATACTTGAAGAGAGTTACCATACCTATTTTCTTCCCCAGGCTGTTGTAAACTAGATGGAATCCCCTCGCCACCCCACCATCCTAGCTGTCCTCTTCTGGATAATCTCCCACTCATCAGTGTCCTAAAATATGACTTCCAAAAAGGAACCCAACTTTACTGCTGTGGTCGAGCTAAGGACAGAGGACTTTGGGACTATCAGTGCCTTTGTTTTGGACACTAGTCCTCTCTTAACGCAGCCAAGGAACAAATTAGATTTTTCAGCTGCCATGTCACACTGTCGACTCAGAAAGAGCCTGAAGTTCACCAAGACTCCTATTATTATCCATCCATCATCTCTCTGCCTATCTCCCCACACACCCACACACCCACACAACAACACCTCAGTTAACAGGGATGGTTGGAGAACAGGGTGTTCTAACTAACCAAATGGTCCCATAAACCAAGGGTTGATCCATTTATATGGTGACAACTGGCCAAGGCCAGCACCCACTGAGCATGGCATGGGGATCAAGTGACCCACATCGAGAAACTGCTGGAAGACAATCATACCCGACTTAGCAAATCTCTCAGTTTTAGACTTTTAGCACAGCACTCCTCCAACCACAAATCTTCCCAGCTGGATCCCTACCAAAACACTTGGAAAAAGGCCCCAGGATGACACAAAGCTAGCTGGTTGCCCAGGCTAGTCTTGCTGGAGGGTGTCAGTTAACGGGAGGCTGTCTGGAGGCAGTTATATGTGTCTGTTGTTGACATCTTCGTGGCAGAGAATCACAGACATTTCGAGCTTGAAGGGACCTTAGCAAACATGCCTCTGTTTCTTGGCTCCCTCACTAGATTCTGAGCTTCTAAGAGGAAGGGCTTTCCTTTATAACTAGGTAAGCTCTCAATAAGCACCAATTATTGCAGATCAGACAATGCTTGTGGAGCTCCTTGAGCTCCTGGCTAGTTAGACCAATGCACCCACTGTAATTTAGTTTGTACTTAGTAGAATGGTTAGTATTAAATATTCCATGCTACCATTGAGATTGTGGAGAATCATATTAAAGTTTCATTTTCAGAAGTGACATCAAGTATCATTATAATTTGTTATTATTAGTGCTGGGAAACATAGCATCATGATTTGAATATCTTAAGCATCTTTCTTCTACAGTGTTTAAAGGGTCATCTAACATCTCCTTTAATCTAAGTGACGTGTTTGAGGAGACCGAACATTCAGACCCTTTGGTCAGGAAGGGGAGAGGAGTCTGGAAATTGCTTGGGTTCTTCAGTGATGTAGGCCAAGAGTCAAGTCAAGTAAAAGAAGTCTAATCCCTCTTCCACAAGGCACCTCTTTGAATACTTGAGGATAACAAGCATGCCCCCCACCCCCAATTCATCTCTTCTTCAGCTTAAACATCCCTAGTTCATTTGATTCTCTTATAAAATGGCGGAACCTTGAGCAATTGATTTTCCTCTTAGAGCTTCATTTTTCTTATCTGTAAAATGAAAGAGTAGAACTAGCTAGTTCTGGAGTCAGGAAGACCCGAGTTCAAATCCTGCGGAGAACACTTACTATCTGAGCCACCCTGGGCAAATCACTTCACCTTTTTGCCTCACTTTCCTCATCTGTATAGTGGGGACTATAATTATACTTCCTTTTTATGGTCTTTGTGAAGATAAAGTAAGATGATATTTGTAAAATGCTCTGTGAACCTTAGAGCACAATAGATAGCAGTCCTTGTTATTATTTAAGGTGTGCAAGATGCTGTATATACGTGGGCTCATTCCATCCTCACAATCTTGTGAGGTAGGTACTATGATTATCCTCATTTGATACATTAGGAAACAAGCTCAGAGAGATCGTGTCATGATCTGGGTCACACACCTGGGTGTCTGAGGCAGGATTTGAACACATGTCTTCCTGATTCCAAATCCAGTATTTTAGATTTTCATTTTATGAGAGGAACCAGTCACATTCACTTCACTCCCAGGTTAACTCACTCTCCTGGACTTCTCTACCTCCCTCTCTTGCAGCATTGCCCCACGGGAAAGGTCCCCTACCCTGGGACTTCCTCTTCTGATTGATGAGTCCCTAGCCCTGAGACAGACTTTCAATGAGGATCCCCACACTCTACAGCCTCCCCCACTTTCTCTTTGTCCTATTCCATAACATGTATTATCTTCTCCTATTAGAATGTAAGCTCCTTGAGGGTAGGAACTGCCTTATTTGCTTTTATCTGTATCCCAAGAAGTTAACACAGAAGTACCTGGTTGTCTCTCTCTCTCTCTCTCTCTCTCTCTCTCTCTCTCTCT